>NW_020175821.1:3759334-3812069 GCF_003031525.2 Neophocaena asiaeorientalis asiaeorientalis
TCAGAGGAGGCCTCCTAAACCAGAAGATCTAGGGAAGTTCCACAATCTCATAACGTTAAGACTCAAAATGTCCAGAATACAACTGAAAATCACGTATCATAACAGGAACCAGGATCTCAAAGTGAATGAGAAAATCAACAGGCACTAACAAGATGACATAGATGTTGGAATTATCTGGCAAGGATTTTAAAGCAACCAGCATAAAAATGCTACAACAAGCATTATAAATAGGCTTGAAACAAATAAAAACAATGGAAAGTCTCAGCAAAGAAGCAGAAGGCAAAAAATTCACTGGATTGGCCCAATAGCATAAACGGAGATAACAGTGGAAACAGAGAAATTGAAGATAAAAATCAATCTAAACAACAGAGAAAACAGACTGTAAAGCAGAATGTCCCAGAACCACAGGAGCATAACATTTGTGTCATCAGTGTCCTAGAAGGAGGGAAAAAAGAAGGTAAAGCTGAAAACACTGTAGAAGAAATAATGCCTGAAACACTCCTCCTCTGATACTATGCTGGATAGTGGTGAAGGCTCCAGCTTCCCACTCAGCCTCCTCTGGCACCGCCCCAGCAGGGAGGGGGGACCTTGTTACTGCTTGGGTATGGGTGGAAGTCGGGGATCCTGGCCTCCACTGACTCTGCTGGTGGGGGCGTGGGGGGCACTGCCCCCAGGCAGATATGAAAATCCTGGCTCCCCATTTAGCCTTCTCTGATACCTGCTGGGGCTTGGTGGGGGACCCACATTAGCAAAAGACAAACCTATAGATTCAAGAAGCTGAGAAAATCCATAACAAGACAAATCCAAAGAAAGCCATGCCAAGATACATCATAATTAAACTTCAAACTAAAGACAGACCAAAAAAATCCTAAAAGCATCGAGTGAGAATCACCTTTTCTATACAGGAAAAATAATTCAAATAACAGCAGATTTCTCATCAGAACCCCAAAATTTTGGGTAAATACAGCAGACTTTCTTGAGTTCCACAGAGTTTGACACTGGAAGCAAAAAGCGCAACACTGTCTGATGTGGACCTTAAAGTATGCTGAGGAAATATTTAAGACAATTATAAATGGGGGATGGGGTAAGGGACACAGAGGGAGGTAAGGTTCTATATTCCATTTGTACTGTATCTCAGTTGTGGTGGTAGTTATGGGAATCTATACATGTGATAAAAATGGCACAGAATTAGACACATACAGTGTATGGGGGTCCACTTCCTGGGTTTGGTATTTTATTATAGTTATGCCAGCTTTTTGGAAGCAACTGGGTAAAATATATACAAGACCTCTCTGTACTATCTTTGCAACATCCTGTAAACCTATAGTTATTTAAATGAAAGTTGAAAACATTACAAATGTAGTTCACAAGACACTTCTACTCCTAGGTGAAATATGTATAGGTGTTCAACTATACCAGTGGTTCAATTTTTCTGTAGTTTTGAAAAATTTCAAAATAACGAGTCGAGGAAGAAATGAAATCAAGTCAGAACAAATCAACAAACACAGGGCAAGCCCTCACCAGCAGGTCATATCTGCCACCAGCTGCAAGGATTTCAGATATAGCCCTTTGCCTCCGTCTGATGAACGCCACAAACTGGAAGATGATTCCACTGTGCTGTTGCACTTTGTAAACCAAGCCCAAATTGATCAAGACCTGCCAAGGGAAATGCCATACAAACGTGTCAAGGGCTCGAGATTTAGAACGTGCAATGCCGAAGACACTGTTTTCCATCATCAGCATCAGAACCATCTATTTAGTATAAACAAAATATTCAGTGAGATCTGGCACGCGGTCTGTTTAAACTACAGCCTGCCAAGTAAGAGAAGCTCTGTTCTCTTCAAGAATAACCACTTCTCTGAGGCTGATATAATAAGGATTGCTGCACAATAGGAATTGTGATGCTTGCAAAGAAATTCTGATTTAAGCCAAAATTGTTACTAGATATCAAATGTTCCAAAATGTAGAAAGCAGCGTTCTTCTGGAAAAATAAAACTTACTAGCAATTACAAAATAAAACCCATTTCCTCCTTGTGCTATTATTAATGCTACAAATCTGTGCTGCCAGAATCAAACAGTTGCCAAACCTGTAACTTTATGCCAAGTTTCTTCAGCAGTCCCACAACCTCCTCTAGATCTTTTAAGCCATACTGCACCAACTGGGCAACACCCGTTTTCTGTTTTATTAATGAATTTATTGTTGGTGTCAGATCTTGCAGCTCTCCCTTCTGCTCAATAAATTTGTAGAGTCGACACAGCTGGAAAGCAAAGAGGCACCGTTAGCTTCCAAAATCCACGGCAAGAAAGACTCACTTTGCAGTGTGTTTCCTACACACAGGGGAGCATGGCAGAGCTTCTGTACCTCCGAAAGGGTGGATTTTGTGGTCAAGGGTAATTTTAATCTTTCCTACAATCCCGACTAAGGATTATCCTTTTCCAAAACTCTAAAGCACCTTGCAGAAGTGCTTTAGGTACCTACTCAGAGTTAATTTTTAGTCACATACACTTACAGCAAATGCTGACCCCAGCAGAGCAGACCCTGGTACTAGCAGATCCTCCATTATATGTTTTTAGGCCAGTATTGATCCTCTTTGCCCTCCTCATGCTCGTGAATTTCCATTACTACAGGCACGTCAATGGGGGACAGGAAGGCAAAGTCTGACTCGTTCTAATACTACACTGAATTAGCCGGGAATTCCCTGTCCTCGCTTTGAATAGCTCCTATTTGTAGCCTTGAGATGCAGTTTGGATACTGTCTCCTAGAGGCAGCCCCTGATTCTTCCTTCTCTCTGGCTCAGAGCTCACCCCAGATCCCAGCTCTCACCAGCTGTACTCCTCGTCTTCCCCAGGAGGGGGCAGTGGCTAATAATGACCCTGGCGCACAGCAGGTGAAAGAGGAAATAACTATGATCATAAAACCAGAAAAAAAGAATCCCATGGGCTAAAGTGGAAACTAAGAAACGAAATTGTAGCACTTTGAGACTACAGGCAGGCAGAACCTAGTTCATCTATAAGTTGGCACGTGGAACCAAAGAGCTGAATGAAGACTTTGTTTAATAATCATAAATCACTTGTATTTAAAAAAAATCCTAAAGTGTTAAAATCTATAATTTCTTTACTATATTAAAGATAAAAATTTTTAATTTTAAAATTACATCTTTGATTTTAAATTATTTTTTCTTCTTAATAAAAAATTGTTTCTTCTCAATAAATTTTAACATTATATCACCCCATTAATAAACTACCAGAAGCACTGGAGTTAACACCCCCAGATTTTGGTTCTCACCCTGTCATCAACTAACTCCATGTGACTTGGGATAAGTCACATATCTCTTTGGACCTTAGGTGCCTCATCTGTAAAATACGAAGACTGGGCCAGATATTTGAAACTCTCCTGCAATATTTCTCCTCCCTTTTCTAGTATCCTTAGAGTTCCCTTTTAAAATAATGAGAGTACCAAATGCCTATATTAGATACTAATTTTTCCATTTTGAACTAATCAAACACACAACTTCAAATTAATGCTTAGTATCGAATGACTAGTGGGTAGAGATTTAGCAAAAAGCAAAGAAGCTGACATTTTAGCAACCAATGCAGCTATCATGACCAAGTGTAAAATATTTTGAAATGTGACATTAGTTCGAAGAACCTTTTGGGCTTGAACCTTTGGTTGGGCAAGGAGTCACTGAACTGGGCAGTTTCTTGGGCAGATCCTTTGTGTCATTTATACACAGGACTATTTCTGCACAGGCTATATGCTGTGTACACATCTAGGGTATTATGTAAATACTGTTCTTCATATTAGAAAATTATGCCTTTGGGTCACTTTGTAATTGTTAAGATCTCCTCTAATATTTAACATTTAAAATGTAATCTGGTTTAATTTCTAGAGCTCCTAGTGGTATGTATCTGGTTTACTTTCCCAACCTGCAAACTATCTGAGTGATTTCTTTAAACCACGGTGCCTGTGAAAGTTGTTTTAAAGAGCTGAGGGTAGACACATGCTGTATGGGTCCCCTCATGGCTTTTAAAGGCCAATAAGAATGAAGAAGTTGAAAGCAGTCTGTGGATTCTTCAAGTGACTCCTCTTTATATCCCTAACACTGTGCCTGACACACTGTAGGTGTCCCAAAATCTGAATGACTCTGCCTGGCCTGCGTACGATCATGTATATATATATATTTTTTTAAGTCTTTATTGAATTTGTTACAATACTGCTTCTGTTTTATGTTTTTGGTTTTTTGGCCACAAGCCATGTGGGACCCTAGCTCCCCGACCAGGGATCAAACCAGCGCCACCCCCCCCCTCGCCCCTGCATTGGAAGGCGAAGTCCTAACCACTGGACCACCAGGGAAGTCCCCGTACGATCATATTTTAATCTATTCCATAAGTGAATTTTGCTCATCACCACAGGATTATGTAATTGAGTGTCAGACCAAGGTCTAGAAGGGTTCTGGGAAAGCAAAAAAAAAAAAGAAAAATCTTCTCTTATATAAATATTCAGGAAAATGTAAGAAATCCCTGTTGTCTTTTGCTTTTCAGGGACTGAGTTAAGTGTGGGTGACTGTGTCCAACATCTGGGCCCAACCTGATGCCTACAGAGAGAAATGACAAACCTGTTTACCCCATGAGATTTTCCTCATTGCCAATGCAAGCAAATGAACGATTTTGGGAGTAGGAAATGCCCAGAAAAGCAAGAGCTTTAATGTAGCTCTGAGGTGTTAGAAGACCAGGGGGCAGGGGGGGAAGCATGGGAGGGGGACAACCAAATGACTTTGCAGAGCTCTGTGCCTCAAACTAGTCCTGAAGCATCTGTTTCAGAAGAGGCCAAGCAGTATGAGGTCTCCTCAGCAGGAGGCTCCACCAAGCACAGCCTTTACGAGGGGTGTGAGAAAGAAGGATCTGGTGATCAGGGAGAAACAGCGTGATTACAGCACATTAAGGGGCAGCATGGAGAGGCATTCTTTGATCATGACACTGGCTTCTCTTCCCCTAATCCCAGACGTTGCCATGGCACCTATCAACACTCAAGGGGAAAATTATCTGAGGCAGCTGGGGGCACTGCTGCCTTACTGCAGCGAGAATTTGGTGGCATTTTCTGGTACCACAAAATTACAGAGAGAGCTGTAATCACATTGTTAAAATGTACTTACACTATTCGATGACAAAGACAGATTACAAAATTTAGCTTCCACTTCTCTCCTCGTCAGCTTTTCGGTCTAATGGGGCAGAAAAAGGTAACAATGAGAGTCACCAAATTTGGTCCTGAACAAGATACAATTTCCAGGCTAATTCTGACAGGTGTATCCTTCATTTTGGACAAACGGCTCCTCATCATGAAAGATGGATTAACTCTGATTAAAAAACATTTTTTCCCTCCACAATTCACATAAACTATAACTACCATTGTTTTAAAATGTGAATACCCCTGACATAAAAGAATTAATAAGGGGAGAGCTGCACTTGCTGAATGGTGAGGTGACTCAGAGGTGGACAGGCTTAACCAGGGTGCTTATGTTGGGCTGGGAGGGAGTCAACTGATCCACGTCCCCTAATGAAAGCCATGTGTGGACAGGCTCTGAGCGCCATCCCCCGCTGGCAGGCAGGCTGTAGGATATGAACAAGAGTGATGGGAAGCCCTCTGCACCATCCCCGGGGGTTTCCGCCAGCATCTCTCTGACACTATGTTGTATCTGTCCCTGCCAAACAGCAGCAGCACTTTGGGAGGAGAAAAGAAGCACAAAGAAGCAAACAGTAAAGTTAGGGCCCTTGATGTGTCCTTGGCAGACAAAAGAAAAGCGAGTTGAGCTTTTTAGGGTACAGAAAACAGTAAGCCGTTATGGACTTCCCCTGCTCGTCCTTCCTTAAGCATAGGCTGTCTGGCACTGTTAGCTATTGAATCTCCTGGATGTTCTTATTTTAGAATAAATAGGATAATAATAAATAATATTTGACATGAAAAGATATTAGAAAAGATAAGAAGGATTCAATTCCATCCTGGCGCCGTAATATATAATACTATTTAAGCTTTATCACTGTTTCCCCTCCAGGCTTTGCACACATACTAGAGAGTAACGAACACTGTGATGTGGCTAAATGAGGAAGAGTAACAGGAGGTGATGCTGCCCTAGTCCCATAGGAAGGAGGTGATAAATGAGGCCCCGAGAGAGGTCTAAACCAGTCTCCTCCAGTTCAACCAATCCAAGTCTATAAATGACTTTACTGATAAGCTCACACAGGTTGGAAGAAATAAGGGCAGGGCATAAGTCTTTTACTCTCAAAACTAACACTTCCCTTTCTTGGTCTCTCTAAAGGACAGTAACAGTGCTTGTGAGATTAGAGCGAGTTAATCCACGTAAAGGGCTTAGAACAATGCTTGGCACTTAAATATTGAGCATGGCATATGTTCAATAATGGTTAACTCTTTTTAAAAATTATTACTGGCAAGTATTGGGACCAACTACTCAGTGATTTTTTTTGCCTCAAGAAGTAGGTTAGTGAAGAACTCTATTATATTTTAAATTAAGTAAGATAATTCAATCTTCGGAAGTTACCCTTAAAAAAACACCCTGGAGGTCACTAGTAGCACAAGGCTTAGTACAGAATAAACGTTCAACCAACACTTGTTAATTGTTGACAGAATCAAAGCCAATTGGTTCTTTTACCTTAGAGCAATAAGGGAAGGAGATAAAATTTCCAATTCAGTTTCATGGTTACATCACTAAGAAAATACCCATGAACTATTATTATTATCCTTCAATATCAACTCAAAGTAATTAAATGCTTACCACAGCATCATACAGAATAACATAGACTTGATTGAGTTTATCTTCTGGGATCCCACAGTGTAAGAGTATTGCTTTCAGTAACATGGTATGGTTCAAGTAAATACTGTAGTTTCTTTCCTAGGATAGAGAAATTATTATTATCTTCATTATAAAAGCAATACACGCACATGACCAAATCTAGAATCTTATCACCAATTTACCAACCTGACACAACGGAAGGACTGAATTTTAGCATATTGCCTTCTAGTTTACTTTTTCATATACATTCTTCTTGCACTATTGTGGTCAGAGTATAATATAATTTAATACTTTATTATACGCATCAGAAATACTTTGGTCTCCAGCTATGTTTAAAAGCCTGAGCGAGCCGACACAGATTTCAAAGAGAGGACCTGGTTCAATAGTGACTGACCTATAAGCTCAGCTGGTGGAATATAAGCACACAAGTCAATCAATGAGCATCTGCAGGGTAGCAAGCCGTGTGCTGAGCCAGATGCAGTGGGAGAAAGGGCCCCAACCACAGCTGGATAGAGAGGTCCTTCTGGACAGGGGCACACCGTGACTGACGGGTGTTCACTGTGGCGGGGTGAACAGGGCGTGTGTGTGGGATGGAGAGGAAAGGCGGAGGAGAGCCACCACTGTGCTCACAGCAGCCTCCACTGGCTGGGTAGTCCACAGAGACTATGCAAAGTGAATGGTTGTTAAGAGCCTGGGTGTAGGAGGGAGCTGAGGGCTCTCAACATGCTCAAAGCATCCTAGGAATCTTAGCCTAATTCCTCAAATTTTGGAAGAATGGATGGAGAAACAACACCCTCCCCCCAACCAAAGAGACAAAAACAAAACCTGTTCTGGTCAAGGCAGAGGTAAGAGCTTGAGACAAGTCTCAAAAGCTACATCAGACTTTCCCGGGGACTTGAGTAACAATGTGATTCACCGCCAGCACCATCTGAGGAGCAGTTCGTGGCTTTCCCAAGGCACTCGGCAGAGGACTCTATCTAGCGGGATAACCTTGGGATGTTAGGATATGGGAAGGAACCTGAAGTGCTGGAAACTCCTGGATGATTTCATAGATGGTGTAGATGATTTCAGCGGTGGGCAGAGAGCTGTTGGTGGTAGAGGTGACGATATCAAACGCACATTCCAGAAGTTCTTTGGGATGAAATCGGTCTAATTTGCGAGGTCTGAACACGCGTTCTATGCAGTACCTGGAAAGAGAAACCCGCGTTTCTAAGGTCATTGCTTACTGCAGGGGTCCCCAGCCGGGTGGCACAGCAGGAGGTGAGCGGCGGGCGAGTGAGCGAAGCTTCATCTGCCGCTCCCCATTGCTCACATTACCGCCTGAACCATCCCCCCCATCACCCACCCACCCCGTCCATGGAAAAACTGTCTTCTATGAGACCGGTTCCTGGTGCCAAAAAGGTTGGGGACTGCTGGCTTACTGGAATTAAATATGTGTAAGAGATTGTTGAATAAGATAAAATAAACAAATGTGAAAAAATTAATCAGTAGCATGATTAAGAAAACATAAAGATAGATGTGCCCAGAATAGTCCTGCCTTGTGATCTAGGTTCCAATTCCCAGTGTTGCCACTATTAAACTACAGGGCTTAATTTTTTTTTTTTAAATGTCTGGAACAGAGATGAAATTACAAACAAAAATAATTTTATCTTAAGTGTTTGCTTTCTACACAGTGATCCCCACACCTTAGGACTATGAATATTAATTGTTCACTTGGAACTGAGAATAAAAGGATGTAAAGAGCTTTGATTTTGTTTAGGAAAGGAGCTGCAAGGTCGGCTGCCTCGTTGACAGGAATACTGCTCCAATTTATGAAGCTCTTGGTGTTTGACTCCTGTGGTATCTGAATGTACAGCAAACCTTTCCCCAGCAGTAAGTGCCTAGAGGTCCTTGGCGTTCAGCATTCCTGCTGGGTTTACTCCACTTCTCCAGAAGCAGCTTTTATGCAGTTACCTTTGTAGGCAGTTTTCACACAGAGACCGTTGGCCACTTGTCCCTTCAATTAAATTTTAAAAGGGGCCATCTGTGATCAAGAACAGCCAGATGCTTTTCCAAGCAACTGGTTGTGAAAATAATTAGTCATGTGACTTGGGGACATTTAGAAGGCACAGAATAGACTGTGGGAGCTTCAGGTACCTACCCAACTGCTATGTTCCTTCAAAGGGGAGGCTGCCAGTCCTGATCATAGAAAGGGGTACTGGGACTGGGCTTTTTGACCATTTTCCAAGCTCAGTACTTTAAACTCCAAATTCTTTACTGTGTAAGGATCACAGAAGATGAAACATTCTTCCTTGGTTTCTTTCCCACATCCACCAAATGAACCCCCATTGTTTCTTACCGTTTTAAATTCAAGATATTATTTCTTGCCACGTATCTTGCAAAAGGAACCTGAAAAATAAAGTTTCAAAGGTCAATATCAAGATGTGCCAACCACCTTTTTTTTTTTTTTTTTTTTTTTTTTGTGGTACGTGGGCCTCTCACTGTTGCGGCCTCTCCCGTTGCGGAGCACAGGCTCTGGACGTGCAGGCTCTGTGGCCATGGCTCATGGGCCTAGCTGCTCCGCGGCATGTGGGATCTTCCCGGACCAGGGCACGAACCCCTGTCCCCTGCATCGGCAGGCGGACTCTCAACCACTGTGCCACCAGGGAAGCCCCTACCTTTTGTTTTTTTAATAACAGCTTTGAGCTGTAACTCACCACAGAGTTCTCCCTTCTAAAGTTTACAATTCACTGGTGTGTAGAATATTCACAAAGCTGTGCACTGCTTGCCATTCACACCCCTTGGGATGTTCCTAAGCTGGTCAGTCAGCAGCCGACCGCACTGCTGGATGTACCTCCAACCTTATTCACTGTGCATTTCTTAGGTTTTTGAATTTGAGAAAAATATCACTATTAAACACACTCTGCTAAATTTTTTATTATGCCAAATTAAAGTCTGTGCAAGTTATTTGATTATCTGTGAATTTTTTTAAGTGTCACTGATAATAATGCAATCAACATGGGTATTACCTCTTTTTTTTAAAAAATAAATTTATTTATTTTTGTCTGAGTCGAGTCTTTGTTGCTGCACATGGGCTTTCTCTAGTTGCAGTGAGCAGGGGCTACTCTTCGTTGCAGTGCACAGGCTTCTCATTGCGGTGGCTTCTCTAGTTGCGGGCTTCAGTAGTTGTGGCACATGGGCTTAGTTGCTCCGAGGCATGTGGGATCTTCCTGGCCTAGGGCTTGAACCTGTGTCCCCTGCATTGGCAGGCAGATTCTTAACCACTGCGCCACCAGGGAAGCCCGGGTATTACCTCTTATGGTGAATTTCCTGACTTTCCTGTAGATCTTACAGAAGAAATTCTTAATAACCACTCACTGATAATCACCACAACCTATAAAACCATTATCAGATTGCCTCAAGAGATCTGACACAGTATCATTAATCAATGGGTCAAATTCTCAAAGGGCAATTACTTTTTATTTTGGGGGACTGAATATATCAGCTCACAGAAAGAGCGCTGATGTTTAAAAATCTGCATTTTAGTGTCCTAATGTCTAGAGAAGAAGAAGCCAGTTTTAAGTATAGCTATGTAAAGGTTTGCCCTTCTATCCTTTCTTCAACAGAGCCCAAGTGTCTGATATGCTACCTACTTACCTCTCACTCAAAATAATCCCAAATCACTTGACTTACTATAAAAGAAAAACTAAATCTGAGGGTATGGAAGGAATTTCTTCTTAAACCATAAAACAAAACATAGATATGCAAAAAAGACAATGCCCTGATTCCAGACCTCCCTCCAGAGAAATACAGTCAAAAAAGTTCAAGTCTTTGACACTTCACTCTGGTGATACAAACAAACTGGTATGTGACGTTGTTCACATGCATGTGGGAACATGTATTCACCTCACACATACTGGGTACATGCAAACACACAGTGCACCTTACACACACGCTCAATTGTGCTTTTTAAAACTTTTTTCTTTCTCTATATAATAAAAATGGAATCATATTAGAGTTCCTTTGAAACATACTTCTTTTCAGCTAACAATATACCATGGACGTTTCTACAGATCAAATATAGATATGGATCTATCTAAATATATATGTATTTTGATCTCTTACCTCCTTAATATTCCATAATAAATTATTCAACCATTTTCCTATTCATGAACATGCAGTTTTTAGTTTTTGACCACTATGATAAACTGTCAATGGACATCCTTTTAATGTTAGTATACCGATGTGTTATTTCTTTAAGTAAATCTCTCAAAGTGGGATTGCTAGCTTAAAGGGTATAGTATGTGCATTTATTTTATTAAATACTTTCAGATTATTTTTCTAAAGGTTTAGCAACTTACATTCCCATCAGCAACATATGAAAGTACCCATTTTCCTAAACCCTTGTCATCTGTGGACAATTAAATATTTTTAACAGTCTGATGGGTGAAGTTCAGATACCTTTGCTTTGCACTTCCTTATTAGTGAGGCTGACCATCCTTGAGAAGTTTATCAGCCCTGTGCATTTTCTCTTCGGAGAACTGCCTGGTTATAGCCTTTGCTCATCTCTCTACCTGTAAGTGCTTTCTGTACATTAGGGGTATTAACCTCTTGTCTGTTACATGCATGTACAGTACAGATGGGCTTGTTAGCAGCCAACACCACGTGAGTGATCAACTAGTAAGAGTATGGCTGTCAAAAGGGAACCCTGGGGATAAGAAAGCAAGCATGAGCAAAATTCACACATAATTAACAGAGATGCTTGCTGTTACGAGAATTTAATTGTTCTAGACATTAACATGTTAGAAAGTTACTGAAGACCTAGCCAATAAATAAAGAAAAAAACTCCATTTATGTGTCTAAGTTGGCCAAGTTAGCCTGCTGTGGTCACCTGGCGAAGCTCAACACTGACATGCAGACCTGGCACCTGCAATACAGGGCTCAGGTTTCTAGGGTCATAAGCACTAAGGTGGATGTACACAGGGTCAAATGTTCACCAAATTCCCATAATGCTCTCACCCTGATAACTCCTTTAAGATTATGTTTCCTAAAGGTGACGTTAAGAATACAAGCCTAGGGGGGATGGTGGGGGTCATCCTTTAATACAGGTGCCACCCCTGGGACCAGGCATGGCACACGCACTGTCAACAGAGTGTTCCCAGCCTCACCCGCAGGTCGAAAGGAAGCATCACCAGCATCCCGCTGTGGTCCATGAATAAGGCAGCTTCATTGTGCTCGTATATTTGCCTATTTCGGGGAAGCAGCAGTGGGGTACACAATTGGACAGCTCCTACACCAAACGAGAAAAAATAACTAATCATCAGGTTCTCATTCTTTCCACCTGCAACTTAAAATGAACACAGACCTGACAGTTGAGTAATCTGCTACTGGGACTGCTGAAAGCAGTTTATCTTCAATTCTCTAAATGGAAAGCTCACCTAAGGTTAAGGTTGTTAATTCAGTCCTATTTCTGACTCCACAAACCAACTGTATTTTAGCGGCAAGGTTGTAATATTCAAATTTGTTTCTCCTCAGCAAGCTGAATTATAAAAATAAGCTTAAATTTCACAGGTGTCAACAACTTAGAACTGAATTTAAAAAGTAAAATATGGTTGCTCCCAAATCCATTCATAGTACTTTCTGATGAGGAAACAAAACATCTTTTGAGAAGGCACATAATTTTTAAAAAAGGACATACCATGTCTTTTGAAGATGCGGATAATGGTTTCACCCACGTGTTGCTGTATCTTGGCTGTACGGACGGAGAAGCTGCCCTAAGATATGACCAATTAAAATGTCATCAAAGCCTAATCAAAGGGATCCCCTACCATACTTTTCTGTGGCTTGCAGTAGGCGTTACATTGCTTATTCCCAAGATCAAAAAGAGGTCTCAGCAAGTCATTCCCCTTTTGAACATATTCAGGAGAGAAGAAACCACATGTCTTGCAACATGTCCTGCTTTAGGAAGGCTGCCTAGGTTTAAAGCCCAAGCTCTTACGTTGATGTATGCCTTTCAGAGAGAGCCAGTCATATAATACTACACAATTCTCCCCGAGGACTTTCAGGGATACTGTAGCAGTCAAACACCTAACAGTGTCAAACCCCCTCCCATATTCTAAGGTAATTTCATAATGGGCCTCTTGAAAGCTTCAAGGCCTTTGTGTATTTTGTAAATAACTGTCTTTTTCATTTGTTTTGTATTATAAAAGTAGTACTATTTCACTATAGAAAATTTAGAAATAATAAACAAAAACCCCCAAAATTAAAAAGTCAGCCATAATCCTGCAAATGTCTAACATTGCCAGCAAAGAAAAACTGGCCCCTGAAATCTGTACTGATTTTCCACAAACCTTACCACTGCTTTCTCTACTACTCTTTTAAATTCTATTTTAAGCATACAGAGACATAGAATATAACAAATATATGTTATTCACTCACCCAACTTTGTCAAATTTTAACATTTTGCTATACTCTTTCAGACCGCATTTTGAAGGCATTTGAATGTTATGTTGAACATAGATGTTGAATGTTAAACCTGCCTGTGCTTCAGAAACCACCTGGGAGCTCTGAGATTCTTGAAGCGCCTCCCACTTAGATTCCAAGTCACTGGATCGGATGTAGGGCCTGAGCCTCTGTATTGTCAAAGGGCCTCACAGGTGACTTTGACGTGCAGCCAGCATTGGGAGCTACTGGCTACCGGATCTGGATCTGAGCTGGCTGGGTATTTTTGGCACTGGGCGGCTGGGCCAGGGCTCAGTCTCTAAAAGCACCGCTTCTTAATCTCTTTAGTAGGCGGTGGGTCAGGAACTCCTTCAAGTTAAGTGATTAAAAAAAGTGTGGCTCTTCCTGGAATCATGCATATGCACACATTTTGCATATACAGACCTCAGGTTAAGAGCTTATGTTGGAGAAGGACCTACGGTAGAGCACAGGGAACTATATTCAATATCTTAAAATAACCTATAATGGAAAAGAATCTGAAAAAAAGAATCATAAATATCCATACGAATCACTTTGCAGTACACCTGAAACTCACACAACTTCGTACATCAACTGCAGTTCAATTAGAAAAAAAAAGAACTTATGTTGGAGGCATTAAAGGACTGCATGAAAATTGAGGAAGTGACTCCACCCTTTTGTGGACCAGGTGAAGCTCTTTCGAGGCGCGGCTCAGGCCCACCTTCAGTATGTCGCTGTCGTAGGTGTAATCGACGGCGGGGGAGATGCGCTGGGAGAAGGTCTGGGCCATCACGGTGCGGTAGGCCTTCCCACCCACGTTGGCCAGGGTGCGGTGCAGCACCTCGTGCAGCTCCGACTCCTCCATCTGGGGCGGAGGCAGCAGTTCGCTCCTGAGCAGCTCTGTGGCTGTGGGCCGCTCTGCCGGATCGTGGTTCAACAGCCAGGAGATGACAGATTTCTACAACGAAACCCAGGCACCCCGGGGAAGGGTGCAGTGGAGGGTGCTCAGGGATTCTCCTGACAAGCGGTGGTTGGTTCAGGTCCAAGAGAGACACACTTCCTCCACTTAGTTGGTGCATGTTAACTGGTATTGCTGAAATCTCTGAATTTGTCATTCTCCCCACCCCCCTCTCCCACCTCCCGTAGTTCATTACGGTCACAGAACTATGCAACAATGTAATGAGTCTTTCTTAAAACAGGCCCTTCTTATACTTCCCTGCCATGAAGGACCAAAAACCCTCAACTCAACAACTCCACAGAAGCAGAAGTTAGACCTTCTAAACACTGTATCTAAACTACTGTATCAAAAAAGATACAAGAACATAAAGTATGTTGAGGTGCTCAAGTTTAGTATAAACTATAACGTGTAGGAGCTTCTAGAACCCCTAGAGCAGTATAAAACAACTTTTCATTTTTCATTCTCCATTTATGTTATCTGTGTTGATACCATTCCCCTGAATTCTCTTATGTTACTGGTTTATTATACCTTCACAGCTATTACCTGATTAAGCAGGGAACTATTTGAAGGCAATATAAACCTTTGAAAGGCTCCATAATGCTTCTGTCATTCTTTTCTTTACAATGAAGATTTATAAGGAGTTAGAGGAATACCTGAGATCAGAAAATCTCAATTTTTAGATGAACCTCATTAAGCATTTTCTAATCACGTATCTTTAAAATACCCTCCCCCAAATCCCTACCCCTGGTTTTAGGCTAAAATAAAAACACAGGTAATTATTTTTCACGTAAAGAAGGGAACTGACATGATATAACTTTATGAACATTTATGTTAAATTAAACTGGTAAAAATAGTATCCTATTCAGCAAAACAGACTGCATGTAATACTGCTTAATTTCTGTGTGTGGCAGCAACTGTGTTATACTGTCTACAAGCATTTTCTATGCCGCCTCCTTTCAGATAAAAAGCAACAGTGTGACGTGGGAGGTGGCCGCGGCACTGGCTGTGGTGCTAAGTTTATTCAGCCCAAATGCAAATGCTCAAGGGTGCCCAGTAAGTCCCTGTGACAGGAGGGCAATCACTGTCGTGACAAATGGTGTGTATAGTTGCACTTGTGTCTGTGGTTTAAGTTCCTACACCACCACAGCTGCCAACATGAGGAAATAATGAATAAGACTGACCTTGTTACAGGGAAAGGCTGGGATATGAATATTTTCTTATGACACCCCAAAACATAGGGAACAACTCAGTTCGAATCAGTGGTAACAGCTAACAAAAGAAGTAGAAACACAACTCAATGTATTTTCTAATGGTTCTTTACTAATTCAATAGTTGAGGCAGAATGGGTCCCTCGAGCCATAAACAAATGTCACATTAAACGCTACTGAGTTATAGGATGTTAGTGTTAATATAAATAAAGGGTACTTAATACCTTTATTTTACAGGGGAGGAAAATTAAAGTCTAGAAGAGTTAAGTGACTTGTCCATCCAGATACATAACCAATAATCAAGAAACAGCAAATTAATGCAATATTCTAGCTAGGTTTCTGTTCTCAACATGAATAATTTAAATAAGGGATGTTGCCTTGATTATAATTGTTAAGAAGTCAGTTTAAGGAATAAACTTCTACATGACAAGAGTATTAACCATGGAAGGCTTCACTAAGACAAAAAGCCAGCATTAAGAAGGAAGGCACACCAGAAGCACTATAACAAATTCACTAATGATTCTTTCATATTAGCCAGATGCCAGCATTTACTATGACGTGAGTTCACACACACACACACACACACACACACACACACACACTTGTAGTATGGAAGAGAAACTATTTTGTTTTAAATTACCGTAACATCTGGCTGTCTAGTCTTCCCCTTTACAATTTGAGCTACTTTACCATAAGACAGAACAAAACTGTAGTTTTAAGATATATTCTTCTTTTCTTAAAGTTCCAAGCTTTATCTAAAACAATGAGCTGTAAGAGCATTCTCTTTTTTTCAATAGCTAAGCCAAGGGTTCAAACAGTACTTCAAAAGCATGATGAATCACAAAAAAGAGCCCTGTAGTTTGTTAATTGTCTCTGTCAGCCCTTGGCATTTTTATGGTGTATTTCAAGTCTAAATACATTTTAAGTACTCCATCTTTTGATATTTTTTCCCCACGTTGTTCCCATGACACAAGAGAATGAGTGGCAGAAGATTACTAATGGAAGAACAAGAAAAATAGTAATTAAAACCCAAGAGTGAGAACACAGTAATTAAAGCATCAGAAAATTACCTGCTTTGTGTGCTCTCCATCATCGAAGTCTTCTGGAAACTTAGGCGAAGTAGGCTAAAAAATATATTATATTCAAATCAGCAAGTGCTTGGCAGACTGCCACAGTGAAATCATTTTATTCACCAGAGGTAAGAAAATCAAATACAGAAATGAAAATTTGCTAACAAGGGAAGATGGATGTGAAACTCATCGTGAAACCCAACGCACATCCTTCCAAGGACATTCGGATTATCTTAATACTTACTTCACCCAAATGACAGCCTAGGTGACAGAAAGCACCTCATTTGAGGAAAAACTTTAAAATCTAATGGCTTCAGGGAAAGACAAAGTAGCTTTATTAAACAAACGTTAAAAAAGGGTAGAAATACCAAACCATCAGTGCCAAGTAAGAGAAAAACAACACAAAAACCTCTAGCCCCAAATTTCTCACCTTTCTGGTAAATAAGACCTCAGTCATAACGTTAACTTGGCAGTTGAGATAGTCTTGAAATGAGGGAACAAACATGAATTTTAGACTAAGGAAAGGCACTTCACCAAGGACACAGTCCACGAAGAGCATTCCAAGTCAAGGCAAGGACACAGTAATCACTTCATTTCCTCTGATACATTAAGAACACAGCTGCCCGCTGATACATTATGAACACAGCTGCCCACGCTGTTCTGGCAGTTAGACCATTAAACTCTTTTCCAAGATATCTAGTGGAGTATTCTTAGTTACGCTGTATGTGATTTACCCTAACAGACATGCCTGCTTGGCTCTGCTCAGAAAGGAAGAGGAAGACTCTCCGTAACTCTTGCTCATGAATATGTGAATCTAAATCACCCTCACTCAAACCTTATTCTCCACTGTCATCTTAATGCCATTTCCAATAGGCATCCTGGCCCACGCACACTAACATAAGTCCCTTTTAGTCTGTGCAATGACAGTTTAGTTTGGGACAACTGATCCTTTGGGCAAGGATCAATCCCAAGAACACACATGGAGATCTCACTGGGAAAAAAATTCAAGTGCCTGACATTTTCCCCAGACTCAGTTTACCTTCTGGTCATGGTGGTATTCTTCAGGCATTACTACACCAGGTCCATTCAGTTGGAACCTTTAATTTCTAGAGCTAAATATCCATTATCCTTATAACCAATTCCAACTGCCATAACTATATTGATATTACGAAAAATTTTTGGATTCCCCTTTTGCTTTAAAATCAAGGATAGAGATAGCCTCATCCACCAGAGGGCAGACAGCAGAAGCAAGAACTACAATCCTGCAGCCTGTGGAACAAAAACCACATTCACAGAAAGATAGACAAGGTGAAAAGGCAGAGGGCTATGTACCAGATGAAGGAACAAGATAAAACCCCAGAAAAACAACTAACTGAAGTGGAGATAGGCAACCTTCCAGAAAAAGAATTCAGAATAATGATATGGAAGATGATCCAGGACCTTGGAAAGAGGGGGGATGGGGATGGTGGTGTGCTAAATTGGGTGATTGGTATTGACATGTACACACTGATGTGTATAAAATTGATGACTAATAAGAACCTGCTGTATAAAAAAATACATAAAATGAAATTTAAAAAAAAAATCAAGAGGACTCTCAAAATATTTTTCAAAAGGATAACCTAGCAATATCTTCAAGTATGATTACAAAAATAAATAAAACTGGGGTAAGTTTCTTATCATGTAAGTGCATAAGCAGAGGTAGATTTCCATTTACTAGAAATATAGAAAATTATAGTAGGACCACTTCTTTCTATATTATAAATACCAGAAAAATACCCTGCATCAAATTCTGATGTCCATGCTACGATTCAGGTTACTGGAAACTGAGGCATTAAAACATCTGATACATACATCTCTGAGTTGGTTGAGAACAAAGATCCTTTCTGAGGCTGTGACCATGGGATGATAGCACATCTCAAAGAAGATAATTCCCAGGCTGAAGAGATCCACTTTCTGAGGAGGAAAAAGAATTTTATTTAGAGCCTAGATATGAAAGCATAATCCACTAGGGAATTATAGGATGAACACTTAATTGGGATTTTGTATAAGTGAAAATAGGCCACAGTAGAAAAAATTCGCTTTGTTCTAAAAAAAATTATAGGTGTAAAATACAGAGGAGAGACATATTTATATTTAGATGATAAAATATTTGGCATGACTTCAATGTTTTTCTTAACAATTAATTGTAACTGGTTTAGCTATACACATAGACATAGATAACCACTGGCCACACACTGAGGATAATCACTACAGAGCAAGGACAACCGAGATCTGTTGAAAGAATTTGCTTTGCATCTTTCTAATCATTGCAAAAGGGAAACACAGACTGCACTCTGCAGCTGATAGCAAAGGTCAGCTACTGATTGCAAAGCCATATCAACGAGGTCAGAAGCACAGCACAACAGAAATATCGTGATGACTCCTAACAAAATATGGAAGTGCCAGTAAAGAAGGTGAAAGGGCAAGTCAGTGCAGAGTCTCAGGCAGGGAGCTGTTGAGGGGAAGAAGGAGGTCAGAAGGCCCTGTGCCTGCGGCAGCTGAGCACAACCCGGCTCAGCAGGAGACTGCTCCTGGTGAACTGCACACAGGCACAGGAGCCACTTTCAAGGAAAACGTCAATGAATTTGGACTCAAGGATTAGTAGGAGAGCCTCTGCAACCAGTGACCTCCAAAGTCTTAAAAACAACCAGTGACCTCCAAAGTCTTAAAAACAAACATTCATTATGTCATTTCCTACACATGTTAGCTGTAGAAAAATGTACATACTGAACGGAACATACCGAAAAGCACCAAGAATACAATAGCAATCACCCATAATCCCACTGCTTAAGGATATTTACAATTGATGGCTAAGATACGCCCTTTTGGTGGTTTTTCTTAAATGTCTACACACACACACACACACACACTATAAAACTAGAACCACACTGTCGTTTGTAACTTTTATTCCCTTACTTTAGCAAGAATATTTTTATACTATAATGTCATTTTTCTAAAACCGGCCTCTAATATTTTAATGACATATTCAATTACATGGATGTCCCATAATTTATTTAACCAGTTTCCTATTTTTTAAAATTTTTTTATTTTATTTTTTTGCAGTACGCGGGCCTCTCACTGTTGTGGCCTCTCCCATTGCAGAGCGCAGGCTCTGGACGCGCAGGCTCAGCAGCCATGGCTCACAGGCCCAGCCACTCCGCGGCATGTTGGATCTTCCTGGACCGGGGAGCGAACCCGTGTCCCCTGCATCAGCAGGCGGACTCTCAACCACTGCACCACCAGGGAAGCCCAGTTCCCTATTTTTTAAATGCTTGTTATTTTTCATTGTTATAAACAACACCGTGACAAACCCCTTTTACACCGATCTTTTTGAATGTCCCTGGTTGTTTCCTTAGGATACATTTCAAAAGGTGGATGTGCTGGGCCAAAGGGTAAGGTCCTTTTAAGGATTTCATTATACTCTTACAAACCAAATGCAGAAAGATGACACTAAAGGTGCCTCACCCTCCCTCAGGGTGGGTGTGTCCATCTCCACACACACCCTCACCGAGTATTTGGAGGTCTGCTTCAACTCTGTCACTACCCAGTGCTCTGTCTGAACCAAAACCCAGGCTTCAGTTGCCACTGCTAGCTTGAAAATATGCTTTAATGTGAATTGCGTGCCTCATGTATTTTAAAAATTTAGCTCTATGGTCTTGCCCGAAGTGATCTCATCCAGTCTCATGGCTTTAAATCCCATCTGTGTGCTAGTGGCTCTCAAGTTTATACCTCTGACTCTGATCTTTCTTCTGAACTCAAGTCTTGAGTCGACTGGAGCTCTCTAATTGGATTTCTCATCAGGCATTTCAAATTAAACATGCCCTAGACGGAGTATTCCTGCCATCTTCTCCTCCATCTCCCAGGTCTTTCCTCATGGTTCCTCAGCTCAGTCAACTACCCTTCCCCCAGCCACTCGAGGCAGAAACCTGAGCACTGTCCTGTTTTCCTTTCTTTTCCTCACCCAACACCCACTCCATTAGGAAAACCTGTCTATTCCCCTCCAACATGTATTTCATATCTGCACGTTTCTCCCCGTCTCTACTGCCACCACTCTGGTCCCAGCTCAGCCGTCCCACCTGGACTCCTGCCAAGCCTCCGGCAGCAGCTAGAGTGAACTCTCTCGCTCAAGATCCTTCAGGCGCTGGCTGTGCACATCCCTTATCATGGCTAAGCTGGCCCTGCATCATCCGACCCTGGCCTTTCCTTCAGCTTTGCTTCATGCCTCTCGCCCTCATAGCTCTCACCACGCTGCAGCCACACTGACCTTCTCTGTGACTGTCCTAAGTGAGCCACGCTAGCTCTCACCCACAGTCTTCTCTCTGCATGCTATTTCCTCTGCTTACCCCTCTTCTCTCCCAGCCAAGCTCCAGCCCCCAACTTTGCATGGCTTCTCCCCGCTTTCCTCCTCTATCCTGAAACCCATCCTCTTGGGGAGGCTTTCTCTAGTCAGTCGACCTAAAGATGATGTCTTTTACTGTTCTCTGGTCACTGGACTCCATTTCCTTTCTTCTTAGTTCTTACAGAGTTTGTGATTTAAAAATTTTTTATTTGTCTACTGTCTGTTTCATCCACTATCATCCACCAATGGACAAGTTCCCAGAGGGCTGGAATAAGATGTCTTATTACTTGATTGCCTCGTTCCCTGTGTTCCCGGGGCCTGGCCCAGGACCAGTTAGTTCAAATCTTCTTTAGATGGATGGAGGGACTGTAAGCTCCTTGGCAACAATAGTGCCAGCTTCAGTCACTGTCCTTGGGCATCACGTGTCCTATTTGGAGCAGTCGCTCAATAGACATGTGGATATATATTGAGTGAATGAATGTTCCTGACTATTTCAGCTGGTAACTAAACCCCAAATGCTGTAATCTTGATATTCTTACTTTTATCTCTCTCTTGGGATCTTTCCTTTCCCCCAAAAACCTTCCTCTTTACCTGGTTGTATGCAGATTTGGTGCTGCCTTGGACCTCTGGGCTTACATATAAAGCAGTGCCAACCATCCCAGTCAAATGACCTGCATGGAAGAAGGCAGAGGGAAGGATTTCCAATAACAGGACTTAGAGATAAGGCCAATTTTTAACAAAACAAAACAAAAAAAGTTTCTTAAGAGACATGGTCTGTTAATTGTTTACACTATTCACAGGAAGAAGCAGCATGCATTTCACCAAGCTATTAACCCTAAATCGTGGATGGCCACACACTTTGTTCCACACAGGATGGCTTTGCTGTGGTAAAGGGGCAGTGCCAGGCAGGAAGACCCCAGATGGCCCAGGTCATGAGGCAACCTCCTATTACCACCTGGGGTCAAAGTATAACTGCCTACCCAGAGGAGTAAATTATTCTAATTGAAGGTCTAATTTCTTAGACTTCTGAAGAACAATCTATATAGTGAAAAGGGAAAAAAATTAAAGCATTTTCATAATTTTGTTAATTTAATGAATAAATTTAATTATAATGAATAATTATAATTTGCTTTAGAATAAAATCTTTACAAATGAAAAAAAGGTTTCACTTTGAGAAATTTTATTCTGTACTGCATATTTAAAATTTTCCTGGACTTCCCTGGTGGTCCAGTGGTTAAGACTCTGCACTTCCACTGCAGGGGGCACGGGTTTCAACCCCGGTCGGGGAACTAAGATCCCCACATGCTGCACGGTGCGCTCCCCGCCAAAAAAATAATAATAAAATGAAATTTTCCTAAGAGCGTAGATCTTATGCTAAGTGTTCTTATCACAAAATTAATAATAATAGTAATAATAAATAAGAGGGCAGGAAGAAACTTGGAGGTGACGGATATGTTTATGGCATAGATTGTGGTGATGCTTTCTTAGGTGTGTATGTACCTCTAAACTCCTCAGGTTGTATACATTACATATGTAAAGTTTTTGTATGTTAAAAAAAGATAAAAGAGAAAAAAAGAAATTTTGTGGATTGCTTGTTAACACACAAATTAAATATACAGTCTTCTGGATTTACCTGAAGGGTCTGATTTAATCAAGTGATCTCCTGATGTATCATCTTGTTTGCCGTCAGCCTAAAAATTCAAGTAAGCCAAATAACAAAATAAAATGTTATATTATTTCACAGGAATGGATTATCATTTCTAAATGAAGACTGACTGAAAAATATTACACGGAAACCAGAATAACTATAATAATGCTTTTTTGAGCTTTAAATTTTTTTTAGTTTAGTTAGCCTACTAATGCAGGTCTCACTGGAAAACCCAGTGAGATCAAGGAGAAGGGCAATTCACTGTAGAACTCCTTCGTGGCAGAACCCCCTGAAAACTTACCTAAACTAATTTATTTTCATATTTCAAATGCCAAAACAGAATCTATTTACTGGGAAAAGTAAAGGTATATTAATAACAACGAACTCACTTTCTAACTCTTCTAATTTTTCCACTGGGTCAATTTTTACTCTTCTTTCCTAGAGGCTGGTCACCAAATCTGTTCCGCTGTCACTGCTAATACCTCTTAGGTAGCCTCCCTTCTTCCACTACATCTGTGACAGCATTCCTCGAAATCACTATTTTTCTGACATCTCTCCACAGATTCCTATCATGAGCACTGCCATCAATAACAGGAGCTCTAATACTCGTAGAGCCAGGCAATGTTCCAGGGCTTTACCTATATTCTTATTTTATGCTGGTGACAACTTTGAAGCTGGTACTTGTATTAGGCACATTTTATGGAAAGAATACTAAGAGGTTAAGTAACTTGCCCAAGGATTCTAGCCCAGGGAAGTGGGCCTCCAGAGCCTGTGCTCTTATCTACCTCCCTACTATTACTATTACAGCCTACAGATATCAAGTTACATTTGTTAGTTTGGGGACCAAATCCCCATAGAGCCCTTCCTTGGTCTTAGCACTCTTCAAATTCCCCAGTGTTCTGGTCAGGACCATGTCCTTACTGTCCCCCTTCCATTTCCTCCCTCTCTGCTCCTTCTAACCTCACCTTCTACTTTAACCCCTGAGGTTTTTCTCACCATTAATCCAAATCCTAGTTTCTTTTTTTGACCACCCTTATAATTAACTGCATTTACCACAGATTTTGGTGCCTAATCTCTGGCTTATGATGTTAAGTAAAACTCTTCCCCCAGCACTCAAGGCCTGAAACCTCCAAGAATCCCCAACCTTCAAGCATCTTCTCTCACTGCTCCCCTACACCTCATAGTTTCAACCAACCAGACAACATGCTGGCCTTCAACAATCATGTCTGCTTACCCCAGGGCCTTTGCTTATGCTGTTCTTTCTCTCGGGAAGCCCCTACCCTGCTGTCACCATGCCCTGTCCTCAATCTCAGCCTACTGGACTCCCACCCATCCTTTAAGGCTCATCTGAAATGCTGTTTTCTTTATACAGCCCTCCTTGATCCTCGTAACCATAGGCAAAATTTCTCCTGTTTTTAAGTCTTATATGACTATTTCTCTCACTTCACATTATTTTAGCTTTGTATGTTTAACAACTACTCTACAGTGTTGTGAAGAAGAGCATTAATACCTTCTGATTTATGTTGTCTAGAACTCATTCTTCTGATGTTTTACCGTTTTTGAGCCTTATTTCCTTAAGCTAACTAAAAGCCCATCGGGTGTAAAGCATCTAGCCCAGTGCCTGGCATGGTAGACCAAAACGTTTCATAAAGTATTTCATGCCTTTGACCTAAATATCACCCACCAACTAGTAATTTTATGTCTCTCAAGTGGAACGCACTCACGAAAACGTATTCACAATTTCAAAGCCTGCAGGATCGTTTGCAGCTGCCCCTTCAGACTTGTATACTTTCCTGGGGATTACACAGCAGAGTTCAGGGAACTCATAGTCATGAGAATGTTAGAAGACAGGATAATTAAGGCACATGGGTCCATTTTCAGGCACACTTGAATCAAAAAAATACTCACAGCAAAGGCTAGATGGTCTGTCGCTAAACCAAAATCACCTATTTTTACATGGTCATCAGAATCCAAAAAAATGTTGACAGGCTTCAAATCTCGGTGAATCATTCCCTGATGGAAAAGAGCAAAGAAACCAACAATTTTTTCCCAAACATAACTTATATCATACCTGTTTCCTCATTTGAAAGGCCAACCTAGTGATGAAAATTGGATGAGGTCTTCTCCTGCAGACCATGCTAGTCCAGGCTGTCTGACCTCCGCAATGTCTCCCAAACGTCCTGCCAATGACCTTGCCACCCTCTCCCAATCTACCTGCTGGTGGTCCTTATCAGGTCCAATCCAAACGGTTCCCTTTGGCATCCAAGACCCCTGTCTATCAGGTTCACAATGATCTTTCTCTCTACTGCATCACAAAACCCTTGCTCTGGTCAGGGAGATACACACAATTTTCATTCCCTCTTCTACTCATTTCTTCAGGCTACCTGCCCTGCCCAGGCTTTTCTCCACTCATTGGAATTGTACCAATATTTACAAGTGCCAACTCATTCATGAAGACTTCCACAGTAATTCTAATAATTCAACTTTGCATTCCCAGCATACCAGGTAAGTGCTCAATGATTACTCCTTACACGAACACTACTTTCTCCCCTTCCTAATAGCATCCTCATCATGCTTACTGTTTCCAGTACTATAATACAGGAAATAAATGTAATAAAAACACTTGATGGTGTGATCTCTCTTACTGTTACATGAAGGTAAATTTCGGCTCCCTCAAAAAAACAGGAAGTCCCTCTCAAGTATGGGGTTTGTCATACACTTGTGCCTTTCTCTATTTCTAGGTTTGGCAGTGTTAGACACCCAACAAATGGTTGGCAGGTACTGAGCAGATTAGATGGCAAGGAAGACAGCGCACGGAGCACGGTTCTAGGACCCCGGGACGCTAGCACAGTAATAGAGTTCTAATGACCTTCATTAGAGCTCATTTTTATGTCCAACCTTGCAAATTCCACTTCCACCAAATCATTTATAAACTAGACATCTGTAAATTATAGTCCTGGCTTTTTACTAAATATGGTACAGTATAAATAATTTAAGGTTAAAGAAAATTGAGGCAAAGGAAAAAACCTATTTACACTAACACATTAGACAATCCCATTTTTAAAATGTAAGCAGTGTTTCATCTTGAAGCTAGGTCCATTAGCATTTACATCATGATGACAATTTCTAGCTTTACAGTGACTTTTATACATGCGGCAAACTATGTTAGTTTCATCTCTACCCTTGCTAGATGACTTTCTAATTTTCCCATGTTCCTAGGAAAGGTAGCACTGAGTCAGAATCACATATCTTGACTGGTATTAATCACACTCTCACTTTATCTAAACCACTCAAGGAATCATCCTCATGTTCTATACATGTTCACTTATTTCCACCTAACCCGGAGGCTGGCAAACTTTTTCTGTAAAGGACCAGACAGTAAATCTTTTAGGCTTTATGGGCCACACAGTCTCTGCCACAACTACTCAACTCCACAGTGCAGCACAAGAACAGCCACAGGCAACACATAAACTGGTATGGCCCTGTTCCAGTACAATGTTATTTATGGACACATTTGAATTTCATAGAATTTTCAGGTATCATGAAATATTACCCTTCTTTCAATTTTTTACAACCATTTAAAAATGTAAGGGCCAGTCTTAGCTCACAGGCTGAATAGAAGCAGGTAGGGAGTTAGATTTGACCCATGGGGTATAGTTTGCTGACCCCTCTTCTATCCTTCAATGCTTTCTTTGAACTTTGATGCTTTATACTATTTTCTCGTCTTTTGATATGTTCTATTTCCTATAAAAATAGATTATTTCAACATACCCATAATTTTCCCTCTATTTTAGGTTTTCTCAAATCTCACAATATTTGATTTTGTTATAAGTTTTATGCAAATGTAAGTTTTTCAGATATAAAATATTGCAAAGCTTACTTTTTCATGGATATAAGCCAATCCATCCAGAATCTCTCGGAAAAGCCTCCAGAGCCTGACGGTGTCTCGATATAGTCCCTGGTCAATTGTGTCACGTAAAGTGCTCTTTTCACAGTACTCCATCTATGGACAAGAACAAACCAGGCAGGATTTGATGATATAGAGTTTCAATTAAGGAGGACAATGGCAATTAATGTAATCCCCCATTTTAAAATGTGTACCATGGATTTTAAATACTTATGGAAAAGGCTTATTTTTTTAATTAAAAAAAGAAACCAACAGTATTAAAAAAAATTGGGAAGAAATATGCATAATCTTAGCACTCCAACAAAATCATTTTTATTTTTTATATTATTGTTCATTAAAAAAATAAGACTTTAAAATCCTTGTCACATATAATATGAAAACACTTAGAATTAAGTAAAAGTGTATTTTTTGTTTTACAAGATTGTTTCCAAACCCAAATTTCCAAGAAGGGCTAATTAATAATCCAATGATGTCATTAGCCTTTCTCATTTGCATGTTAAATTAATGACAATGACCTTCAAGTCTAGAGCAAAACATTGTAAATATCAAAACATTTAAGAAAAGGCCCTATCAAACATTTAAGAAAGGGCTCTATCTCATCCTTCTTAAGTGTATTAATCTATCAGAAAACAATGCAATATCATTTAAACCTTAGAGCAACATGCAGCATTTGATTTATGAAACTAGCCTATGTTTCAAACCAGTGCCACAGTTGAGATTTCTCATGAAGAAGGACTTTCTTGTTTTCAAAGAGAGGAACATGTCATTTTAAATGAGAGGAATATCCTCTCATGCTCAGAATAACATCTACAAACTCTGACTCATCCTCCAGGCCTCCCACACCAAGATCCTACCACACCTCACGTACCTCTGCTAGGTATTTCTGTCTCACTGTAACTGTTTACAGCATAATGGCATGTAGTAGATACTCAACAGTTAGCGGTTTGGGGGACGAATGCTTTATCATGTGTGTAAGTGGTTTATGTTTAGGGAAAACCTAAAACCCGCTGTAACACCAGGAAAGCAACCACCTAACTAGACTCTTTTGAAACGTTACACTTGTCTGAGGGCTCCTTCTTGGGCATAGTACTGTATCTCACATTTAAAGATCTGCCTCCTTGCAAATGTGACTGAAAACAGTAATAATGACTCACGGTCCTGTTCACTTGGGCCAGAGGCAAGTTTTCCGCTTTGGTCTGTGGCTGTCCCTCTGCTGGCTGAGCTCACCACTGTCCAGAATGCACCCCTCGGAAGTGTGAGCAGGACAAAGCCTATAAGCTTCCCTTTAGCAATGCCCCACTAGAACTGGTTCTCCTGTCCCTCAGGGGTTCCAGGACAAGCCACTTTCCTAAAACCAGGTGGGTGTTTCTTCTGTACACACGAGGATGTATGTGCCTCGTACCTTGCTTGTCCAGATTTAACTTGTTAGACAAAGTAGAGTTTCTGTACATGCACAGTCTAGCGCTTATGGAACTCAGGTGGGTTCTAATTACTTCACACATGTTATTTTGTGTATTCTTCACAAGCCATTGAGGTAACTGCTACTGTTTAATTTATAGGTGGGGAACCTGGGACACAGAATGCTGAAGAACCGTGCCTGAGCTCACAAAGCTGTGACCGGTGGATCCAGGATGTAAACTTACACAGCCTAAGTTAAGTCCAGAGCTGGAACCACTGCCCTGTGCCATCTCCTGCTACGGTACAGGAGAGCATGGGTTCAAGGCAGGGGGAAAAGGCCTCCATGCTATAATCCTCTCTGGCCAATTAATCTTTGGCAGTGCGATGAGCCCTCTTTGCTCGCTCTCTTGCTCTCATCTCCCAAAACCTACCCACCAGCATAGTACTGGGAGTTGCCGTGTCACTGAGCTGCATGCCAGGGCCTCACCTGGATGTAGAGGTAGTGCACAGCCTCAGTGGTTGCCGGTGGCTCACTTTCATGGCAACTGTTCTTTCCATTGCAATCTTCATCCTAACCCAAGAGGAACACACGAGAGCTCAAAATGAGGCTGAAATGAAACAAGATCACCACCACCAAGTCTTTTGTTCCTGCCCCTACCACATAGATAGCTATCCTGCTGCCTTAGAGGGAAGGTGAGTGAGCAGAACAACTACTGTCCTTTAGATGCTTACAGCATTTAAAAGGCAATTTTGCCAATACCAGAATCTAATGCACAGTTTACAGGTCTGTTACTGTACAGAACAAAGATGGGGACAACAGGAAACAGGCGGGTATTAAAGGTAATCCACAGAAAGGCTCTAAGTCAATTCCTTCTCACCACTTGCTATCTTTCTATGGATAAGAAGGGTAGAATGTACACAGGCTAATATTTTAAAACTTCAGTTTTATTGGAATGCCTACCTTTGATGGTAGGCTTACTTTGGAAACAGAAGATGAGAAATCCATCTTTAGCTAAAACAATTTAAATGTGATCACATTACCAGACGGCACACTGCCCTCGGCTACAGCACTGAAGAACCACCACCCAGCTGACACTTAGGGTGACCGATCCTCTACACTACTTTTCTACATGGTTAGTCTGCCAGTCCCCTACAGCTGTTCTTCTAACTCATGTCCCTTAAAAGAAAATTCTTTCTTCTTCTAATAGACATATTTAAATACTCCCTCCTACCCCCAAGTATGGGAAAGCATTAGGTAGCATTTGACTGTTTCTGATTTGCATTTTTTGTGTGGAAACATTTTTTCAACATTTTATCTTTATTGAAGGAAAAAAACTGCTCTGGAAACAATCAAATTCTACTATTTTTTTTTTTTTTTTGGTGACACTGTGTAGCTTGTGGGATCTTAGTTCCCCGATCAGGGATTGAACCCAGGCCATCCGTAGTGAAACCTCGGAGCCCTAACCACTGGACAGCCAGGGAATTCCAATTCTACTCTTGAATCATTTATTTATTCTGGGGATTATCTGTACAAGATTGTTAATCTCTCAGAGGCTTCTACCCATTAATTAGAATGCTCATGGGATATCTCCCTTAATTGAGAAAAACCAGAATTGTAAATTTGGTGCCCCCATAATGATTGTATGCATAACTAATGCTAAAACCAAAGCAGTTAGACTACTTGTGCTATTATTCCTTAAACTTCCTCAGGGGTTAAGGGGATTTTAATAGAAAAGGGAAGTACTTTTAAAAAATGCTGGGACTTCCCTGGTAATCCAATGGTTAAGACTCCGTGTTTCCACTGCAGGGGGCACAGATTCGATCCCTGGTTGGGGAACTAAGATCCTGCATACTGCTCGGCACAGCCAAAAAAAAAAAGTGCTGGCTAAAGCATTCAAACCTCATTCAAACCAATTTAACTGCTTATCTAAGACAGTCTATGTGTAGACTTTTTTTTTTTTTTTTTTTTTTTGCGGTACACGGGCCTCTCACTGTTGTGGCCTCTCCCGTTGCGGAGCACAGGCTCCGGACGCGCCAGGCCCAGTGGCCACGGCTCATGGGCCCAGCCGCTCCGCGGCACGTGGGATCCTCCCGGACCGGGGCACGAACCCGCGTCCCCTGAATCTGCAGGCGGACTCTCAACCACTGCGCCACCAGGGAAGCCCTAGACTTCTTTTTATCTGCTATGAGTGCACCCTGCTTGTAATTATATTTTTATGCCTGGTAGTAAAGTCACTGCATCCAATCCCCAGCTGCAGAAGGTTTCTCTAGCAATAACTGACAGCCCTGGAAATTACAAAGCTTCACACCAACTCCAAGCCATCACCACTGAGGGGCTCTGCTGGCCTGGATGCAGGAATATACAGAATTGAGTGGGGTCCAAGGCTTAGAGCAGCGTTTCTCAAATCTTTCAGACCATGTTGTATTTTATATTACACCTAATACATATACTCATAAGAGACAAGTTCTACAAACAGAGTTTACCTTTACTAGTGTGACACATTTTGGTATTCTTTACTCTTCTCTACAGCATTAAAAATAAAATTAAAAAAATAAAAATAAAATAAAATGAAGCTGGTTGTAACCCTTGAAACTGATTTCATAACCCATTACAGGATCATAACCCACAGTGTTAAAACACTGTTCCAGAGGGTGGTTTATGAGAGTAAGTCATCAAGATTAATTGATGTGAGAGACCTACATAACTCCACAATTAGGCTGTTTAGTTACTCAATTAATTTGCATTCAACCCTCATCCCCAACCACATAATGTTTCCTAAAATCCTCTAGGAAGTGGTTTTCACTAAAAGCAAAATAAAACAAAAAAACCCCAGTATGTCAATTTATTCTTCTCTTTTTATTATGTGGATAAATTAAGACCTATAAGTAACCCTATGAGTAGCTTATTTTAAAAAATCATGTTTTAAAATCGACAGTTTCTATATCTGCATATCAGATTAAGGCTTTAATATTTTACCTGAGGTTTATAACATCAAACATTTGCTTATGTACCCATCCCATGAAGAATAAAATGGTGTAACTTCTATTTATATATTTACCTGATTCTGACTTTTACTGTTCTCATCTTCATTGTCAAAGATGATATCACTGTCAGAATCTGAAGCAGGTCTTAAAAAGAGAAATAGAGAAAGACTAAAGAAACCAAATTCCCTGTTACAATTCAATAGCTCAGAGTTATGATAAATTGTATCCAAATGGATACAATGAAATAAAACATGAATGTAAATGACCAGGGTGGATTTTGAGATGCGTTAAACTTTATTAACATCTTTTTAATTAATTAATTAATTTAAAGCTGTGTTGGGTCTTCGTTTCTGTGCCAGGGCTTTCTCTAGTTGTGGCAAGCCGGGGCCACTCTGCATCGCGGTGCGCGGGCCTCTCACTATTGTGGCCTCTCTTGTTGCGGAGCACAGGCTCCAGACGCGCAGGCTCAGTAATTGTGGCTCACGGGCCCAGCCGCTCCGTGGCATGTGGGATCTTCCTGGACCAGGGCTCGAACCCGTGTCCCCTGCCTTCGCAGGCAGATTCTCAACCACTGCGCCACCAGGGAAGCCCTGAGATGTGTTAAACTTTAAACTTTATTTTAGGATCATAATTACTGGTTTGGTAACCCTTTTTAGAACTGCAGTAGGTCCTATGTCAAGACTCCAAATTAGTTCCTTTATGCTCCACAGAGTCGGAAGCCCTTACCTAAAAAGAATGCTCTTTTAAAAATCCTATTAAATGTATTAAGAGGAGGGACTGGAAGAAGTTTCTATTTTTCCTTCCTCCAGGGCTTGGATTTTGGAGATCTCTTGAAGGTATTAGAGGGGAAAAACCCTTGGACTGAATTTGGTTACTCTCTAAAACTGAGTTTTATATACATGTATTTCATCATGGTCCACAGGACTGGATTTCTAACCAAGTCCCTCCCCTTCCCCGGCCTGGGCTTGGCGGGGATGAGCCAGCAGCGCCCGGGAACTCTTACAGGAAGGACTGTGAGAAGACGCCGTCGTGCTCCTCGTCGTCATCCTCGTCGCTGCTGGAGTCCGGGCCGGCGGCGGGGAAGCGGGCGCTGCCCGAGCGCTCAGCCGATGTGCTCCACTCCACCGAGCTGCTGAGGATGGGCGGCGGCGCGGCCGCCTCCACGCTGCCCGGGCCGTCCGTGTCGCTGTCACCGATGGGCAGTCGGGGCAAGGCTCGCCCATCCAGGGCCTGGGGTCCCGCCTCTGGGGGCGGCGTCGCGGGGCCCGCCGGCCGCTCGTGCCTCTCGATCCAGGCGTTGTAGTAGCGCACGATGTTCTCGTGGTGCAGGCGCGACAGCAGCGTCACCTCGCCCTTGATCCTGCGGAAGTGCCTGCTGGCCGGGTTGATGGGGATGCGCTTCACCGCGTAGCAGCAGCCGTCCAGCTTGTTCTGCACCTGCCGCACGAAGGAGAAAGGAGAGGGGTCCGGCAGGTCAGCCACTCCAAACCCTGTACCGACTGGCATCCCTACCGTGTCAGCCCATCCCCTCCCAAGGAGAACCCCGAGTTCTGAGTCAGAACCCACAGCTACAGTCGAGGACCACGTGTCTGAAGTTCTTAAGCTGAAGAAAGTCGTGACTGCCAAAAACAGAAAACATATCACCCCAAGCTAAATGTATAGAGCCTGCTAAGAGACTCTGGGGAAAACATAATCTCCATTTTAATCATTCATTTTATTGACAATTATATCCCTGCTTTCCCAATAGCACATCTGCTATCTAAATTTCCAAGTAAACCTTGTTGCTTTTTTAACCTTGTTTTTAAAAAATTATCTTCCAAACTCAGTGTAAATTTTTAGAAGGTGATTTTAGCTTCTCTCCACTTGTTTTTTTAAACTTAAAGCCACCAAACACAAACTAAGCAACAGTTTTAACAGACCTGCATGCAAATTCTAATTCTCAACTTATAAAGAACTTGGGCAAATGACTTAATTTCCTTGAAACTCGATTTTTTAATCTGTAAAATGGCATTTATGCCACTTCCCTTACCTCAAAGGCGACTGTGAGGATTAAATGAAATGATGTGAGTAAAGCACCTGTATCAAGGTGTCACAGAGAAAGGTGTTCAGTAAATAAAGTAATTGGCATTAACACAATTACTGCCCATCGATTTTATTACTAAGGTTGAAGATTTACAACTGATGTTATGTAAGGAAACTAGAACAATACAATTAAGAATAAAAGAAAAACACAAGAAAAATACAAGAAACTGTTTCAAAGGTCAAATCTCCGTATTTTACATACAGGCATCCTTATCCCGGGCAGTTTTGCTATGCAATTGGGTCGACTGAAGTATTTTTTATAAAATTTTGTTTTCTGAACCTTCCAGTTCCAACCATGCAGGGCAACTGAAGTGATGGAAACTAACAACTTGCCCATCGCAGAGGGAGAAACTAGTTGGTTACAAAAGAGAGCATCATTCTCTTATTTGGCTCATAGGCTTCTATGCCAAAAACTACTTTTAGGAATGAGAAAGGAATACTATAAAAGTGAGCTTCAGATTATCTTTTTGGGGGTACAGAAATAGTGGTACAAAGTACATTTTTGAGTAAAACAGGTGTCAGTCTGAATGCTGGCTGAAATGTCTTAGTGATGTATGTGACCTCAGGCAAATGACATAACTTCTCTCAGCATCGGTTCCCTCATCTGCAAAATGGGATAATACCTATTTCATAAGAATGTCATGAGATTAAAAGACAAGGTTCACGAGCCACCTGGCACACAGCCGCAAATAGGAAATGTGCTCCCAAAAAATGACAGCCGTGTGTTCTTTTACTGCCACGTTAATAGAGTGGAGGACTGTGGGGAAGTTTTGGCACTGTCTTTCAACCTCATATCTCAGTACATATCACATATGCTATTGTAACCAAGCAGGACCCTGTGGGGCCTTCCCAGGACAAATCGCCCACCATGTCCTCTGCCTGTGTCTTGTTTGTAGAAAAGCTTTATTCTCCCAGGCCTCCCGAGTCACAAAAGGCTGCTCAATAATGACTGAAAGAATGTGAACATGTAGTGACAAAAAAAATAGCAGTTGGGCCAGGAGAATTGGTAACAATTTAAAAAGTGAATCAGCCATATAACAGTCACAGAATCTTTAAGTTCTTTCCTGAAGGACATAGATAACATGTGTGATGCACATCCCTGAGTTGTTTTACAGATACTAAAACTAAAACCTCCACCAGATAGAAGAATCTAACTGCACGATGAGCATGAGCATGTAGCCCCCAGACCGGCTGGAACCGGTCTGGTTCCAGTTAACATCTTAACTGATGATGTTAAGCCCCGTGACACCACCCTCTTACCTCACCGTCACCCAATCAAAGAATGGTACACGAGCTGACCATGCACCCTGCAACTCTCTCCCTCACCTTGCCTTTAAAAATGCTTCCCTGGAATCCACTGGGGAGTTTGGGTCTCTTGGTTATTAGCTGCCCGTACTCCTTGCTTGGTGCCTGCAATAAATGCTGCAAAATCCTCTATCAAATCCTAGTGTCAGTAAGTTGGCTTTACTGTGAGTGGGTGAGCTGACCCAATTTTGGTTTGGTAACACTATGTGTCACTGACTGGGGTGTGGGGCTTGCTACACTAGAACTCCTAGGAATTCATTTATTAAAATGCAAAGGTGCATTAACAGTAATGGGTCCAATTGCTAGTGAAATTCCAGATCTCTGAGGAGATGGCCCTACCTTAACCTGAAAATAGAGATGGGGTGTGAGGACTGTTGGGTTCTCACAGGGAGAAACCACAGGAAAAACATGGGGGATTAAGTTACTAAGATGTTTTTGTTATATGAGCTTACTAATCAGTTTTAAGTACTTGAAAGGAAATGAAGTTTGATCATGTTTGGAATTCAAGAATCTAAAATTAAAGTTAAAGGAGTTGATCAAAATTATAAAGGGATAATATAAACTTCAATCATCCACTCCTCTTAAAGATAACTATGATTACCTGATCAGGATATCTGTCTGCCCAAAGTAGACCTATTTAATCACCTAAACGTAATAGCTATACTTTCAAGAAGAAAGTTGAAAATTTCCCATGATATTATGACTTTCTTTTGGAAAACCTGCTTAAGTTTGTCTTTCTGTAGAAAAACTAATGTAATTCTTTTTTCAATGTAAAAGGCCTTCCACAGTGATACAGGTAATGCTTCCTAATAATACTCTCAGAATCCGAAACAGACTCATGCCCTATTGATGGTGCGCTACTTTCCTTTTTTGTTTTTGTTTTGTTTTGTTTTGTTTTTGCGGTATGTGGGCCTCTCACTGTTGTGGCCTCTCCCGTTGCGGAGCACAGGCTCCGGACGCACAGGCTCAGCGGCCATGGCTCACGGGCCCAGCCACTCCATGGCATGTGGGATCCTCCCGGACCAGAGCACGAACCCGTGTCCCCTGCATTGGCAGGCGGACTCTCAACCACTGCACCACCAGGGAAGCCCGTGCGCTACTTTCTTATGGATAAGATGACATATCTCATATGGATTTGATAACAGTAATCTAGGACTCTTAAATTCAAACATAATACTTAAATTACACAAAAAGAGTTGAAAACTCTCTCTTAAGGGGCAGACGATAATAAAAGTTGCCCAAATAGCCTGGAATAAGTAAGGGAAGCCCTAACAGCAGCACACCTTAATAATGCATCACGGAGCAGCTTCAAGATGGCGTGGAATCACCTTCCTCCACACAAATACATCAGAAATACATCTACACGTGGAACAACTCCTACAGAACACCTACTAAACGCTGGCAGAAGAACTCAGACCTCCCAAAAGGCAAGAAACTCTCCACGTACCTGGGCAGGACAAAAGAAAAAAGAAAAAACAGAGACAAAAGAATAGAGACGGGACCTGCACCAATGGGAGGGAGCTGTGAAGGAGGAAAGGTTTCCACACACTGGGAAGTCCCTTTGCGGGCAGAGACTGCGGGTGGCGGAGGGGGAGCTTCGGTGCCACGGAGAAGAGCGCAGCAACAGTGCTGCGGAGGGCAAAGCGGAAAGATTGCCGCACAGAGGATGGGAGCCGACCAGCACTTACCAGTGAGAGAGGCTTGTCTGCTCACCGGCTGGGACGGGTGGGGGCTGGCAGCTGAGGCTTGGGTTTCGGTGGGATCCCCGGGAGAGGACTGGGGTTGGCTGCGTGAACACAGCCTGCAGGGGGTTAGTGCACCACGGCTAGGCAGGAGGGAGTCCAGGGAAAAGTCTGGAGCTGTCGAAGAGGCAAGAGACTTTTTCTTGCCTCTATGTTTCCTGGTGCGCGAGGAGAGGGGATTAAGAGTGCTGCTTAAAGGAGCTCCAGAGACGGGCATGAGCCACGGCTAACAGCGCGGACCCCAGAGACGGGAAAGAGACGCTAAGGCTGCTGCTGCAGCCACGAAGAACTCTGCGTGCGAGCACCGGTCACTATCCACACCTCCTCTCCCGGGAGCCTGTGCAGCCCGGCATGGCCAGGGTCCCATGATCCAGGGACAACTTCCCCAGGAGAACACACGGCACACCTCAGGCTGCTGCAATGTCATACTGGCCTCTTGCCCCGCACTCCGTAACCCTCCCTACCTGCAGGGGGTTAGTGCACCACGGCTAGGCAGGAGGGAGTCCAGGGAAAAGTCTGGAGCTGTCGAAGAGGCAAGAGACTTTTTCTTGCCTCTATGTTTCCTGGTGCGCGAGGAGAGGGGATTAAGAGTGCTGCTTAAAGGAGCTCCAGAGACGGGCATGAGCCACGGCTAACAGCGCGGACCCCAGAGACGGGAAAGAGACGCTAAGGCTGCTGCTGCAGCCACGAAGAACTCTGCGTGCGAGCACCGGTCACTATCCACACCTCCTCTCCCGGGAGCCTGTGCAGCCCGGCATGGCCAGGGTCCCATGATCCAGGGACAACTTCCCCAGGAGAACACACGGCACACCTCAGGCTGCTGCAATGTCATACTGGCCTCTTGCCCCGCACTCCGTAACCCTCCCTCCCCTCCGGCCTGAGTGAGCCAGAGCCCCCAGTCAGCTGCTTCTTTAACCCTGTCCTGTCTGAGCGAAGAACAGACGCCCTTAGGCAACCTACACCAGAGGCGGGTCCAAATCCAAAGCTGAACCCGAGGAGATGTGTGAACAAAGAAGAGAAAGGAAAATCTCTCCCAGCAGCCTCGGGAGCAGCGGATTAAATCTCCACCATCAAACTGATTTACCCTGCATCTCTGGAATACCTGAATAGACAATGAATCATTCCAAATTGAGGAGGTGGATTTTGGGAGCAACGATATAAATATATATTTTTTCCCTTTTTCTCTTTTTGTGAGTGTGTATGTGTATGCTTCTCTGTGTGATTTTGTCTGTATAGCTTTGCTTTTACCATTTGTCCTAGGGTTCGGGCTGTCTATTTTTTGTATTTTTTTTTTTTAGTATACCTTTTAGTGCTTGTTATCATTGGTGGATTTGCTTTGTGCTTTGGTTGCTCTCTTCTTTCCTCTTTTTTTTCTTTTATTACTTAAAAAACATTTTAAAAAATAATTTTTATTTTAATAACTTTTATATTTTATTTTATCTTCTTTCTTTCTTTTTTTTCTTCCTTTTATTCTGAGCCGTGTGGATGACAGGCTCTTGGTGCTCCAGCCAGGCGTCGGGGCTGTGCCTCTGAGGTGGGAGAGCCAACTTCAAGACATTGGTCCACAAGAGACCACCGAGCTCCAAACAGTGAAAGTCTCCCAGAGATCTCCATCTCAACGCCAAGACCCACCTTCACTCAACGATCAGCAAGCTACAGTGATGGACACCCTATGCCAAACAACTAGCAAGACAGGAACACAACCCCACCCATTAGCAGAGGGGCTGCCTAAAATCATAGTAAGGCCACAGACACCCCAAAACACACCAACAGACGTGGACCTGCCCACCAGAAAGACAAGATCCAGCCTCATCCACCAGAACACAGGCACTAGTCCCCTCCACCAGGATGCCTCCACAACCCACTTAACCAACCTTAGCCACTGGGGGCAGACACCAAAAACAACAGGAACTACAAACCTGCAGCCTGCGAAAAGGAGACCCCAAACACAGTAAGTTAAGCAAAATGAGAAGACAGCGAAACACACAGCAGATGAAAGAGGAAGGTAAAAACCCACGAGACCTAACAAATGAAGAGGAAATAGGCAGTCTACCTGAAAAAGAATTCAGAATAATGATAGTAAAGATCTTCCAAAATCTTGGAAATAGAATGGAGAAAATACAAGAAACGTTTAACAAGGACCTAGAAGAACTAAAGAGCAAACAAACAGTGATGAATAACACAGTAAATGAAATCAAATATTCTCTAGAAGTGATCAATAGCAGAATAACTGAGGCAGAAGAACAGATAAGTGACATGGAAGATAAAACAGTGGAAATAACTACTGCAGAGCAGAATAAAGAAAAAAGAATGAAAAGAAAGGAAAACATAGGCAGAACACTCTATGACATAAATCACAGCAAGACCCTTTTTGACCCATCTCCTAGATAAAGGGAAATAAAAACAAAAATTGACAAATGTGACCTCATGAAACTTAATAGCTTTTGCACAACAAAGGAAACCATAAACAAGACAAAAAGACAACCCTCAGAATGGGAGAAAATATTTTTAAATGAAGCAACTGACAAAGGATTAAAGGCACATTTATACAATGGAATATTACTCAGCCATAAAAAGAAACGAAACTGAGTTATTTGTAGTGAGGTGGATGGACCTATAGTCTGTCATACAGAGTGAAGTAAGTCAGAAAGAGAAAAACAAATACTGTATGCTAACACATATATATGGAATCTAAAAAACAAAAAAAAATGGTCATGAAGAACCTAGGGGCAAGACGGGAATAAAGACGCAGACCTACTAGAGAATGGACTTGAGGATATGCGGACAGGGAAGGGTAAGATGGGACAAAGTGAGAGAGTGGCATGGACATATATACACTACCAAATGTAAAATAGATAGCTAGTGGGAAGCAGCTGCATAGCACAGGGAGATCAGCTCAGTGCTTTGTGACCACCTAGAGGGGTGGGATAGAGAGGGTGGGAGGGAGGGAGATGCAAGAGGGAAGAGATATGGGGATATATGTATATGTATAACTGATTCACTCTTATAAAGCAGAAACTAACACACCATTGTAAAGCAGTTATACTCCAATAAAGATGTTAAAAAAATTTTATTTTAAATCCTTACAAAGAAACAAACAACAAGAAAAAAATAACACATCACTAGTTTTCCAGCTCAGTAACAGCTCAATAATAAAAGCCATCAAGACCATCTGGGGCCATTTCTCAGTTTGAATTCCATCTCTTTTCTAACCCTGTAACCCTCTTAGCTACAGCAATTGTAAAAGCAAATGGGAGAAAAAGAGACCAATTTTCTTTCTGAACCAAAGCACACAAAAAGGTTCTTCATGCAGAGGTCTTAATTCAACCTGAAGTGCAGTTATAATCATGTGGTTTTCACGTTAACGCACTACATCAAGCAAGGGAAGAGGAATGATGTGTTCTTCATGTGTCTAGTGTAACTTTAAATAAAGCCTTTAACTCCACGAAGGGGAAGATGATTATTGTTTCAAATGGTCATATGCACTTCCCTCCCTACTCTCAAAACAGAAGTCCTTAAGTATGCAGAAATGGAACAGGGAAAGAGCTTTACAAGGGACTGGCGACAACTATGTATCGTACCTTGATGACAGCTCCAAAAGCTCCTTTGCCAAGAAGCTGTAATTCTTCAAACTCAATGAAGTAGCGGGAAAATTGTCTCTGTGTCTCACTGAAGAACGCAGCACTGGGTAGCTGGTTGCTGGGAATAACAGTCTCCACATAATCTTGTCCTCCAGAATCTGAGATAAAACAAAAGGTAAGAGGCAACTGAGGCTTTAAAAATAGAGGAAGAGCTGCAACATCCAACGACAATGCAAGCACGGGAGGAAAGGGCCCCAACCAAGGAGTTTTAAAAAGTACGTCTTACCTGGCAGACTCTTTAATACTTTCCTCACCCTGTCCTCCTTAAAGTAGGTAGAAATATACAGTTAGCCCAAGTTTACAGGTAGGGGTAACTGAGAGTAAAGAAATGACTGAAGGACAGAGCCAGAAGCCAAACCCAGGTCTCTTGATCATCCCAGTCTCTGTTGAGGCTCCTGCATCTGCTACTTGAGTAACATCAGGGAAATCTAGTTCCAAGGCAGTAATAAGGGTGACATGATGAGAAGGGTTACCCCACACTAAGAGGCTCCACCACCAGACACTCCATCAGAAGAGGCGGGAAAAACCAGGATGGCAAAACACTTCCACGTATACAGGACACACTGAATGAATGGATTTATGTATAGCTCAGCATAAAACAGATAAAATAAATGATCCATGCAGTCCTTTCCCGTCTTAAGTTTACGTGGACCTTCAAAATAATTTATGTTAAATAGGCTATCAGAAAAGAACGGTAACAGACTCACCTTCGGGACTTTGTTCCAGTAAAGGTATTTTTGGCTGAGGATTTATAAAGCTGTGTTTTAACAACTGCTGAGGACTCCATCTTTCCTTGTCATCTAAGCAGACACACCTCAGTGAGAGGAAAAAAGAATCTCAGTGATGCACAAAATAAATGCTAAACTAATTAATCCAAGGCTTTTAACTATGGGTTTATTTTTAAAAGATACACATTAGAGAATTCATGTTACTATGGGCCAAAATGTGCTCATAAGTGAATTTAATAAACTTTCTTGCAGGATTTACATGCTGAGCACCAGGCTGCATATAAGTGGGGGAATTAATAAAAAAAGTACAGTCTCTAGAGGCAAGAAGACTGATGCTCACAGAACAATATTTTTAAAAGTCTAGGATAAGACAGCACAAGTAGGTCATGAATTTTCACTCCCACTAACAGCTTAATGAATTGCCATGCTAAGCTAAGCGTTTCTGGGGAACAGTCATAAATAAAAGTTCCCAAAGGAAAAGCAAATCAGATAGCTGATGCAGGGCTGGGGCCCATTATGATAAACTTTAGGTGAAGCCTGCTCATCACAGTTTGAAGTATGTTGGGAACAATTAAGAACAACCTTTTACAAGCCCCACATTTTATCACCTAGTTTCTTTTAATTATCATTCCTTGAGCCTACTAACTTTCTGTTTAATGTTCTAACAATTTGTTTAATGAATGAAAACAAGCCATACCTTTAACCCAGTGTTTTTCAAAGTGGGCTCCCCCGACCAGCAGCATCAGTATCACCTGGGAATTTGTTAGAAATACAAATTCTCCACCCCAGTCCTAGTAAATCAGCAACTCTGGGGGTTTTTGCAGTAATCTGTGCTTTAACAAGCTCTCCAGGTGGTTTCAATACACAGGAAAGTCTGAGAATCACTGTTCTAACTAATCTAATAAGCTAGTTGGCTTTCATAACAATGACCCAAGTAGCACCTGACCGTAATTATAAAAAGGTATTTAAAACAATCAACCATCACTGTGAATTATGGACTTAAATCTACACCTATACATTGGTGACAGCAAGTATCATAAAGGGTAACATTTAATGTTTTCATGTCACAACGCTAAAAAGTAAAGCACTCCTAATTTCATACTTTGAGAGCACAAGACTGCAATAAAAGCATTTGTATGAGATACTGTATTTTCCCCTAAATTTAAAATTAATTTTTATTTATTTATTTATTTTCACATCTTTATTGGAGTATAATTGCTTTACAATGGTGTGTTAGTTTCTGCTTTATAACAAAGTGAGGGAGGAGCTTCAAGATGGAGGAAGAGTAAGACGCGGAGATCACCTTCCTCCCCGGAGATACATCAGAAATACATCTACACGTGTAACAACTCCTATAGAACACCTACTGAACGCTGGCAGAAGACCTCAGACCTCCCAAAAGGCAAGAAACTCCCCACGTACCTGGGTAGGGCAAAAGAAAAAAGAAAAAACAGAGACAAAAGAATAGGGACGGGACCTGCACCACTGGGAGGGAGCTGTGAAGGAGGAAAAGTTTCCACACACTGGAAGCCCCTTCAAAAGAGGCAAGAGACTTTTTCTTGCCTCTTCGTTTCCTGGTGCGCGAGGAGAGGGGATTAAGAGCGCTGCTTAAAGGAGCTCCAGAGACGGGTGCGAGCCATGGCTAACAGCGCGGACCCCAGAGACGGGCATGAGACGCTAAGGCTGCTGCTGCCGCCACCAAGAAGCCTGTGTGCGAGCACAGGTCACTATCCACACCCCTCTTCCGGGGAGACTGTGCAGCCCGCCACGGCCAGGGTCCCGGGATCCAGGGACAAATTCCCCGGGAGAACGCAGGCCGGCCTCTGCCGAAGGCTCACCCAGCACTCCGTGCCCCTCCCTCCCCTCCGGCCTGAGTGAGCCAGAGCCCCCGAAGCAGCTGCTCCTTTAACCCCGTCCTGTCTGAGCGAAGAACAGATGCCCTCAGGCGACCTACACGCACAGGCGGGTGCAAATCCAAACCTGAACCCCAGGAGCTGTTCGAACAAAGAAGAGAAAGGGAAATCTCTCCCAGCAGGCTTGGGAGCTGCAGATTAAATCTCCACAGTCAACCTGATATACCTGCATCTGTGGAATACCTGAATAGACAACGAATCATCCCAAATTGAGAAGGTGGACTTTGGGAGCAAAGATATATTATTTTTACCCCTTTTTCTTTTTTTGTGAGTGTGTATGTGTATGCTTCTGTGTGTGATTTTGTCTGTATAGCTTTGCTTTCACCATTTGTCCTAGGGGTCTGTCCGTCCATTTTTTCTTTACCTTTTAATTTTTTTTTCTTATTTTTTATTTTAATAACTTTATTTTATTTTACTCTATTTTATTTTATTTTATTTTATCCTCTTTCTTTCTTTCTTTCTATTTTTTCTCTCTTTTATTGTGAGCTGTGTGGATGAAAGGCTCTTGGCGCTCCAGCCAGGAGTCAGTGCTGTGCCTCTGAGGTGGGAGAGCCAACTTCAGGACACTAGTCCACAAGAGACCTCCCAGCTCCACGTAATATCAAACGGTGAAAATCTCCTAGAGATCTCCACCTCAACACCAAGACCCAGCTTCACTCAATGACCAGCAAGCTACAGTGATGGACACCCTATGCCAAACAACTAGCAAGACAGGAATACAGTCCCGTCCATTAGCAGAGAGGCTGCCTAAAATCATAATAAAGCCACAGACACCCCAAAACACACCAACAGACGTGGACCTGCCCACCAGAAAGACAAGATCCAGCCTCATCCACCAGAACACAGGCACTAGTCCCCTTCACCAGGAAGCCTACACAACCCACTGAACCAACCTTAGCCACTGGGGGCAGACACCAAAAACAACGGGAACTATGAACCTGCAGCCTGCAAAAAGGAGACCCCAAACACAGTAAGTTGAGCAAAATGAGAAGACAGAGAAACACACAGCAGATGAAGGAGGAAGGTAAAAACCCACCAGACCTAACAAATGAAGAGGAAATAGGCAGTCTACCTGAAAAAGAATTCAGAGTAATGATAGTAAAGATGATCCAAAATCTTGGAAATAGAATGGAGAAAATGCAAGAAACGTTTAACAAGGGCCTAGAAGAACTAAAGAGCAAACAGTGAATCAGTTATACATATACATATATCCCCATATCTCCTCCCTCTTGCACCTCCCTCCCACCCTCCCTATCCCACCCCTCTAGGTTGTCACAAAGCACCGAGCTGATCTCCCTGTGCTATGCGGCTGCTTCCCACTAGCTATCTATTTCACATCTGGTAGTGTATATATGTTCATGCCACTCTCTCACTTGGCCCCAGCTTACCCTTCCACCTCCCCATGTCCTCAAGTTCATTCTCTACATCTGCATCTTTATTCCTGTCCTGCCCCTAGGTTCTTCAGAACCATTTTTTTAATTAATTTTTTATTACATCAGTAACACATGAATACTTTCTCCTTCCAAATATTAAAACACTACTGGTAAGGATAAAGTCTTGGACAAACGTCCAAGCAAACGATAAAGTTTTAATTTGTGGATATTGATTTTTTAAAAATGACATCATCCTGTACATATTATTCTTCAACTTGCTTTTTTCATTTGACCACAGACAAGGCTCTGCACCCAATTCTACTGAGGGGAGGGGCTGTTTCTCCACACCAACAGGCAATTCCCCAACACCAGTTGGGTGTCGTATGTTCAACACAATTGTGACACTAATTACCTGGAGAGAGCATCAGATCACACAGGTTAAGGGCTCAGTCTTATGAGACTGCCATCCCCATCCCCACTTGGGACACCAGTAGCAAGCCCAGGCTGTGACCGGATTCCAACGACCTTCTCCCTGGGTTCAATTAATTTGCTAGAGCAGCTCATAGAAATCAGAAACATTTTACTCACTAGGTTACCAGCTTAATGTAAAGGGCTATAACTCAGAAACAGCCAGACGGAAGATATGCATAGGGGTATGTGGGAAGAGCCTTGGAGCTTCCTTGCCCTCTCCGGGCCGCCACCTACCCAACACCTCTGTGTGTTCACCAACCCGGAAGCTCTCTGAACCCTGTCCTTTGTAGCTCTTAATGGAGGCTTCACTACCAAAGGCATGATTGATTAACTCACTGGCCACTGGTGATCATTCAACCTTCAGCCCCTCCCCTCTCCACAGAGGATGGGGGTGGGACTGACAGTTACAAACCCCTTAATCATGTGGTTGGTTCTCCTGGCAACCAGCCCCATCCTTAGGTACTTTCCAAATCCACCTCATTAATATAACAAGAGACAACTCTGCTGTTATCCCCATTTTTCAGAGGAGGAAACTCAGGGTAGGGAGTTTAAGTCACTTGCCAGAAGGGATAAAGGTGGGATATGAGCCCAGCTGTCTGGCTCTGAGTCTGGGCTCTTTTCCATCACAGAGACTGATGTGAAACAAAACCTTTCTCCAAAGGATGTTCACCAATAAGTAAAAATATAATTACAAATGAAATGCTGCTATACTTGTCTGGGAATGATTTTTTTTCCTTTGTTAACTGGGGCTGGACAGCAAAGGTAGTAAAACAATACTGTACAGCTGCTTCTAAACCAAGCACAGTCTATCAAACCACTCTATGAAGAAAGAAATATACTAATCAATCTAAAGGGAACCATATTATTAACAGAACAAGAAATAGTGCTGATCTCAAGTTCAAAACTGACAGAGTGGGCTTCCCTGGTGGCGCAGTGGTTAAGAATCCGCCTGCCAATGCAGGGGACACAGGTTCGATCCCTGGTCCGGGAAGATCCCACATGCCGCGGAGCAACTAAGCCCATGTGGAACACCTACTGAGCCTGCACTCTAGAGCCCGTGCGCCACAACTACTGAGCCCACGTGCCACAACTACTGAAGCCCATGTACCTAGAGCCCGTGCTCTGCAACAAGAGAAGCCACCGCAGTGAGAAGTCTGCGCACCGCAATGAAGAGTACCCCATTCGCTGCAACCAGAGAAAAGCCCATGCGCAGCAATGAAGACCCAACGCAGCCAAAAATAAATAAATAAAATAAAATAATAAAATAAATAAATTTTTAAAAACCCTGATAGCACAGAGTTTTTCTTTAAGAGGAAAACTAGGAAAGTTTTACCTACTGAGTCCTTCCTTTTACTGTTAAATGTGAAAAGATAGGTTCTACTTAAAGTTTGCAGCGTTGTATGTGAAAATACATAATGCTATTGCTAACCTCTACTAAGTTATTCTTGACCAATGAGGAAGGGCAGAAAGCTAAAGGTGACATCCTGAAGAATGAAATCAGGAATTCCCTGGCAGTCCATTGGTTAGGACTCCACACTTCTACTGCTGAGGGCCCGGGTTCAATCCCTGGTTGGAGAACTAAGATCCCACAAGCCAGGAGTCCCCAACCCCTGGCACCCGTCTGTGGCCTGTTAGGAACTGGGCCACACAGCAGGAGGTGAACAGACGGCAAGTGAGCGAAGCTTCAGCTTCATGTACAGCCGCTCCCTACTGCTCACATTAATGCCCCTTAAGCTGTTTTCTAAATGGGAGGCCTTGTCTTTGACCCCTTAGGAACCAGCAGCAAAGGTGGACAGAGAGGTATTCCATTTGGAATACCTGGGGCATTTCTCCTCCTAGCAATCCCTATTGACTTCCTAGGGTATAACAGGCAGTCCCCAAAAAGTAGTTTGAAAACCTATTATTAAGAGCCCAAGTGAATTTAGAAGAATGTAGGAGTTATGGGAATGATAAATATAAGTGAGAAAACAGAACATATGTGGGTGGGAAAGGATTGGGAGAACAAAGAATAAACTCTAATACTGTTCACTTTTCAGCTTATACACATGACTTAGACGTTTAGCACATTCAAGCACAAACAAAAGTATAGGAGTAAAGTGCAATTAGAGAGAAATCTCAATGATACTCACTTCTTTAGAAAATCTTGAAAGTCAGCTGGTAAGTCACTAGGGATGGTCACAGGGTACTCTTCACACTCTTGTCCTTGGCTGAGGGAGAGCAGCAGAAGGCCAAGACGCCAAACATCCCCTTTCTTCCCCGTTTTATAAGGTAGGGCACTGTCACTAAAACGAACCCGGGTTTGCTCAAACACGTCCTCCTTGCAAATGTCTGCTAGGCGCTTAGAAATGCTGTAGTCTGTAATCTTGATGGTGCCCTCTGCATCCACTAAGACATTCGATGCACTCAGAACCTTGTGCACCACGGAATTGCTGTGCAAATAATCAAGGCCTGACAAGAGCTGAGTCGCGTACCTGCGAAGCTGATGCCCAGGGATAGGGCCCGAGTGGCTTAGGTGGGCCGAGAGGGAGACCCCATTAGTGTGCTCCACTAAAATGTCCACCACAATGGAATCGTCTTGCTCTTTGAGATTCATTGCAAAGTAGCGTACTATGTTTGGATGGCTCAATTTTACCAGTGAGTTGAATTCCGTTTCTGCCCCTTGAATCTGGTATGGAAAAAACCAGTAAGGTGATAACTGGGTTGGTAGGCATTAACTAGTGTTTCACTTTAAAAGTGAAATATTTAATAGAAAATGCACTTTCAAAGGAGAGGAGAAGGAATATGCCCTGAACTGAGTCCTCTCCTAAACCACATGGTCAACCTACAAGTTCATAAAAATGGACAAGTTTCAAAAGCAACTTCTTTTGTGATATGGCCAACAGAAAAAAGAAACATTAATTTAAAAATAAGTTTTCCTGATTATAAAGATTCACTGTCAAAATTTTAATAAGTACTAATACAAAAGAAAAACCCCACAATTTATCTTTACGGTCACTACCCAAAGACAACTGTTAAGATTTCAGTGTCTTTACTTCCAGGTTTTTTTTTTTTGTCATAAATACACATACATTTCCAAACACAATGCTTTACCTACTGTTTTATAACCTTTATTATGTAACACTGCAATATGCAATATTAAATGCTCTCCTTAAGCTCAGTATTATAAAGAACAATAAAATTCTCCAGTCCCCAAAAATTCAGTTGTGAAGCAGTATTTCAAAAAACTGAGAAAATGCAAATGATTGCAAATAGCACAGTTATGAAGTACTCTTTAATCCCGGTTGGAGAGACAGCTATTAATGGAATAATAAGGGCTGAGAAAGGAGGTTGAGAAGCAGCTGCAAAAGTTTTGACCGTGTTGTGAAAGTTCTGAAAGAGGCAGCAGGGGCTGAGAAAACTTATGGTCTTCCACCACCCTCTCTGGTTAAACAGATCTCAGCATTTTGGGTCATCTTTGGTGGCCAATGAAATGAACAGCTATTTTGTTCTGTCACCGCCTTAAGCTCGAGATTAGTCCTTTTGCTCAGTGAGCCATCTTGGATGCCTACCTGCTTTTTGCACTTATCAATCTTCTCTTTTTCTTGACTGGTAAGGAATGGACCCATTTTTTTCTGCCACTGAAGAACCCACTCATACAACAAGACAAAGCCGCCAGTGGCTGTTTCCAAAGCATTGTAAACTAATTTTCCAAGCTGCTCATCACTGCCTGCACATTGAAAGAAAATATAATTAAATTTCACTGGTACATTTTCTGTGGGCATTAAAAAAAAAAAGAGGGAATAGACAATCATTCATTCAACAATGGATACCATGTACTAACTATGAAAAATGTGATTTCATGTAATACATGCTCTTTTGTAACTAATTTTTGGTATTTAACAATATACTCTAAACTCTAAAATATTAAATTTTACAAAGGGACAAGATTCGACAGTGAGATCTTAGTATCGGACTAATGTTTTCTTCTACTAGCCGTTACTGACGATGTTACTTTCATAACCAGTCCACCTCTGATGACCGCGCCTGCTGGTGTGGTAGAGTAACCCTCACAGAGCTGCTAAATACCAACTAATGTAATAGAAGGTGTTTCGAACTAGGAACGCTCCATCAATGCAGACGAGTGTACACAGTGAGAACAGGTTTTAGTAATTTGGAAATTTGAATACATCAATGATTTTCTAAACACAAAATGTGAATATGCTCAGTAAATACAAACTGGCCAATGGCTTCAAGGGAAGGAACCAGTCGTGACAGTTTAGATTTGAAGCGTGTGAGAGAGACACATTCATTTAGCGATAGGCATATGGTTTCGACCTATACCTGGGAGAGCTCAATTTTTGTAACACCAAAAATTTTCTTACAAAAATCTGAATTTTTATTAAAGACTATAATAGAAAATCACCAAAAAATTGGAAGTGGAGAAAAATATCACCCACAATATCACCATTTCGTTTTATTTCTCTTCTAGCTCCCTCTACCCGTTTTTTTTCCCCTAATTTACCAAATCGTAGCATATATAACAGGGTTTCTCACCCTGGACACTATTGACATTTGGGACCAGATAATCCTTTGTTGAAGAGGGCTGACTTGTATACTGTAAGATGTTCAGCAGTATCCCTGGCCTCTATCCACAAGATGCCAGTAGCACCCCTTACCCTAGTCTTAATCATCAAAAATATCTCTAGATGTCACCTAACGTCCCCTAGGGAAGAAAATCGCCCCAATTGAGAACCACTGATATTCTTTTCTTTTTCTCGTATTCTTTTTCTCTTACTATATAAATAATATTGATAGTTCTCCATGATGCTACATTATCTTCATAATGAAAAGTGAAGTAACCTGTATACATAAGACAAAGTGGTCTTGGCAAAAATACTTTGGAGAAATGTGGCTGAACTAACTCACCTAGAGAAGCAGTTTTACTTCATAGAAATGCTGACCATTTAAGAGATTTTATTTTAAATGATCTGTTATGCTAGTCATAATTCCTGACATTCTCAGCTAAGGGGAAAAAAAAAACACCCAATGTTTGAAAATGTGTCAATCAAAGGAAGCAACCTGTGGAATGTTGGATCTATGCAGCACACGCTGGAGACACATGATAGTAAACGTTTATGGGACGGAATGTGATGTGATTTACATAAAGCCTAATTAAATTCGTGAATTATATGGCACAATGTCTTGCAATATTTATCTCCCCAACTGGGACTAAGTGGGTATTTCATAATTGCTGGCTGGGTTTTTATTTTGTATTATAGTTCATTATTGCCACCCTCCTTTTGTCACTTTTGTGTGATGGGGATAATAAAAGGGACAAAAGAACACACTGCAGTGAGGCTGAAGGAAAATGTTACCAAAAGAGCTCAGACTGATACTCTACTATGTGCTACCAATGATCATTTATACAGAAGCCTCTATAATGCTTTAATATATAAGGAATAATATCTAGGGAAGTTCTTGATTCCCTCTAGTTCCAACAGCTTTAAAGCAAATGTTAATTTATTGATCTTTTACAAAAACATTTCTTAGAAAATTAGGGCATATTTTAAAAACTAGACCCGTCATGAGAAAACAAAATAAATAATTTACTTGGTGGTTTTATAAAAAAAAAGTTCAGGCTGCAAATGTGTCTCCTCATGAGGGTATTAAATAAGGTGAATCTGTCTAATGAGTACCAGTGAGACTAGGAGACAAAGGTAAGGTAATAAGCAGTTGGATTAATTTGCCTTCCTGATTTCCCCAGATTATTAAAAGTAGTGAGTTTTAATGTTGCCAATTCATGAGTCGGAAATGCCTCAGAGTCAAGGACAGTCTCAGGACCAAAGCCAAGCATCTCTATCAAGGTCTTAAACCTGCCCAAACAGTTGCTGTGTCTGAACAGGGCAGGCTCTGCGTATGTGCAGAATCCTGCATGGTCCAGGCTGCCTCAGTCAGCCAAGGTTGAGTGTCCAGATCTCAGACACTTCAGATGCTTGATTTCTTCTTCCTCCACCTGCTGCCCTCTCCCTGGCAACTCCCCTGTTTACTTATACCTCCTCAAAGAGGAAGGGAAAAGATAATGAAAGAAAGCAAACTTGATCCAGGTAATTTAGCTACCTGTTAGCTCTGGTAAGAATACTCATGGGATTGAAAATTGAACTTAATTGTCAAATTCACCATATGCAAGTGATCCCTACACCAATTAGTGGCTGTATCTGTATGACTGATAAAAGATCATGTACATTTAGGGCAAAGGAAGTAGATACTGAAAACTTGATTTTAATATAAACAATTCAAATAGCAAATTGCTGAATGAGATTCACTCCAAATAGCCACCTGCTAAATAAGATGGCTAAACTGCTAAATAAAACACATAGAAAATAAAGTTGTTTTCCTGGTCTGGTACCGCATGCCAAGCAGGAAAACGCTAAGCAGGTGGACAGCAAATTAAGAAAATGAGACTTGACCATTAAAGATCATAGGCATTAGAACTCATCTTGTTACACATATTTTATCAGCAACAGATGCACAAGATGCAAAATTCTACTGATTCATAATATTCCAACCATTTTGGTTTTGAAAAGCTTGGCTAATTCTAATGACGGCAAATTTTAAATTACCTTTCTGCTAATGATATTGCCCCAAGAACCTGGGGTTTTATTTCCATTTTACAGAAGGGGAAACCTGAGTGACTTCTTCTAGTCATCAGGAACAGGAGCTAGGTTGACTATCATCTTAAAGAGTCTTCCTTGGACCGCGCTGGTCTAGACGACGCGGCATCTATTCTACCCCATTCCTTCATGATTAACTTTCGTCATTAGAATAATTTAAATGAGTTTAGCTAGTTTACTCACCAATACATTTCCCTTTGTGCACCATGAGCTGATCAGGACTACCCATAGAGAAATACAGGATTTCACAAGAGCCAGGAGAATCTTCACTACTACACACAGAATACTGACGTTCTCGCCTTAAAAATAAATTTGGACAACGATTTTTTTCTTTAAGATTAACACAGGAAATTCTTGCCCCTCCATTTCTTCCTGCTTACTAGCCCACTCACTGTCCAACATCTGTCTCTGCTGGGAACTAAGCTGAAGGTGCTAATGGGAAAGCTGTCCAAGCCCCCACTCGCCATTGAGTCTTCCCCACATGAACTCTACAAACCCCTGCTCTAACACCTGTGCTGCCCAGTATGGTAGCCACTAGCCCACATGTGGCTACTTAAATTCAATTCAAACTCAATTAAATGAAAAATTCAGTTCTTCAACTGCAATAGGCACACTTAAGTACAGAGATACTTCATTTTATTGTACTTGGCTTTACTGGACTTCAAAGCATCTGTGGCTTTTTTTTTTTTTAGATTGAAGGTTTGCGGCAACCTTGCATTAAGCAAGTCTATCAGCTCCATTTTTCCAACAGCATTTGCTTACTTCAAGTCTCTGTGTCACGTTGTGGTAATTCTTGCAATATTTCAAACTTTTTCATTTGTATTATATTTGCTTTGGTGATCTGTGATCAGTTACTACTACGACTCACTGAAGGCTCAGATGCTGTTTATTAGCATTTTTCAGCAATAAAATATTTTTAAATTAAGGTATGTACATTGTTTTTTAAAAATATAATGCAATTGCACACTTAATAGACCACAGCATAGTGTAAACATGACTTTTATATGCACTGGGAAACCAAAAATTCATGTGACTTGCTTTATTGTGGTGGTCTGTTCCCACAACATCTCTGAGGTATGTTTGTACTCAGCCCCAAGTGGCTAGTAGCTATATAAGCAAATGTTATTGGGCAGCATTGATCGAGAACATTTCCATCATCACAGAAGTTCTACAGCAGTGATTTAGCTCTATTCCATATTGACCCCACATCTCGTGCACACACACATCTGGAGAAACCTGCAAAATGGCGGGCTTGGAGCACCACAAATTCCTGATCACCACCTGGGCTTCCCACTATTGAATGCTCACTCATTCTCTTTCTGGTCTCTGCTCTTCCCCTTCACGACTTCTTCAAAACACACAAAGCCCAACCCCTCTTCTTCTCTTTCCCTTTTTCTACTTTTTTTTCTGAGTGGGAAGCAATAGCTGGGAAGCTAGATTATAACGCAAATATAACGAGTAAATCGGGAGAGCTCTGCAGGGATGAGGCAAGGGAGAGAGCTCTTGATGGTCAGGATTGGACACGTGGAAGAAATGCTTTGATCCCTAGGAAGCAGCCCTCTCACTCTGAGTGTGATACTGACCTCCACTTTCACTGAGAACATGAAGAAATGAGCAGTGAAGCCCACACTTTCTGTGGGTCCACCTAGAAAGTTACTTGGCGTCTGCCCCATTTTTTCTTTTTCCCGGACTGTGAGGAAGGACAGCTGCCCTGTCCTCAGTTCCATCCCTACAGTCTCCTCTGGGACCCTGCTCCATCAGTTAGTCCCTCTCTCCTGTATGTTCAATCTGTTCCTCTATATCGGCTCCTTCCCTCAGCCTATATATCTTTCCCACGTCCATTCTACTCTCCCTCAATCCCATGCCCCACCTTGTTTTTCATTTTCAAACTTCTACACTTGCTGTCTCCATGTCTGCCCCTTCTATTTACTCTTCATGGTACTGCGAAGTCAATAAAGCTGCCACCTCCCTCCTACCCACTTTCGATCTGATTTTTCCCCTTGGTTCTTTTTTTTTTTTTTTTTGGGGTGGGGG
>NW_020175821.1:3812102-3843766 GCF_003031525.2 Neophocaena asiaeorientalis asiaeorientalis
TTCTGTGGTTGGTGGCACAGTCATCCATTCTGTCTCACTAGTCAAAAATGTGCATGTCTCCCTGAGTTCCTAGATCTCCTGCATCTAACTGATCCCCAAGTATCAGCCTCTCTTCTCCAATTCCCCTGCCCTGTTCAGGACATCACTAAATTTCTCCCGGATACAAGAAATACCCCATTGTTAACTGGTCTCATCACCTTCAATCCTATACACCTTTCCCCCCACAACACCCGCCCACACTGCTGACGAGACCTGTTATGACTTGAGTCTCTCATACCACATGTGTGTCCACAAATTCCAACACCAGGGTATGACTAAATACACTGTAGCTCTGTTTAAATTTTGACTTCTCAAGTTATTTGTGCAACCCTGGGCATACTGAAATTTATAGAGAAAAGGATAAGAGTGAGGGTTTTAAATGATGTGCTAGACTTATTAACATATAATAAATGATCCAGAAGCACCTCTACATGAGCTTTGCCCCCTCCAACAGATGGTGCTAATAGTCATTTTAGTCTAACTCCTCTATGTTCTTTAGTTTACAGTGTGTAAATGCTTGATTTTAAGGCGTTTTAGACTATTAATCACCCCATCATGACTGTTAAGTACAAACCCAATGAGAATGTTAAGAGTTCTAGTAAGAAAAGATGTATCATTAGGATTGGAAAAAAACCCAGAGATCATTTTAAAAGTGAAAGTGTCAAGAAAAGGACAAATGTGGTACATGCCACACGGGATAGATTGACAGCAGGAACAGTTCTGAAGGATAAAAAGTAAATCACAGAGAGTTTGAAGAGAAGGAACAAAGAAGTCCAACATCACTGACGTTTCCTGTTTTCACCCAAAAATGTGTACATATTGGAGGCTCATACTGTCTACTTTGGACTCATCAGAATTGGGTTCAGAACAACCTTCTGGAACCTAATCTATTAATAAGTAAAACAGCTCCTAAACTCCAGCAGAAATAGCCATCCCAATGCAAGCAAATGGTATTTAGAAGCAATTAACACTGGTGCCATTGCCAATGATTTTTTTTTAAAAGATTTATTTATTATTTATTTTTGGCTGCATTGGGTCTTAGTTGTGGCACACGGGGTCTTTCGTTGCTGCACACGGGGTCTTTCGCTGCGGCACATGAGCTTCTCTCTAGTTGTGGCACGAAGGCTCCAGGGCATGTGGGCTCTGTAGTTTGTGGCATGCAGGCTCTCTAGTTGAGGTGTGCGGGCTCAGTAGCTGTGGTGTGTGGGCTTAGTTGCCCCGCAGCATGTGGGATCTTAGTTCCCTAACCAGGGATGGAACCCGCATCCCCTGCATTGGAAGGTGGATTCTTGACCACTGGACTACCAGGGAAGTCCCATCATTGCCAATGATTAATTCTAGATTATGGAATGTTCATGGGGGTTTGCAATATCATTAGAAATATCACCCATGTTATCAGTTTTTCCCAGTAGCTGTGGCAGTACACAGGATAAAGGGTGTTTTAAACAAAATTGCCAAATAACATTAACTGGGTTTTATAAAGAACAGATAATTAGACACAGTTCAATTTTAGAAGACTAAATTAGGCATCTACGACCTTGATACCTCAAATAAGAAGAAAATATGATTTTTTAAAAAGCCAAGTAGCAAGAAAAGAGGAAGCAATTTGTCTACTAGGGACTTGAGAATCAGACTCCCACCCAAAAGACTGCTCTGCCAACATGGTCAACGGTGTAGATGGTTGGGATGGGACAGAAAAAGGGAGATCTCAGATGAGACACAGGGGGCTAGGGTAGTCTCACCTTCCCGCCTAACTCACCAAGATGCCACAGAAAACTCTAGCTCTTGGTCCCCCAGTTTGAAACTCCAGGCAGCTCTGTGGACATAAAGTTAGTAAGAATTGCTGACATTGCTTAATTTGAAGTGAACCAGTATATGCCTCCATGGAGCCAACTGGAGAGACTGTGAACAATGGAGGCTCACAAGTGTGGAGAGATGTATCAAGGATTCCCTCTTCCCCTACCCACATCCTTAATACTTCAGCAGTTCCCCAGCCCATGTCTTATACTTAAGAGACAGGCTGGGACCTGGGACCCTTTGCTGCAGTGCTTTCACCTGGACAAACACGTCTCCTAGAGCAACAGAAGACAAAGAAACTATAAGGGACTAAAAATAACTGCGTGCATGCCCCCTCGGGGCAAATTATGAACAACAAGATACAAAAAGACCAAAAACCCAACTGCCACTTCTGAGGTGTTGGGAGCAAAGCAGGGTACTGAGCATGCACCCTCCACACAGCACCACCAAGGGGGTGGGGCTGACCACCCAAGTCACCCCTCCGACCCAACCCAGGGGTCTGCCCCTACCCTCACCCCATTTAAGGCACCAGCTTGCCCCCCCACCTCAGAGACAGAGCAAGGGCACCTGTTATTTGCTCCCATGTGCTACAGCACGAGTCCCAGTAAAGCCTTGCCTGAATTTCTCATCTGGCCTCGTATCAATTTCTATTGATTAAAGAGTCCAAGAACCCAGCTGGGTAACACTCATACCCTTAATTATCTCTTCTCTGTAAGGAGGAATAGCCAGCAGTTACCACACCTGGTGTCAAAATCAGGAAAACAAACTACCAGACAACCTGATGCTGTTTCCTGGTGAAAGTGGGTGATGTATCCTAGATTCTGGGCTACACTTTAGTAACCTGCACAGAAGGCAAGTCTGAAATGGTGAAAATAATCCTCTACCATGAACTACTTTATAGAATTTTTTTTTCTTTTTTTGCTTCTCCTAAAAAGTTCAAAGTGCCCATTTATGAGATACAATATCCCTGGGAAGAAGGCAGGAGAGAACTATGTCTGCATTTACAAAAGACAGCTTGACACTGAATGGTTAGTTTAAACTGACGCTTTAAAATAGTTAGTTTTATATTATTTGAATGTTACCTCAATTCGAAAAAAAATAAAAGGTAAATCCTTCAAGGGGGAAAAAAGACAACCTTAAGGACACAGAAAATAAAGCTGTTCAACAAAGACAAAAACACATCCGTGAAAAGCTGGGCCAATGGGGCTGGCCCTTGAGTATCAGGCCTTTAAGCTCTTTCCACTAGAACAGTGAGTGGTTTTCTGTTCTCTTTCTCTTGTTTTACGCAGTAGAAACCTTTCATTAAATAAAGCCTTACTGATTTTTGATATGCCCACATAAAAAGAAAAGCTGAGTCACCCTGGTTGAAGAGACTGCAGACCCTACAAGTGCCAAAAAGACAGTCTGTCCCTTTCTATCATCCTTCCTGACTCCCTCCCTCCCTTCATCAGACGTTTACTGAGCACCTACTCTGTCTCTCCCAGGCACTGTTCCAGGACCTGAGGGAAACACAGATGAGGTCCTTGCTCGCAGGAACTTGACATTGTCATGAAAAGAGAAAGACAATAAAAAAGCAAACAAATGTATATGAAGTTCAGTTAGCAGTAACTGCTATGGAGAAACTTAAAACAGGGAAGTGGAGAACAAGTGACTAAGCAGGGGAGCGGGGGTGTGGGGGGTGCTCGGGGAAGGCGTCTGAGGTCACTTGTGAGCGGAGAACCGAAAGATAAGGAGTCGGCCATGCAAAGTGCCCCAGGGAGAGCGTGGCGGGCAGAGTGACTGGAAGAGGCCCTGAGATGGGAAGGAGCTTGGTGTGCGCGAGGGACTGGAAGATGAGCGTGGCTGCCGTGCAGAGGCTAAGGGAGGGGGAGAGTAGTATGAAGCATGATGTGAAAACTGTTCCTCTACTGTTGCTCTCCTGTTCTCCATTCTCCACTGGCAGCCAGGAAGAACTGCACTCAGCGTGGATCAGATGGCATCTTATTCCTCTTTAAAACCCCGAATGGCTGCTCGTTACACCTAAACTCCTGACCCGACCAACAGAGCCCTCCGTGACGCACCCCTGCCGCCCCCTTGAACCACTGTCTCCATGCCCGCTCATTCTAGCCACGCTGCCCCGTTTGATGAGCTCTGGGCAGCACAAGACCAGGCTGGCTTCGGGTCTTCTGCTCCGGCTGCTCTTTACCCGAACAGCTGGCTCCGTTCCATCACCCAGATCCGGTATCTGTGCCCCGCCAGTCGAAAGCCACCGTCCTTCTGTCACTCAGGATCCAATCCTTGGACTCCAATCTGAAGTAGCCATCCAGTCTTTCTTCAAGACAGCCTATTCAGATTCTCTGCGCAGCGCTAGTCACTATCTGACATTTTCTTGCTTGCGTGTGGACAGACTCCTCCAACTAGAATATAAGCTCCATGAAACCAGCGTCCTTCCTGATCTTGCTTATTGAATCCCCAGGACTCAGAACAGTGTCTGACCTTTAGTAAGTGCTCATTAAGTATCTGGTTCTAGATTGTATTGTTTTTAGTCACAGCCAATTCGAATAATGCCTGCTGACAACAGTGATGACAAGGCCATCTCTACTAACTCTATCAACTGTATCTACTAACTGAAAGAATAAAATGGAACACTCTGGTTATTTCCTTTGGCTTTCCAACTCAAAGACTAGTGAATAGCAAGGAAGAAAAAGAATCATGAGTATGCCATGAGGAACTTCAGTATATCAAAGACTTTTTATTTCTTAACTGAAGAAGCATGTAAACTATATTTTAAGAAAGATTCATGCTTTTCTAGCCGGTAGCCAACATAGTGCCAGAATTCATGCAGGTTTGTACAACAACGTTGGCAAACAATACATAAAAAATGATTTCTTCTTGGATGCTCATGGAATGTCACATTTTATCCAAGACATACAAATGGCCCTCTACAAGCACTACATGAAAAGTTCTACCTATGTCAAGGAGGGAGAGAAGTTCCCATCCTTCCTTGAATAAACTTGCTAATAATCTCTGATCTCAAAAGCCAAGTCTAATCTTGGACCCGCTGTCTACAGTTAGCCGCAAAAATGGAAATGTTTAAACTAAAAAAAATTGTTTTTTATACATCCTTATTCATGGCATTGATTTATTTCCACTGTTTCTAACACAGTAGGAATCTGTCAATTATTTCCTACTGAAATACTCTGACAACTTCAAACTATGTTGCCTAATGGAAGCCCAGTTGCAAAAACAATCTAAATTGGTGCAAGGAGTTATAACCTTAAAAAGGAATTGTTACCAGAAACTGCATTCAAGAAAAGACTTAGTTCACCTTAACAGTAGGTGGTTAAATGTTAATATCAAAATAATTTCTGAGCTGATTTTTTTTTTAAGTAGATAATTAGGGAAAGAACTGAAATGATTCCTTCGTATAAACAAACTGTAGGGCTTCCCTGGTGGCGCAGTGGTTGAGAGTCCGCCTGCCGATGTAGGGGATACGGGTTCGTGCCCTGGTCCGGGAGGATCCCACATGCCGCGGAGCGGCTGGGCCCGTGAGCCATGGCTGCTGAGCCTGTGCGTCCAGAGCCTGTGCTCCGCAGCGGGAGAGGCCACAACAGTGAGAGGCCCGCGTACCGCAAAAAAAAAAAAAAAAAAAAAAAAAAAACCCTGTACACTGAAAAATTATAAAAGTTTTTAAAAAAAAAAAAAAAAAAAAACACACTGTAACCCGAAAGATTATATAAGCTTTTAGTTTGGTACCTAAAATGTTTCTTTTTATAGAAGAAAATGTTGGTTTTAAGTGCTGCTTAGATTCTCACAAGAGATAGTTTAAACACATAAAGAAGCTGAATTATAATACCTATACTACTTAATCACCCACCTACTCACAAATGGATTCTGTACTAAAATTCCTTTCTGGTCCACAGCGGGTCACAGCAAATAGACAGGGAAGTCTCAATTCTTTGGTGGAAAAGGATGTGGAGGAAGAGATAGTACCTTTCATATCATCTCTGGTGACAGGGAACAACCCAGGAGCCCACCTGCAGTAACAGGGAAGCCCAGTGTCCTCAGTAGCAACAGGGAGGGGAGCCCTGACAGCAAACTGGGGCTCCCATCCTCATGTAAAGGATCTCCCACACCCGTGCCTGTTTTGGAGTATCCCCCACATCTGTGGTGGGACCTAGGGAGTTACAGACTGCAAACACACACAGTGTGAAATCTGACTGGATGATGATTCTGACAGAGAAAAGTTTTAAAATCACTTACTGAATAATTAGATCATTAAAAGTCAGATCAAACTGCACTGGAAGCAAGACTGTGAAGTGTTGTAACTGTTATAAAAGGGGATGAACCCTAAAACTGGTTTCATGAAAGATACTTGGAAAGTGTTAAATGAAAATTTCATTTCATATTGCTAACTAATATATTAAGATATACAGGCGCTGCAAAAGTTATTAAAACTATCATGTGACAATTCCACCCAATTTCACTACAAGTTGTTTTAATTCTTCTACATCTTTCATCCCTTCAGATCAGAAACCTCAGGGACTCACCTAGACCTTCCAGATGAGTTGGTCCGATGTTTTCCATTTCCTATAAAGTCAGGAGAGCCTCCATGTAGAATGGCAGCTGTTCTGTGTCCTCCTGGGTCTTTCCTAGAGGTATGATCTTGGTTTGACAAACTAGCTATTTCTAAACGTTCCTTAAAAAAAGAAAAGTAAAACCTACTTTAGATATGTTATAAGTGGAAGACAATCCTGGTACATAAGTATAAATATGTAGAGAATGCAACTCTTATTTAAGCTGAATGTTTTCAAGTGTAATAAAGTTGAACTCAACTTTTAAAAGTTTAATGTCCAAATATGTACTGGTTCAAGAACTGAAGGCCAGGTTACCGTTTCAAGAGAATGTGAGTTTTATAAACGAAAATGTTTAGAATCGTGGAATATACATGAAAAGTTAGGGAGAAGAGCAAGAGATGAACAGAAGGAGGCATTCAAAGAGAGAGCAGATTCAATATCCTATAATAAACCATAATGGAAAAGAAAAAAAATGTTCTAGTACCGTTTGCTGAAAAGGCTATCCTTTCTCCAGAATTATCTTTGTACCTTAGTCAAAAAATCAGTTATATATACATGGGGTGGAGGGGGTCTATGTTTGCATTATGTCTTCTGTCTATTGACAGAATTAGTATTGTTCTGTTATCTATCTTGACTCCAATATTAAACTATTTTGAACACTGTAAAAAACAAACAAACAAGGAGAGAGCAGAGTGAGTGACAGGAAGGCAGATCAGATGTAAGATAGGAGAGTTGGTGGGAACAGTAACATCACCTTAAATTTGTATACAGCTTTGTACGTTCACAAAGGGCAGTACATTTATCTGTGGGAATAATTACATAAGACAGAAAGGAAGGCATTATCTGTGCCGTCTTAAGGGGTGAGGAAAATGAGCCTCGGAGAGTGTCATCTGTCAAGGTCGCAGAGCCAGGCAGTAAAAAAGCCAAAGCTTTCAGCCAGGTGCTGCTTACCTGCACATCAGTGCCTCCACCCACTGCACCTCATTGCTTCCCTTAAGTTTAATGCCATATTTCTCTAAAAGAGAATGAGCAAAATTGTCTCTGGATTTCTCCAAACATGTGTAGCTGGTTTTTGATTGAGTTGGACTCAGGAAAAATATAGGAAAAAGGACTTTATCCTTTTCCACCCCTGCTTTTTAAACCAGCTCTGTTGAATCCTTCTTTTCCATCACTGAATGAAATCTCAGGGAAATCCATGTGGTTTCCATTCACTCTTCTGTATGAACAAATCGTTTTGTTTTCCAAGTATTAATAATTCCAGTCTGGTTTGATTATCAAAACTTCAATCTCCTCTGTCCTTCAACTCTTTTGATAAACTACTATAGTCATGTAAGCCAAAGACATCTACAGATAACATACAACTCTACGTTTTGTTACTTATTTGGAGAATCTAAAATATATAATGAATGATATTTGGGGGACTTTTTAGTGCTTCATTTTAAGCTTTACTACTGATACTAACAAAGGACGGGAAAAAGAATAATGAAGGAAAAAGAATAATGAAGGAAAAAGAATAATGAAGAATGAAGGACAGGGGTCCTGACTTCTCAGATATTCAAACATTATAAAGATACAATAATTCAAATACCATCAATGGAAATAAAAAGATTTTATGTTTAGCAAAATGTAAACTATTTGAGTATGGCAGAATTGCTAGAGTACCTGCTTAGCCATTTCTTTCCTTTTTTTCTCTTCTTTTATCTCTTCTTTCCTTCTCTGAATCTCATGAAGGATTTCACGTTGCTGAAATAAATCATACTGCCATCAGATGCTGATCTCTGAAACCCATACAACATACGAATTCTGAAATCACAAAAAATCTTTTGAATTTCAGTAATTCAAGCTCTCATCTCCTAAGAGATCTGAATATCTAGAACCTTAGTACAAACTGTAGTTACGTCAGTTTTATTAGAGTTCTTAGGCAATAGGCTTCCCACTTAAATGGGCGTGAAGACTGTGGGGAGGGACACGTACTCCCCATTTCTATGTGGACGGACTTTTTTTGGAAGCACGGAGTCCTAACCACTGGACCGCCAGGGGATTCCCAATGTGGAGGAACTTTAACTGCAGCAACACCATGGGCCGCTCACTGCTCCCCACACTTGACTGAGACCCTCCTCTTTGATACCTGCCTGTCTGCAGAGAACGTGCACTTGCGCCTACTGTCGGCCAGGCTGCTGGGTGGAGGTGGGCTGAGCTGGGTGCACACCCACAAGCCACAGACCTTCAGGTGCATTCCCCAATCAGTTTTCTCAGTATTAAAAGTGGCATTTTGATCTCTATCCACTTGACTCATGTAGCTATTACTCAAATGATTCTGAATTTTAGGTAGAGAAAAATAGTGTTTTTTATGAGCTGCCTAAAATTCCAGGTTATAAATATCAAAACCATTGAGAAACTCACCCAAAACTATTACAGCAATAATATAAAGCATACCCAAAACTTACAGCTAGTTATTATAGCAGGACACCAAAACAAGTCTGTTAAATATCTTTATCTTCTAGTAAAAATGTGTCTGCCTAAGAACAATGACAACAATAAGGAACTTTAAACCCTAAATGGTAACTAGGCTATGCAATTAAACAGGAGATAAGCAGTAACAAAATGAATGGAACCGGGATTTCCCTGGTGGTACAGTGGTTAAGACTCCGTGCTCCCAGTGCAGGGGGCCCAGGTTTGATCCCTAGTCAGGGAACTAGATCCCGCATGCTGCAACCAGAAAAAAACAAACAAACAAAAAAATCCCTCATGCCACAACTAAGACCTGGCACAGCCAAATAAATAAATATTGAGAAAAAAATGAACGGAGCTCACAAAGACAGTGTTAACATAAGTAAAGGATGAACAAAATGAAGCAGGGAAAAAGAACCAGGAATAAGAACCTAAGAAAAGCAGGAAAAACAAAACCCTACAAGTAATTGCAACACCTAAGGGAAAAAAACTAAAAAGCCTCACTGAGAGATAAAAATAAATGGAAAAACATTCCTGGATAGGAAGTCTGAATACTGTCATAATGTTAATTCTTCCTAAATGAATACATAAGTTTAGTGCAATTTTACTCAAAATCCCACAGGCTTTGTTTTGTTTTGATTTTGAGAAAGCAATCGTATAACTTATCTGTGAGAATAGCCAATAGAAAAAAAAAAAAAGAATGAAGGATGAAGGGACAGGGGTCCTGACTTAGACAGTCAAACGTTATAAAGATACAATAACTCAAAGAGTGCTGTAGAGACTCAAGAAAAAAACACGAATTGAACAAAAGAGACAATTCACAAGTAGAACTTAGTATAAATGAGTAGGTAGAATACACTTTAAAGGAATTATTACAAATCACTTAAAAATGAATGATTAAAAAAAATGAATGATTACTTAATAAATGTGTTAGGAAAATGACTGGGAAAAAAAAAAAAGAAAAACTCAGACCCTCATTTTTACAACCCACACCAAAATAAGTTCTAGATAAGTTTATTAAGAGACTAAATAGAAGGAAAAAAAACCTTAAAAATCAGGAAGGAAATTTAGATACATGTATTAACTCTGATTAAAGCATTTTTAAAATAACACAGCAGTATACATCCGTACGCAAATTAAGAAAAAGTAAAAATGGTTAATGAACAAAAAAAACGTTCAGTCTCTGGCTTTGGCTACTCATTTGGGCATGAGATACTTGTCCCACAGAGGGAAGAAGATAATAGCCTCTGAACTCCTGCACAGCTTTACAAGCACAGAAAGAGCACCAGAAGTTTGGTCAAGCCAACTTCCTTTTTCTTTTATTTAAAAACCTGGACTAAGCGTTCTAGGGGTAGCATTGATATCTGTTGGGAGGGAATCACTCATAGTATTTATTTCTTGGTTACTCTTAGGGCCTTCTTTCACATGAATCCATGGTTCTTGGATCAAATGCCGAGCAAAACTTAAAGAAATACCAGTAAGTGAGTAGGTAGAGACGGAGGAAAACCTATAGGAGCTCGCAGTCCTCCGGGCCGGACACCGCAGCGACAAGGGTCTCACCTCCTCTTCCTCTTTCCGCTTGGCCTCTAACTGCCTCCGCTGCTCCTCCTGAGCCCGCCTTTCCAGCATTTCTTCATGAAAAGACTTGGGAGGGGGCTTGTTGTGCTCGCAGAGGAATGACTGCACATGGTAAGCCAGTTCAAATATCATCACCTAAACACATGGATGGAAATCAACCACAAATGGTCAAGTGACGCAAAGCAGGGCCTCAAGGTGAGACTACAGAAAAACATGCAGGCCATCCGAGACCCACTCACAATGGTGATATTCATTTTGATGTGACACGTTCTAAATTAGGTCTAGGATGCAACCACAGGAGGAAAAAGCTTTTATAGCACTCACCTCATTGTGTTACCATCAAGAAAAATTACTATCTAGATAAATTAAAAACTTCACTTTTCTTTTGCAATCCTATTCAATTTATTATCATTTTCTGTATAATAAATCCGATAAAATGTTATTCTGTATAAATAAATCTGGTAAAATATTTAAGACTGCATAAAAGTAAAGACTACCTTCAGCTAGAAAACTGCCTACATAATGACAGTTGAGCAGAGAATAATCATGGCTAACATGAGAGCTTTCATCTATCCATACAGCATACTGAAAACATCCTACTGGGGTACAGAGGCAAACGCTTAAAGGCCTCACTCTCTCCCTACTAGTAATGGGCCAGTAGGAGGCTAATTAATACTTAGAAAGCATTTCATTTCCACTTAGGGAAGCATTCACAGTATCAGAAGGAAAAAGGCCCCCCTCTCAGACATCCTATGTGAATGTAGGAAGCCACTTTCCCCAGCCCCTAAATCATAAACCATATAGCTTGGTTGGTAAATCAACAGAGCAAGGGTTTCTGGGACCCCACACTGACCAACTATTCCAACCCCAAAGAGGTCAAGAGTGCCAAGCTCCTTCTGCAGATGAGGACCACCACTCTGAAATTTCTTTTTCCTCATTTACAATGAAGCACATTAAAAATTATTGTTTCTAAAAGGACTTAGGGTGGTAAAAAGTAACAGAATTCATTGTACACAAGAATATATAGTTTGCCTGGTGTTCACCTTTCTCTTGGGGAGAAACCACAGCTATTGCTGAGGGAAGCTGTATTTTTTATTGTACTAGAAGCTGTGGCATTCACTAGAAACACTAGTTTAGAGTCTAAGAGGCAAACTATTCTGTGAAAAGCTCTTTTAAGGAAAGCTGGTTAAAGAAGGCAGTTTCCACCACGTCAAAGAGAAACCATTTCTACACCAGAAAGGAGCCAGGAGCCAAGCAGTGGAGGGATTTTCTTTTGCTAATCTATTTAATTTACTAGCATTTTCTGTATAAATCTGATAAAACATACAAGACTGGATGTAAATAAGAGCTAGTCTCCAAACTGGCTCTTGTCCCCCTCTCCCCCAAATCTACACAGTCCATCGTCTTGCTTCTCTCAGCCTCTGCTCACATGTCACCTGGTGGGGCCTCTCCTGACCTTATTTACAACAGCCGCTCTGCCTCATCTCGCAGTACGCATCTGTATCAGTCAGGGTTCTCCCAAGAGACAGAACCAAATAGAAGGGGTATGTGTCCACATATATATATATATAGTATAGTATCTGCACATAACCTATGTGCATCCTCCCACAGTATACTTTAAATCATCTCTAGATTACTTACAATACCTAATAGAACGAAAATACTATGTAAATAGTTGTAAATACTATGTAAATGCTATGTAAATAGTTGTCGGCATGCAGCAAATTCAAGTTCTGCTTTTTGGAACTTCCTGGATTGTTTTTCTGAATATTTTCCATCTATGGTTGCCTGAATACACGGATGTAGTACCCACAGATACGGAGAGCCGACTGTGTATGGAGAGAGAGAGAGAGAGAAAGAGAGAGAGAGAGAGGGAGAGAGAGATCTATTTTAAGGGACTGGCACACATGATTGTGGGAATGGCAAAGGAGGGAAGGAAGGAGGGAGAGGGAAAAATTGATTGAGATTGATTTTAAGGAATTGGTTCACATGATTACAGACGCTGGTAAGTCCAAATTCTGCAGAGTACGCCAGCAGGCTGGTGACCCAGGGCAGAGTTGATGTTGCAGTTCAAGTCCCAAGGGCATCTCCTGGCAATTCCTTCTTCCAGGGAAGCCAGTCTTCTTCTTTTAATGCCCTCAACTGACTGGGTGAGGCCACCCCACCTTATGGCGAGTAAGCTGCTTAACCCAAAGTATACTGATTTAAATGTTAATTTCATCTAAAAAATACCTTCACAGAAACATATAGAATAATGTTTGGCCAAATATCCAGGTACCATGGCCTAGCCAACAGACACATAAAATTAACCATCACAACTTCTATTAGAATGGATAAAATAGAAAACTGACAACATCAAATGCTGACACGGATGTGGAGAAACTGGATCACTCACATATTGCTGACAGTAATGTAAAGTGGTCAGCTAATCTGGAAAATTTGGGCAGTTTCTTAAAAAACTGAACACATGGTACCATACACCCACAGCTGCACTCCTGAGCATTTATTTCAGAGAAATGAACTTGTGTTCACACCAAAAGCTGTACATAAATGTTTACAGCAGCTTTATTTTTAATTAATTAACATTTATTTATTTTTGGCTGTGTTGGGTCTGCGTTTCTGTGCGAGGGCTTTCTCTAGTTGCGGCAAGCGGGGGCCACTCTTCATCGCGGTGCGCGGGCCTCTCACTGTCGCAGCCTCTCTTGTTGCGGAGCACAGGCTCCAGATGCGCAGGCTCAGTAGTTGTGGCTCACGGGCCTAGTTGCTCTGCGGCATGTGGGATCTTCCCAGACCAGGGCTTGAACCCATGTCCCCTGCATGGGCAGGCAGATTCTCAACCACTGCGCCATCAGGGAAGCCCAGCAGCTTTATTTTTAATAGCCCCAAACTGGAAATAATTCAGCTGTCTTTCACCTGGTGGATGGCTAAACAAACAGTGGTGTACCTATAAGATGGAATACTACTCAGCAATAAAAAGTAACAACTATTGATACATGTGACAGTCTGATGAGTCTCCACAGAATCATGCTGAAGTGGTGGGGGGAGGGGGAGTAAATCCCAAAGGTCACATACTGTGACTCTACTTATATAACATCCTTGAAATGAGACAATTACAGAAATGGAGAACAGATTAGTGGTTGTCAGGTATCACAGAGGGCATGGGGGTGTAAGGAGGTGGCAACATTAGGGATCTTGTGGTGATGAAACTATTCTGTATCTTGACTGTATCAATGTCAATGTCCTGGTTATGATATTACACTATAGTTTTGCAAAAATGTTACCATTGGGGCAAACTGAGTAAAGGGTACTTGGGCTCTCCTGGTATTATTTCTTACAATTGCATGTGAATCTATAATTATCTCAAAATAAAAAGTATAATTTACAATAAAGCCAAAAAAGGCAGGGGGGTGGGGGGACAACAAAAGCAGAAATAAACAAGTGGGAATACATCAAATTAAAAAGTTGCTGCACAGCAAAGGAAACCATCAACAAATGAAAAGTAACCCATAGAATAGGAGAAGATATTTGCAAATCATATATCTGATAAAGAGTCAATATTTAAATACATAAAGAACTCATACAACTCAGCAGCAAAAAAAAGAAACCAAACAATCTGGACTTCCCTGGTGGTGCAGTGGTTAAGAGTCCACCTGCCAGTGCAGGGGACACGGGTTTGATCCCTGGTCCGGGAAGATCCCACATGCCACAGAGCAACTAAGCCCGTGTGCCACAACTACTGAGCCTGCACTCTAGAGCCCACAAGCCACAACTACTGAGCCCGCATGCCACAACTATTGAGCCTGCGCTCTAGAGCCCATGAGCCACAACTACTGAAGCCCGCGTGCCTAGAGCCCACACCTCGCAATAAGAGAAGCCACCACAGTGAGAAGCCCGAGCACCGCAAAGAGTAGCCCCCACTCGCTGCGACTAGAGAAAGCCCACATGCAGCAACAAAGGCCCAGCGCAGCCAAAAAGAAACAAAAGAAACAAAACAATAAACCCCCCAAAAACTCGCAAACAATCCAATTAAAAAATGGGCAGAGGAACACAACAGACATTTTTCCAAAGAAGACATACAAATGGCCAATAGGCATATGAAAAGATACTCGACATCACTAATCATCAGGGAAATGCAAATCAAAACCACAATGTGTCATCACCTCACACCTGTTAAAATGGCTATCATCAAAAAGACAGCAAATAACAAGTGTTGGCGAGGATGTGGAGAAAAGGGAACCCAGGTACACTCTTGGTGAGAATGTAAATTGGTGCAGCCACTATGTAAAACAGTATGTAGGTTCCTCAAAAACTTAGAAATACCATATGATCCAGCAATCCCACTTAAGTATATATTTAAAGGAAATGAAAACAAAGGATCTTGAAGAGATATCTGTACTCCCATGTTACTGCAGCATTATTCACGATAGCCAAGCTAGGGAAACAACCTAAGTGTCAATGAATAAGTGAATAAAGAAGATGTGATACACACACACACCAGAATATTGTTGAGCCATGAAAAAGGACATCCTCCTGTTTGCAAGACACAGATGGACCTTGAGGCATTATGTTAAGTGAAACAAGTCAGACAAAGACAAATACTGCATGATATCACTTACAGGTGGAATATAAAAAAGCTGAACTCACAGAAACAAAGACTAAAAGTGCTGTTGTTTTAAGCTGCTACATTTTAGGAAAATTTGTTAGATGGTAATAGATAACTGAATTCGGACAGAACCGAATACTGAACACTTCCTTACTTGAACTTATAAACAAAGTAAAGTATTTACACATAATTATTAGTTTTTCAAAGTAGAACAGCTTTGGGGTATTTGTTGTCTGCATGGCCTAGGAGCCAGAGGTAGTAACTAGAGTGTTAGGGACCCCTAACTTTCAATTTTGGCTCAAGTTCCAAGAAAACATGTACTCTTAAGATATAATTTGGTGGTTTGATATTTTGGTTTTTCTACCTGTAAGACAGCATTGACATACATTAATTCATTTGTTAAATTTAAAAAGTATTAAACTAATATAAATAGAATAAAATATAATAACTTAAACAAAAAAGAAACAGAGACTAGAATGGTGGTTACCAGGGGCCGGGGGCGAGGGGGTGGGAGAAAAGGGGAGATATGTTGGTCAAAGAGTACAAACCTCCAGTTGTAAGATAAATAAATTCTGGGTATCTAATGTACAGCATAGTGATTATACTTAATAACACTGCATTGTAAAAATAAAATAAAATACAGCAAAAAATTTTTCAAAAAAATCACAAATCATGAATCCAAGAAACCAGTGGATTCTGTAGCTGAATTTTCAATATAACTCCATATTATTTTTCAGCTAGACATTAGACTAGACTAGAAATGACTTAAACTAGAAAGAACTTTGGAATAATTCCCAAGGCCTATTTTTTTGTCCAGACTGTGCTACAATCACTTTCTTTCTTTCTTTTTTTTAACACCTTTATTGGAGTATAATTGCTTTACAATGGTGTGTTAGTTTCTGCTTTATAACAAAGTAAATCAGTTATACATATACATAAATCCCCATATCTCCTCCCTCTTGGGTCTACCCCCCACCCTCCCTATCCCACCCCTTTAGGTGGTCACAAAGCATCGAGCTGATCTCCCTGTGCTATGCGGCTGCTTCCCACTAGCTATCTATTTTACATTTGGTAGTGTATATATGTCCACGCCACTCTCTCACTTTGTCCCAGATTACCCTTCCCCCTCCCCGTGTCCTCAAGTCCATTCTCTACGTCTGTGTCTTTATTCCTGTCCGGCCCCTAGGCTGTTCAGAACCTGTTTTTTGTTTTTAAATTCCATATATATGTGTTAGCATATGGTGTTTGTTTTTCTCTTTCTGACTTACTTCACTCTGTATGCAGACTCTAGGTCCATCCACCTCACTACAAATAATTCAATTTCGTTTCTTTTTATGACTCAGTAATATTCCATTGTATATATGTGCCACATCTTCTTTATCCATTCATCTGTCCATGGACACTTAGGTTGCTTCCATGTCCTGGCTATTGTAAATAGAGCTGCAATGAACATTGTGGTACATGACTCTTTTTGAATTATGGTTTTCTCAGGGTATATGCCCAGTAGTGGGATTGCTGGGTCGTATGGTAGTTCTATGTTTAGTTTTTTAAGGAACCTCCATACTGTTCTCCATAGTGGCTGTATCAATTTACATTGCCAACAACAGTGCAAGAGAGTTCCCTTTTCTCCACACCCTCTCCAGCATTTACTGTTTCTAGATTTTTTGATGATGGCCATTCTGACTAGTGTGAGGTGATACCTCATTGTGGTTTTGATTTGCATTTCTCTAATGATAAGTCATGTTGAGCATCCTTCCATTTGTTTGTTGGCAGTCTGTATATCTTCTTTGGAGAAATGTCTATTCAGGTCTTCTGCCCATTTTTGGGTTGGGTTGTTTGGTTTTTTGATATTGAGCTGCATGAGCTGCTTGTAAATTTTGGAGATTAGTCCTTTGTCAGTGGCTTCATTTGCAAGTATTTTCTCCTATTCTGAGGGTTGTCTTTTCATCTTGTTTATGGTTTCCTTTGCTGTGCAAAAGCTTTTAAGTTTCATTAGGTCCCATTTGTTTATTTTTGTTTTTATTTCCATTTCTCTAGGAGGTGGGTCAAAAAGGTGCTTGCTGTGATTTATGTCATAGAGTGTTCTGCCTATGTGTTCCTCTAAGAGTTTTATAGTATCTGGCCTTACATTTAGGTCTTTAATCCATTCTGAGCTTATTTTTGTATATGGGGTTAGGGAGTGTTCTAATTTCATTCTTTTACATGTAGCTGTCCAGTTTTCCCAGCACCACTTATTGAAGAGGCTGTCTTTTCTCCATTGTATATTCTTGTCTCCTTTATCAGAAATAAGGTGACCATATGTGCATGGGTTTATCTCTGGGCTTTCTATCCTGTTTCATTGATCTATATTTCTGTTTTTGTGCCAGTACCATACTGTCTTGATTACTGTAGCTTTTTAGTAGAGTCTGAAGTCCGGGAGCCTGATTCCTCCAGCTATTTCATCATTAGTATATAGGAACGCAAGAGATTTCTGTGCATTAATTTTGTATCCTGCTACTCTACCAAATTCATTGACTAGCTCTAGTAGTTTTCTGGTAGCATCTTCAGGATTCTCTATGTATAGTATCATGTCATCTGCAAACAGCAACAGCTTTACTTCTTTTCTGATTTGTATTCCTTTTATTTCTTTTTCTTCTCTGACTGCTGTGGCTAAAACCTCCAAAACTATGTTGAATAATAATGGTGAGAATGGACAACCTTGTCTTGTTCCTGATCTTAGAGGAAATGGTTTCAGTTTTTCATACAATCACTTTTTTTTTTTAATTTTAGAATTTTATTTATTTTTTTATACAGCAGGTTCTTATTAGCTATCCATTTTATACATATTAGTGTATACATGTCAATCCCAATCTCCCAATTCATCACACCACCCCCACCCCCTGCCACTTTCCCCACTTGGTGTCCATACGTTTGTTTTCTATATCTGTGTCTCCCTTTCTGCCCTGCAAACCGTTTCATCTGTACCATTTTTCTAGGTTCCACATATATGCATTAATATACAACATTTGTTTTTCTCTTTCTGACTTACTTCACCCTGTATGACAGTCTCTAGATCCATCCACATCTCTACAAATGATCCAATTTTGTTCCTTTTTATGGCTGAGTAATATTCCATTGTATATATGTACCACATCTTCTTTATCCATTTGTCTGTCGATGGGCATTTAGGTTGCTTCCATGACCTGGCTACCATACAGTCACTTTCTATACTACAACAATCACTGAAGTTCTTGGAAACGCAACTTAGATGGCTGTGACTCAATGTGTTATAGAATGCAAGTAAAAAACTGTCCAGGCACTTTCCTAGAGGCCCAGCATAGACATGGAGGCTTAGGGTTAGCCCTTACTTAGCTCTTCTCCATTTTTATAGGATGGGATAGTTAAGCATGAGCTACCTAGGCAAAAACACTGAGTGATCTTATTCAAAAGTGAGGAAATAGATTATATTTAAGAGATAATAATACTCTCCGTAATTATACACACAGAGTTAATACACACAGTAATACTCTGCCCTAAGAAGTCACCTAGCGTAGCCCTCCAGAGAGAGTTCTGCCACCCAAGGGGGAGCTCATGTAGACTGTGATGTCACAGAATTAAAAAAGACTCAGTACTGAACTAGGTGTAAATGCTCAGGTATAAAAGGGACATTGATGGAGGAGAGTGTATTGTTAATTGTTGAGAAGGAAAACAGTCTTTCTGATATGAAAATTGGAGAGGTGGCAAAGTTTGGTGACATATCACTTGTCTGCAAACATTTTCCAGCATAAAGGTTGAAGTCAAGATGAGGTCATGATGTCAGGTCCAAAGTGTGCAAAAAGAATGCCCACGTTCATATAAAGTGCTTCCAGAAGAATTCTTAACCAACAGTACTATCTATATATACTCTACAATTTGTAATTCATAAATACCATTAATTAAAAAAATACGAACAGCAATGTTCCCCTTTGTAGATACCAATAAAACCCAAAACATCCTAGTGAAATTTAGATTTGAGGTGCAACGGGAAAGCCTTTAACCCAAAGAAAAGGCCAGAAGGCAAACACTGTTGAATATGACGAGATTTTTACCATCCTCTCATAATTCCAGTTTAACAAATCATACCTCGCCACAATGTTTTTTGGCCACTTCTTCTAGGCGGGACTTTAACAAATTAACAGTTTCATTTGACAGACCTTTGGCATTCATTAATGCTATTTCAGGGACTCTGGAAAAGAAAAAAACAAAAAGGAGTTACTCTAGAAAGTACAGATTATTTGCATTAATATTTGCTAAGTTCCAAGCTCGGGGCCTGGGGATTTCATAAGGGCCTCATTTGTGAATCTCTCTGTATCCCCAGCAACATTTCTTTTCATCTCAAAAGCATTTTAACTTTACCCTAGCAACTCTGTTGACACAGTACTCAGCATGGAGGCACCTGCAGCCTGTGGGGGCAGCAGTGGGCTGGCTAGTCGTCAGTGTGGGCAGTCGGGTGCCCTGATCCCCCAGAGGACCAGACATACATGATTGGGGCTCGATCAGGGGTCTCCCCAACTCCTCTGTGTGATTTCAGCTTTACAACCTGATTTAAATTTTTAGCATCAATTACTGTCTACTGTCTTTTAAAAAAATCACTCCAGCTCTGTGTGTGATTCTAGCCTAGTAACTTCACTATAAGCTCCCTTGTATGGTAACGCTCCATCCTGGCTTGCCCCTCAACGTCAGTTTACTCAGACAGCTCACCTGCCAGAGTCCAGACGCTCTGTGCTCATTAGTGCACTCCGGCATAAAGCAGGACAAGAATACTAGGTGAGATGGAGCCACAGTGATCTATCTAGTATTCCTACAACATGCTGTGTCCCAGGCACTCATTCTGCTGTAAATGAGCTCACTTACTCATACATAAATCTAGTCATGCACACTCTGCAAACTCTGCTCTTCCAAGGATGCCTACCACACTCTCCTCTCCATCCCTATAGAGCGCAACTAAGAGTTAACACTTTCTACCCAAGGAAAGTACAACCAGCCCTTGGGGTTCTTTTATTTCCAACCAATACACATCTAATAACAACTCTGAGATTCAGTAGGCTTCATTTGAAGAGAAGATGATTCATCACTTCCCACCAAGCATTTCTGAGTAATTCATGGCGTTTTACCTTGGCGAAGCCTATGGATTCTCTCACCTATGGATTCTCTCACCTATGGATTCTCTCAATGCTTCAGTATGATAGATTGCTACAATCATCAATCTAGTTGGATAGATGGAAATCGGAGAGAGACTACTGAGTCTATGCGTGGTCCAGCCAATCCAGGATTCTCTCTCTCACAGTGGCATCAAGGACTATTTTGCAGAAAAGGAAAGTTTTCCTGCCCCATATCATCTCAAAAGATAGGAATGTTTCCCCAAGTCAAGACTTACATAATTTTTTTTAAAAAAATCAAGCAGTCATTATATAGCAATATTAACAAAATGGTGAAAAATTCAACTGCAACACTAATTAAACTTGCTTTAAAATTTCCAGTGTTCTCTTTATGCCTTTGCTACATAATTCATAATTTTATGTAGCTGATATTATGATGTTTACTTTTTAACTTTTTGTTAAGCATTTGCATGCTGTTTCTTAAATAATATTTTTACCAAGTAGACACATCAAGATTTACCTGACGAGTTCTCTAAAGTAGTGGTTCTCAACCAGGGGTGATTGTGTACCCCCCAGAGGACATCAGTCAATGTCAAGAGGGCAAAGAAGTTCTGCGCCCCTCCCCGCATTCCTTGCCTAAGCATCTCTTCCATCTGGCTGGTCCTGAGTTGTATCCTATATAATAAACCGGTAATAGTAAGTGAAGTGCCTTCCTGAGTTCTGTGAGCTGTTCTAGCAAATTATCGACCATGGGCATTATGGGAACCTGCAAATTTATAGCCAGTTGATCAGAAGTACTGGGACTTGCAACTGGCATCTGAAGTCTTGTTGTGGGACTGAGCCCCTAACCCAGCTATCAATTTTAGTGTCAGAATTGAATTGAATTGTCTGGACACCCTGTTGGTGTCAGAAAAGACACCACCTATACAGTGTCAGGAAAACTAAAACCTAGAGAGGCACTGTCTTATTTTTCTTTGATAAAATTAATCACCCTTCAATTAATGCATAAATTAACTTTCTGAATACCTACTATATCTACTCTAGGCATAGAGGTTGGGCAAAAAGTGGGTTACTAACTTTGAGGAACTCAACTTGACCTATCTGTATTTTCACATTCTCTATCACCTCTTAAGATAACAAGTCCCATACATTTACCACCCACTGTGTAAGGCAGGACTTCCTTTTATTTGTCACGTTCCTTCACTGGTTTCCTACACAACAAGCTCAAACCACAAAACATCATCCAGGCCAATCTGCTTTTCCACATGGAATGTCTGGGGAAAGATTACATGGAATATGCATGGTACTTTGAAAAAAGAATACTCAATTCCTGATAGCTAATGCTTTTCTTTTACAAATGAATCTCAGCCAGAGGGAGTATCACCTTCAGTGGGAGTTTAGAAATACATGAGGTTTTCGGCTGTCTCACTGACTGGGGAACTCTCTTGGCATCAGTGGGTAGAGGCCAGTGATGTTACATGTCCTGCAGGGTGTGGGAGTGCCCACTGAAAACTCGTTAGCAGTCCCCCCACAGAAACAGGGCAACTCTAAATCCTCCTTTACTCTAGGAAGTAAAGGTCCCATTGGCCTGGAAGGCTACTCTAAGTCCTAATGCCTATCATACTTTAAAACTAAGTCCACAAGGCTTTTATAGTCATTGCACCTTTATCTTTTTCTTCTAGATTGTTCCTCTTGTTTATGAAGAGTTAAACAAAAAAAGTTAACATATCAGAGGAAACAAACATTAGTCATGGAGCAAATATTACCATCCATAGAGACTACTAACTATAAGCTGACTTAACAGGAGACAGGTTTCATGACAATGTCTATTGCTGATGTAGTTTTGATGAATGCAAGTGATAGGAAATAAAATTTTAAATGGAATAGGGGCAGAAGGAGAAAACACCACTAAGTTCAAACTGTTCTTACATTTTCAAAACAGAGAACTGAAATCACATCAAAGCTATTTCTAAATGTACTCACACATCTGGATAGGTGGGTGGGCATTTCACTCTCAAATCCACTTTCACATATACTTCTTCACCAGTCAAGCCCTGAGGGTATAGAACTAAACTGATTTCAGGAGGCTCTTTGACCTAAAAGAGAAAAAGAAAATCTTTTTTTCTCTAGAGAGCCAATCATTAAAGATTAAGATAAAAATTATTAATATTTTAGCCAAAGTTCTACTTTTTAAATATTACACATAATTTTATTTTATATAGGTGTTGGTCACATTTTCCTAAAGCATGGTTTAAAAACAAAACATGGAGTGCAGACAGCCGAAGCAAGAAGAATGACAATCCTGCAGCCTGTGGAACAAAACCCACATTCACAGAAAGACAGACAAGATGAAAAGGCAGAGGGCTATGTACCAGATGAAGGAACAAGATAAAACCCCAGAAAAACAACTAAATGAGATGGAGATAGGCAACCTTCCAGAAAAAGAATTCAGAATAATGATAGTGAACATGATCCAGGACCTCGGAAAAAGAATGGAGGCAAAGATCGAGAAGATGCAAGAAATGTTTAACAAAGACCTAGAAGAATTAAAGAACAAAAGGAGATGAATACAATAACTGAAATGAAAACTACACTAGAAGGAATCAACAGCAGAATAACTGAGGCAGAAAAACGGATAAGTGACCTGGAAGACAGAATGGTGGAATTCACTGCTGCGGAACAGAATAAAGAAAAAAGAATGAAAAGAAATGAAGACAGCCTAAGAGACCTCTGGGACAACATTAAACGCAACAACATTCGCATTATAGGGGTGCCAGAAGGAGAAGAGAGAGAGAAAGGACCCGAGAAAATATCTGAAGAGATTATAGTCGAAAACTTCCCTAACATGGGAAAGGAAATAGCCACCCAAGTCCAGGAAGCGCAGTGAGTCCCATACAGGATAAATCCAAGGAGAAACACACTGAAACACATAGTAATCAAATTGGCAAAAATTAAAGACAAAGAAAAATTATTGAAAGCAGCAAGGGAAAAATGACAAATAACATAAAAGGGAACTCCCATAAGGTTAACAGCTGGTTTCTCAGCAGAAACTCCACAAGCCAGAAGGAAGTGGCATGATATACTTAAAGTGATGAAAGGGAAGAACCTACAACCAAGATTACTATTAAACTGAAGTAATGAAATTGAAACTGTGACTAAAAATCTTCCAACAAACAAAAGTCCAGGAGCAGATGGCTTCACAGGTGAATTCTATCGAACATTTAGAGAAGAGCTAACACCCATCCTTCTCAAACTCTTCCAACAATTGCAGAGGAAGGAACACTCACAAGCTCATTCTATGAGGCCACCATCACTCTGATACCAAAACCAGACAAAGATACTACAAAAAAAGAAAATTACAGACCAATATCACTGATGAATATAGATGCAAAAATCCTTAACAAAATACTAGCAAACAGAATCCAACAACACATTAAAAAGATCATACACCATGATCAAGTGGGATTTATCCCAGGGATGCAAGGATTCTTCAGTATATGCAAATCAATCAATGTGATACACCATATTAACAAACTGAAGAAGAAAAACCATATGATCACTCAATAGATGCAGAAAAAAGCTTCTGACAAAATTCAACACCAATTTATGATAAAAAATCTCCAGAAAGTGGGCATAGAGGGAAACTATCTCAACATAATAAAGGCCATATACAAGAAACCCACGGCAAACATCATTCTCAACAGTGAAAAACAGAAAGCATTTCCTCTAAGATCAGGAACAAACCTTAAGAAACTAAAAATAGAACTACCACATGACCCAGCAATCCCACTACTGAGCATATACCCAGAGAATACCATAATTCAAAAAGACACATGCACCACAATATTCACTCCAGCTCTATTTACAATAACCAGGTCAAGGAGGCAACCTAAAATGCCCATCGACAGACGAATGGATAAAGAAGATGTGGTACATATATACAATGGAATATACTCAGCCATAAAAAGGAATGAAATTGGGTCATTTGTAGAGATGTGGATGGATCTAGAGACTGTCATTCAGAGTGAAGTAAGTCAGAAAGAGAAAAACAAATATCGTATCTTAACGCATGTATGTGCAACCTAACAAAATGGTACAGATGAACCAGTTTGCAGGGCAGAAATAGAGACACAGATGTAGAGAACAAACGTATGGACACCAAGGGGGGAATGTGGCAGGGAGTGGTGGTGGTGGTGGGATGAATTGGGAGATTGGGATTGACATGTATACACTGATGTGTATAAAATGGATGACTAATAAGAACCTGCTGTATAAAAAAATAAACAAAATTCCCAAAAACCCCGAAAACCTCCAAGACAGAGTACATATTCCTTTTCAAAGTTTCTAAGGAGTGACCTGAAATGTCCCATGTAGCCTCCATTCATTCAAATGTCACTGAGCGCTGATGACCTTCTGAGTGCTGCCCTAGAGACTGAGAGTTCAGAGGCAAATCTACACAGACACGAACCCAACTAGCTGGCACAGAGTAGAAGACAAATGAATGCTTTCAAAAAGTGATGAGTGCTGTAAAGAAGACAAAGCCAAGTCATGGAACATAGTGATGGAGGAGGAGAAGGTACGCAGACAGGCAGGTCAGGGGAGGCCTCTTGAGCAGGGGATACTTCGAATATTGAGATAAGTGAAAATCTTGACATGAAGAAATCTGATAGCTCTTCTAAAATTGTGTATGCTTTCAACCAGCTGCTTTTCACCAAATACTCCATTCTTCTTTATTTATGTATGCTTTTTCCAAAAAGGATTTGAGGCAGTTTATATTATCTATATATCATGAGAAAGGGGAGGCTGAGGGAACATATACACATATGGTCCAGACACTTGACCAACTTTGCGAGGTAGGTGCAATCTCCTTTGTACAGACATTTTACAGACAAGGCGGCTCAGGCTCAGACTTTCAGTTTCTTGCCCACCAACACACAGCAACAAATCTGGACTTCAAATCCAATTCTGACTCCCAAACCTGTCTTTTCCATCAGCCCTCCCTTGTTAATGCCAACCCTGAGTTGCTGTGACTGAGCCTTGACTTTCCCTTGGAATGTCCAGGCAGCCAGGGCTAAAAGAGAAATGCGGCATTATCAGAAAAGAAAAAAGATAAAAATTCTTCTAAGGGTAATTAAGTACTTAGCAACATTAAATTCTAATAGAAATTTATAACATGAACCTTACATGTGGCACCATGAATCACACAATCAGCTATGTATATAAAATACGTAAGCTTGGTTTTTATTTCTTTTTAATAGAATCCCTGATTTTTTAGCTGGATACATTTCCCAGATGCCTTTGCAGCTCAGTGTGGCTACTGGATTAATTTCTGGCCAGTAAGATGCAAGAACGATAATACACAATTTCCAGGAAGTGAACTTTATCAAAGGAAAGGGATGAAACTTCTTCATCCCCTTCTCATTCCAGCTGGCTGGAATGCAGATGTGATGACTGGAGGTCAGACAGCCATTTTAGACCACAAAGGGCACTTTAAGGATGGTAGAACAGCAATTCAGAAAAAGCCATAGACTCCAGACTTTTACATGTAAAAAAATAAACTTTGTTATTTTAAGTTTTCTGTCATATATAGCTAAACCTAATCCTAACCAGTACAGGCTCACTGGAAAAAAAATAAATAAAGATAGTCAGGGAACAGTGCTTTCAGAGGTAAGAACAGAATATTTGCCAGGCTTCTCTCAAGTGAACTGAGAGGCTTCCCAATATGTGAAGATGCTTTTATGCAAAACATGTTTAGGATACCAAGCTCATATTAGGGCATTCAAGGACTCCTGGAGCTGAACAGGACTTGATTAAAAAGTTCAACAATCAAGATGTTCTAAAGATTAGGATTGGGTAAGACCTCCTTCATGCCTTTAGAAGATAAATGGTCATTAGAATTCAATGTTGATAAAATCTTTGATTTAACCTGCACAAGGAAATAATGAATTCCTGGAATATTTGTAGGTAAAAAAACTTAAAGTAAGGGGTAACCAAAAATTTTTGAGAGCACCTAATGAGAGGAAAACACAATGCAGAATGTATAGCTACAAAGTATACAAAATTCTACATGAGAAAAAAGATTTGTTTTGAAGACTGAAAATGCAAGTGACATGAAGGCAGCATAGTAAGTAGTCATGGAGAGAAGGGCACGCTACAATGAGAGATGAGTTAATTTGCTTCTCAATGAGATCATGAAGTTGGAGACTCTCCTGAAGTACCGTCAAATAACCAAACAAATCTTCAAGGTATAAAAAGTGAAAGAATAACACAAACTCAGTCCTAAAACATAAGAGAGGTAATGCTCATTTGGACTAATCTCCCCTAGAATTAAAAAAATTAAAAACACTAGCTCTGCAAGAAACAAAACCCAAGGATCTTAATACACCCCACAGGATGAGGAACACTGACCCAGGGGACCCTTTTTTTTTTTTTTTGCGGTACGTGGGCCTCCCACCACCGCGGCCTCTCCCGTCACGGAGCGCAGGCTCCGGACGCGCAGGCTCAGCGGCCATGGCTCAGGGGCCCAGCCGCTCCGCGGCATGTGGGATCTTCCCGGACCGGGGCACGAACCCATGTCCCCTGCATCGGCAGTCGGACTCTCAACCACTGCGCCACCAGGGAAGCCCGGGGACCCTCTTTTCAGCCCAGTGCACAACACCTGGAAGAGCGCCCGGCCAACACTGGCAGAAACCCCAGTTTCTCAGTCTGAATGTGGTTTTCTTGGGCAGTTCCTCACACTCAGGCCCCCCAAAACAAACTGATGTAAGCATGTGTCTATTTCTGTTAAAAGTACTGGAGTGAAGGATAAGACTATAAAAAACTGAGAATTTTATCAGCCATTCCACATAGGAGCAAATCTTTTGGTTCCAAGGCATGAGGCTTAATGACAGCCTGCGATTAAACTTTACTGGTTTACAAGATGAGAGGCAGAGTGAGGATGAGGTTTGGGAAATTAATTAAAAATACTAACACAAGAGGGAGAGGGATGGACTGGGAGTTTGGGGTTGGTAAATGCAAACTATTACATTTAGAATGGCTAAACAACACGGTCCTACTGTATAGCACAGGGAACTATATCCAATCTCCTGGGATAAACCATAATGGAAAAGAATATTAAAAAAAGAATGTATCTATGTGTAAAACTGAGTCAATTTGCTATACAGCAGAGAGTGGCACAACACCGTAAATCAACTATGCTTCAATTAAAAAAAAATACTAACACAATTTTTTCTTTACACAACCACGTAAATATACTTGACACTACTGAACTATACACTTAAAAATTGTTAAGCTAGTATATTTTATGCCATGTGTTTTTAACCACAGCACATAAAAGGAAAAGTTACACAATTCAAACCACTTTCAGGTGTTTGGTCTAGAATTGTTACCTAGATTCTGCTCATCACATCCCCCTTACATTTTGATGGCAAGACTTTGCTCAGCATGGCCTCTTGTTTCTTACCTGCCTCCATTCTCACATGCTGTAATGTGGGGAAGAAACTAGTCTGTGTGAAAAAACAACAAATCTAGAAATACAGTAACATGTGCAAGCTAGATAATCTGGGCAAGTCTTTGGTTTTAAGTCTGTGAAGATGCTCCTCCCTGCAAAAAAAAATGATGATAGTAAAATCTAAGAAATTAGATTTTATGTCAAATGCCTTAATCACTGACTTCCCCCCATATCTCTTTTTCTAAATAGACCCAAATACATTTGGGAATTATTTCAGTTAATAAAAAATTTTTGAGAGCTTTATACCAGGCACTAGGCATGTACATGTGAACAAATACAGAGACTCTGTCCTTATGAAGCCAGCCTACTCTCATATAATGTAAAGGTGGCATTTCAAATAAGTGGAAAAGACTGAAAAAAATCATCTGTGTTAGTCTAACTGGCTAGTTGGGGGTGAAAGTGGGCAGCCTAGATTCATACTCAGACAGAGGTAAGAACTTTAAAAAATAAAAAGCTATTTCTATATTTATTTGATGGAAGTTTAAAAACAAAGTCATGAAAGAATTAAAAGAAAGTCTTGAAGAATTCATTCTTTTGGTAACACTGGAGCAGGGAAAAAAACAAACCACAGGGACCATGTAACAACAATAAAATGAAAAAAAAAAGGTCATTTTGACTATATTAAAGTTTTTAAAAATTGCATAAATTACCTAAATATCAAAATGCATTATGGTTAATTAGGGGAAAATATTTGCAATATATGACCCCAAATGCTAATTTTCTTAAGATATAAATTAACATCTAAATAGCTCTGACATATGAATAAGAAAGTAGACAATAGAGTGTAAAAATAAACCAAACAACATTGAACAGTTCACAGAAAAAAATTCATGGCTTACAGACAAAGGTGGTCCTCATAATTTACAACTAAAGAAGTAAAAATGTTTCATCTACCTACTGGCAAAGATGAAAAAGTCTGACACTACAGTGTTGGTGAAGATGTAGGAAAAGAAACACTCATACACTACCGGTGGGCCCAGAGACAAAAGCAAGGCTTTAGGAGGGAGGTTTGCAATAGCTATCAAATTATAAATGAGCAGACCTTTGGCTGACAGAAAATTAGCCAAGACAATTAAGCTAACAATAAATTTATAACTCTAGAGGAAATTATATTTTCAACTAGTGGTGTCCAAACTTAGTATGTAAAATAATTTTTAGCATGTACTCCCAAAATGTTATTTATAAATAACGTACATATGTTACTAAACCAAAATCTACATTATAACACATCCCCCAAAAAGAAGTTTAAAAAACTTCAGATGTTTAAAAAACCTAAAGTTTACTCAGGTCAATAATTCTGAGCTGAATTTACTGGCAACAAATTTGGCCTGAATTGACATGAGGCTATTGATAGTCTTTATCCATCCCACTGAGTGTGAATATTTGAATATTCACATGGTTTGTTGTGTTTGATTCTGCATGCTGCTCCAGACACTGAGTGAGGTATTAGGTAAGTATGGAATGTGCACATGTGGCCATGAACACAAACACTTCTGAATTCTGAAACATATCAGGCCTCAGGGTTTTGCATAAAGGATTGTGGGCTTGCATAACCTTTCCCTAAAGAGTGGCAAGTAATAAGTATTTGTTGAATGACTACATTTTTTTAAAAAACGTTTTTAAACTTTTTTTTTATTGAAGTATAGTTGATTTACAGTGTTAATTTCTGCTGCACAGCAAAGTGACTCAGTTATACACATATATACAATCTTTTATATTCTTTTCCAATATGGTTTATCCCAGGATACTGAATATAGTTCCTTGTGCTATACAGTAGGACCCTGTTGCTTATCCATTCTACATGTAATAGTTTGCATCTACTAATCCCAAACTCCAAGTCCATCCCTCCCCCACCCAACCCTCCTTGGCAACCACAAGTCTGTTCTCTATGTTGAATGACTACATTCTGATTCATCCTTATGACCACCAATTATTTGCCTAGCAAAGTGTTAAGGCTATTTGCCCATGTACCTCAGGGTACAGCTATCTGAATCTTTCTACCTACCTATTACAGTTTTTGATTTTGTTTGCTCTACTATCTTGTTATAAAGACCACCAGCTATAAATTCTGAGATTATCAGTATCCCTACCTACAGCAGTACCTTTTTCTTTTCTGTTTTCTTGCAGTCTTAGGACCAGATAATTAAGCTGTGTAAAGTAAATAAACTGTCTCTGAATGAAGTCTTAGCCACTTTATACTGAGCCCCCGTGTACACTTTGCAACAGGTATTTTGGCTTCATGAGTCAAATTCCTGGTTCTCAATGTTTGGGAACAGAGAAGTTACCAGACCAGAAAGTTACATTGTTATTTTATTACAAGTTTGTATAAGGGGAATATTTACATTTTTACTATTTCAGCTTAAAAATAACTCTTGGTATTAAGCACTAGAAAAGTAAGCTCCCTGAGGGAAGGGGGTTTGGTTTGGTTTGTGCTTGACTGTATTCCCAATACCTAGAACAATAAGGTTAATGAAGGAAGGAAAACATTGGGTGAGAAGGAAAATGTTTTGCCCTGACAGCTCCCAAAGATCCTATTTCTTGAGAAAATCTCGATTGTGCTGATAAGGCACATGTTGTAAAATGCCAGAATTAAAGGTAGATGAAGGGGGCTTCCCTGGTGGCGCAGTGGTTAAGAATCCACCTGCCAATGCAAGGGACATGGGTTCAAGCCCTGGTCCAGGAAGATCCCACATGCTGTGGAACACCTAAGCCCCTGTGCCACAACTACTGAGCCCGCGCTCTAGAGCCCACGTGCCACAACTACAGAGCCCACGTGCTGCAACTACTGAAGCCGGTGCGCCTAGAGCCCATGTTCCACAATAAGAGAAGCCACCGCAATGAGTAGCCCCCACTCGCCACAACTAGGGAAAGCCCGCGTGCAGCAGCGAAGACCCAACACAGCCAAAAATAAATAAAATAAATAAATTTAAAGGTAGATGAAAGAAGGTAATACTTTTTAAATAATACTATAAAGAGTTTGGTAGATAATTCTTCAAGGATAATGAGGGAAAGACTGTCAGTATCAGCAGCTTATAATGTGCCTTAACTTACTTCCAGACAAAAAGGAAAATAATATTTTAAGTCAAATGCCATTTTAAAAGGGTGGACTCAGCACACTCCCTCTCCATTACAGCTAAGAAGACTGTATTCCATACTCTCTAAGCGCCTTGGAGAAAGGTACAGAGGAAAGTTGCTCCACACAGCACAATACAGGGAGGATGCCTGAGGAGTACAATGGGATTACATGGTTAATAGTTTTGAACACATACGGGAAGGTAAGACTTCTGACTGAAGGCATCAGTAAGATCTGTGCAAGAGCCCCCAAAGCGTTCCCAAAGTTGCAGTGGGTCCCTATGAATGCGCTGTTGTATCAAACTCAAGGGCTGTCAGGGAGGAAAAAAGGCAGGACAGTAAGGAGGCAGGGAAGTTATGGAACGTCAGTGGGAATAAGAAACAGGGCCAGGTAAGACTGGAGCCGACGGGGGGAAAAGGCTGTAAGAGAATTCGTCCCAGTTGGGGGTTCTGGAGACCCGCCAAGCGGCTGCGTCCGCAAGGACAGAAAGTGAGGGTGGGTGGAATCGCGAGGGATGAAAGGACTCCAGAATCCTAAGCTGGGGTAGGCGGTTCGTTTCCGGCAGAGCCGGGCGGGCCTGGCCGGGGTAGATCGAGCCAGAGGAGCTGGGCCGCAGCACGCCAGCCCCGACCAGACAAGCCACGTTCCTACCCTTCCGCACGCGTCCGGCCGCAGGTCCTGGAAGTCGGAGCCGTAGATGGCCTCCAGGGCCTGCAGCTCGTGGTCCTGTCGCTGTGGGTAGCTCTCCGGCGGCTCGTCCCGGCCACGCCCGTGGGCCCCGCGGCCCCCTGCCATGGTAGTGCGGTGGGCAAGGCAAGGCAAGGCGGCCTTGCGGAGGTGGGTGGGCCTTAGGCGGGCTTCGCTCCGGGGGCGGGACCGGGGGCGGGGCTCCAAGCCGGAGGCGGGGTGAGGGATGGGGAGAGCTCCGTGCTTGGGGCCA
>NW_020175821.1:3843809-3889692 GCF_003031525.2 Neophocaena asiaeorientalis asiaeorientalis
AGGATCCCCGCCGGAACTCCGCGCCCCTGGCCGGCTCTTGAGTGAGAAGCGGCGTCATGAACTGTATTAGCGCGTGAGCAGCTTCGGCATGGGAGCGAGGCTGGGGGAAGGTTTAGCCCACATTTTCCTGGCGGAACTGAGAGGGGGAACCTGCAGGGACGTGGGAGATCAAATCTTTCAGAATGGAATGATAATGCCAAGGGGTATGGTTTTCATGAAATAAGTCTCTTTCACAGAAGTGCCTGCTGGAACTCCTTCACTCTGGCATTGGTAGGAGACGAAACTCTGAAGGGCAGACATTGATGGGTTTTCCAGCCGCTTTGACTCCCCTTAAGCCTTCCCAGAAGACGACCAGGAGTAAAAATCGAGACCACTACTCCCCTCCCCGCCAGTTTTTTACCCTCGAACTCGTCCCGTTAACCATAGATTCAACATCCCAGTGCATGTTCTCTGTTCCTACATGTAGACCCTAGGGGTCAACAGTACCACCATGCAATTTCAACTGAAAAATGTCTTTCCACTCAGGCATCTTATGAGCAACACTCCCATGAAGAGAATTATGTTGCATGCCCAGTTTACTTAATGTGAATTGAGGAGGTCTTTCTGTTATATCCTGTCTCCAATCATATTTTTTCAAGTTTATAAAATAACCTATCTACCCAGACATTGTCATTACATTTCATTTTCAGTTGGCTACTAATGCAGCATGTTGATTTAGAATAATCATATCGTATTATCTCAAGTTAAGTTTAAGTGACATTTCCTTCTGTCTGCCTTGCTTACCCCTATACTATTTGCTTAATAGTGATTATTTATACTATTTGCTAAATAATGATTATTTAAGTATCTTGCCGTCATCTATCTACTCAGTTGTGGCCAGATAACACAAAGGCACTAGTGTGACCCAAGGCCCCTTCAAACCATCTCCTCTTTCCCTCCCCTAGGGACCTGTTCTTTTTCCAGTGATGCCTGTCTAGGTAAATGGCACCACCCCCTCCCCATTGGCCCAAGCCAACTAAGAGTAATCCTGGATTCCCAATCTCTCATCTCTCACATCCAGATAGTTACAATTTCTTCCATTCATCCACTTCACTCCATCCCTCTGCCACTAACTTGGTTCAGGTCACCATCATCTCTTCCCTGGATGACTTCAACAGCTGGGAAACTAGTCACTGCTTTCATTCTTGCCCCACTTTAAGCCATTCTTCCTATTGCAGCCAGAGTAATGTTTCTAAATTTAAAATATGATCATATCACCCCAGTTCTTAAAATCCTTCCATTTCTCCATTTTTTTAAATTAAAATACTGTAGTTATGGAAAAATTTCACACATACACTAAAAGTAGGGGAAATATTACAATACCCCCCTGTACTCATCACTCAGCTACAACAAATTTAGAATCTTATTCAATCTTATTTCATTTTTCCCCTCTCCCCACCCCTCAACGCAGACACACACACACACACACCTCCTTAGGAGTGAATCTTAAAGAAAATCTCAGACATCATATCATTCTTTTTATAAACACTTAAGTACATATCTCTAACAGATAAGGACATTTTATGAACATAATACTGTCCTTATACCTTAAAAATATAACAGTTGCTTAACATTATTTAATACCCAAATTATGTTCAAAATTCTCCATCTGTCTAAAATTAGAATCTATAGTGTATGCTGGACCTATAAAGGATATAATCAAAACAATCAGCAAAATTTGAAGGGGGTCTTGTGGATTAGACAGCATTATTATATCAGTGTTAACTTCCTGAGTTTAATGATTGTACTGTGGTCAAATAGAAAGTGTCCTTGCTATTAGGAAATTTCCACTCAAACCGTAAGGGGTAATAGGGTATTACATATACAATTAGCTCCCAAGTGATTCAGAAAATAAAGAGAGAAATGATAAGTCAAACATAGATGTCGACCATTGGGGGGAATTTAGGTGAAGGATATGTGAGAGTTCTTTGGATAATTCTTACAACTTTTATGTAAGTGTGAAGTTATTTCAAAGTCAAAAGTTCACAACAAAAACCCTGGCAACCTGTTCTCCAAAGTGTTGTACTATATTATATTCCTACCAGGTTAGGAGAGTTCTAGTTACTCTGCATCTTTGTCAGTAATTGTTATTGTCAATTTTTAAAATTTTAAACATTGTAATTGGTGTGTAGTAGTATCTCACTGTGCCTTAATTTACATTTCCCTAATGATTAATAATGTTAATTAGCTTTTCATGTGCTTATTTGTCATTCATATATCTTCTGTCTGTTCATATCTTTTGCTCATTTTAAAAATTGTATTTTTTTATTATATTGAGTTTTGAGAATTCTTCATATTCTGAAGTAAGTCCTTTATCAGATATGTAATTTGCAAAAAATTTCTCCCAGTCTGTGGCTTGCCTTTTCATTCTCTTTTTTTGTTTTTTTTTTTTGCGGTACGTGGGCCTCTCACTGTTGTGGCCTCTCCCGTGGCGGAGCACAGGCTCCGGACGTGCAGGCTCAGCAGCCATGGCTCACAGGCCCAGCTGCTCCACAGCATGTGGGCTCTTCCCGGACCGGAGCACGAACCCATGTCCCCTAGCATCAGCAGGGGGACTCTCAACCACTGCGCCACCAGGGAAGCCCTCTTAACAGTGTTTTACAAAGAGCATAGTTCTTACTTTTGAGAGAGTTCAATTTATCAGTTTTTATCTTTTATGAATCGTGTTTTGTCATCCTATCCAAGAAATTTTTGCCTAACTCAAAGTCACAAAGATTTTCCTCCATGTTTTCATCTAGAAGTTTTATAGTTTTCAGTTTTACATTTAGGCCTATCATGAGTTTTAGTTAAAAAGTTAAACACATACCTACCATATGACACAGCTATTCACTGCTAGGTATTTATTTACCCAAGAGAAATGAAAGCGTATGTCCATAAACAGACTTGTAAATGAATGTTCATAAGCCCTTAATCACCAAACTGAAAACAACCCAAATGCTCATCAAAAGTGATGGACAAACTTGTTTCTTGGTAAAAACAAATTGAGATGTATCAATACAATCAATGGAACGCTATTCAGCAATAAAAAGAAATATGCTATCTATATAATAATAACATGGATGAATCTCAAAATAATTATGCTGAGAGAAGCCAGACAAAAGGGTACATATTGTATGATTCCATTTATATAAAACTCTAAAAATACAAACTTAGTAATAGAAGATAAGCCATTGCCTGGTATCAGGATGACAGAGATGAGCCACAGGGAGGGATTCTGGAGGGATTCCAGTGGGACAAGAAGAAACTCCTGGGAGTGATGGATATATTCATTATCTTGATTGTGGTGATAGTTTCACAGGTGTTTGCATATATCAAAACTGATCAAACTGTAGAATATATGCAATTTATTGTATGTCAATTATACTCTAATAACCTGTTAAAAGGAAAAGGTTGTTGTTGTTGTTTTGTTTTGTTTTACAGTGCTTTGTTTGCATTAGGATCCAAACAAGGTCCACACGTTGCATTTGGTTGCCCTACAGGAAATAACTCAGCAGTCTTGGATCATTCGAAAGTAAAGACTGGTACTTGCCTGGCTTCCGGCAGATAACCTCTAAACTCTTGGAGCATCCAGACTGGTAAGACTGTTTTTGTGTAACTGGGGTTCACAAACAATTTGTCAGGACACTCCAAGATTTCCTTATTCTCCAGGCCCTCCCTAAACCCTTATCAGTTCTCCAAGGAAGAGACTCTACTTCCTCATGACCTCCCTGCTCCCCAAAAGTACATCTCCTGGCCTTGCTGTTTACCCTCAACTTCCCAAAGAAAAACTTCCAGACTGTTGGTCATTGTGCCCAAATTTTAAAACTATATTCCCTTTCATTCCTGAAGGATATTTTCACTGGATATAGAATTTGGGGTCAGTGGTTCTTTTCTTTCAGCCCTTGAAAATGTTATGCCACTTCTTTCTGGCCTTTGTGGTTTCAATTAGAGCTCTGCTATCATTCACATTGTTCTTCCCCTATAGGTAAAGTGGCATTTCTCTATGGCTACTTTTAAAGATTTTTTTTCTTTGTCCGTGTCCAGAAGTTTGATTATGATGTGTCTTGGTATAGATTTCTTTGGGTTTATCATGTTTAGCGCTCACTCAGCTTCTTGAATCTGTAGGCTTATGATTTTTGCCAAATATGGGAAATTTTCAGCCATTACTTCTTTGAACACTTTTTTGGCCCTGCCCTCTTTCCTGTCTCCTTGTAGGAGGTAAAAGCACTTAATTGTTCTTACAGCTCTCTGTGGCCTGGCAGGAGTAGGAGAGGCAAGGTGGCTCCTGCTGCTCAAGAAATTATGAAATAAAAATTGCTTTTTTTTTTTGCATCAATTTGTGGGTATTTGTATGCATTTACATATTTATATACCCAAATGAGTCTTGTCCTTTAAATTCTGGAATAAGTTAAGTATATATTTTTATTCCAAAGCTGTGCCATTACTTACAAGTCAGACTGTGAGTCGTAGTATTTTATAGTCATATCTCATCTTTTAGCAAAGAAGATAATGTCTTGATCACTTAATTCACCAGAATTGGTCCTAGATAACTTTTGGCTCTATCAAAAAATTCAGATTTATTCTTAAAGGACATATTTGTTACCATCAGCAAAAGAATATTTCCTTTTATGATGCAGGAAAGAATATTCCAACTTCTGAAGTTAGTTATAAAAGAGAGTCCCAAATAAGTGTTAAGATTTTCTTCAACAGTTAAACAGCTTCCCAAGGTGACTCCTTTAAAGATGATAATATTCATGGATATTTTAGTTTTGGCATACTTGCTATTAAAAAATTAGTCAGGTTGCTTTATAATCACTATGTGTAGATGTGTGTGTGTATGTGTCTATGTGTCTGTGTATATGAAATTACTGAGGCTTTCTGGGGGAAGGGGTATTCAATCTCTCACCTTCCAGATATTTTTGATGAATTTAATAGCAATCTATAGGTGCAAGGACTATTACAAATTGGGAAACTGCATTAGGAGTTATAGATTCATATCAGTAGAAAACCATTTCCCAGTCCACATATTGAGATAATTTGGAATATGCAAATTATTAGTAAATATAATTAGTAAATTATTATACTAATTACATTACTTACTATAATTAGTAAATTATTAGTATTAACTTTTTTAAACAGATAATTTCTTTTTTTGTTTTTGTTTTTTTTGTTTTGTTTTTTGTCTTTTTGCGGTACGTGGGCTTCTCACTGTTGTGGCCTCTCCTGTTGCGGAGCACAGGCTCCGGACGTGCAGGCTCAGCGGCCACGGCTCACAGGCCCAGCCGCTCTGCAACATGTGGGATCTTCCCGGACCGGGGCACGAACCCGTGTCCCCTGCATCAGCAGGTGGACTCTCAACCACTGCGCCACCAGGGGAGCCCAACAGATAATTTCTTTGATGGTAATTTAACATACCCCAAACTAAGAACCATAAAGTAAACGTATTTAGCCCAATAGTGTAAAGGCTAAATTGTAGACTTCTAAATCTTTAACCAAAAGCCATTTTGTCCTTTGTTAATTGCAAAGTAAGTGGTTCTTCCATTTTTTGAAATACAGGACTTGTTAGGCAGTGCTTTATTTATATCTACAAAGAGAGAATTCTTTAAAATGTTGAAAGATGATGCTTTTTTTCGCTTTTGATATTTGTTGTCTTTAAGCATCAATAAACTGGAATCAATCTTATATAGTTACGTTTCATTGATTTCCGATGATGTGCCAGGTACTGTTAGAGATTTTCATTAATTTGGTATTTTATTGTCCTCTAAACAGCCTTGCAATATAGGCGTTTTTATCACTATTTGGTAGAGGAGGAAACTGAGCTTAGAGAGGTCATGTAACTGCCCAGTGTCACAAGTGGAAATAGGGGAGCAGGCATTCAAACCCAGGTCAAACTGACACCAACATCATACTGCCCACCTTCCCTGTGCCCCGGATACTAGACTCTTTATCTTGAGGGATTTGGTAGGTTTGCCTGTGTAAAGAGACAATCTGAGTATACTAAGCTTAAGTGCTCCCCCAAAAAATTTATGTAAGTGACATAAATTTATTGGAGACCAGTATGTTTTTGGACATGAAATATTCCAGTAGTTCAATTCAAAGATGCCCAGAGACTTTATTATCAGCTACCACTTTCATTTTACAAGGACCTAGGATATCCTTATTGCCACCAATATACACAGAGATTTTTTTTTAAGCCCTAACTCAATATCTTCCATTCCCAGGAAATAAAGTCTATGCTGTCTTAAATATGCAGGCCCCAGTTTTCATGACTCTTATCTGCCAGGATAGGCTGGGTTATACTGTGATAATGAGCAGCTCCAAAAATCTTGGTTGTTTAGGTTTATTCCTTGCTTATATAAAATTTGTTGTTATGTCTGGGTGGTCTCTAAGGCATCCACAAACACCCCCCCCCCCACAATATGGTAGCTCAGAAACATAGGCTGCTTCAATATTTCAGCTCTTCAACACAAGTCCCCTTACACAATCACAATGGCAGGGCAGCAGAGAGACTTGAAAATCACAACAAGCTTTTCACTGCCACAGCTCAGAAATGACTCGTCACTTCTGCTCACATATCATTAGTCATTATAGTCACATAGCCCTGCCCATTTGCAAGGACAGCCAAGAAAAATAGTCTTCTGTGTGCCCGGAAAAAGAGGAGAATGAGATACCATTGAACACTAGTAATGTTTACATAATAACTGCATTGTCTGTGTCTTTTGTATAGGTATAGAATTAGCCATTTGGAAATAGAACTACTTATTCCAGATGGGTAGCCTGGGGCCATAAGGATCCCTCTTTCCTCAGCACACTGCTGCTTGGGCTTACCGACTCAAAACACTTCCAGCTTTTCTCTTCTCTCCATCTTTAGTGAGAGGCCATGCAGGGACATGTGAGAGTGTAGTGTTGGGGACAGGAGGCAGGAGGAAGAGACCTTCAATGACGAAAAGGAAGAAGGAAGGGGAAATAAACCCATAGGCTCCTCCTTACTTCCCCCCACCTTCCCCTTGGGCTTTGCAATTATCCCAAGTCCTATTCCATCTCTTCTGTCCCCTACTCAGCTCCCTTCCTGCTCTTCAATAAATGCCCAAGAAAGTTGGAATCCAGGAATTCTTTGGAACATAAATGGATCCTATTTCATTCTATAGGTATGGAAAGATGTTATTAGCACCTACACGTAAATTTTGCCTATCACCACACCATGGGAGTGTAAGAGAAAAAACAGAGAAGGAAATAGGCTTTCTTTTTTTAATTTTTGTTTATTTATTTATTAGTTTTGGCTGTGTTGGGTCTTCGTTGCTGTGCGCGGGCTTTCTCTAGTTGCCACAAGCAGGGGCTACTCTTTGTTGCGGTGCACGGGCTTCTCACTGCGGTGGCTTCTCTTGTTGCAGAGCACGGGCTCTAGAGTGCGCAGGCTTCAGTAGATGTGGCGCGTGGGCTCAGTAGTTGTGGCTCGCGGGCTGTGGCGCGTGGGCTCAGTAGTTGTGGCGCACAGGCTTAATTGCTCCGCGGCATGTGGGATCTTCCCGGACCAGGGCTTGACCCCGTGTCCCCTGCATTGGCAGGCGGATTCTTAACCACTGTGCCACTAGGGAAGCCTGGAAATAGGCTTTTAAAAATTACCACAGAGATTTATCATCATGCAGTTTTGGAGGCTAAGTCCCAAGATCGGCAGTTGGCAAGCTGGAGACCCAGGATTGTAGATGGTGTTGTTCTAGTCCCGTCTAAAGGCCTGAGAACCAAGAGAGCTGATGGTGTCCTTCCAGTCTGAAGGCCACCAGGCTTAACACTCAGAAGAGCCAATGTTTCAAGTCTGAAGGCAGGGAAAAGCTTATATACCAGCTCGAAGGTTGTCAGGCAGAGGAAATCCTCTCTTACTCAGCTTTTATGTTCTAGCCAGATCTTCAACTGATTAGATGAGGCTCACCCACAATAAGGAAGGCAATCCTTTTACTCAGTCTACAGATTCAAATGTTAATCTCATCCAGAAATATCCTCATAGATACACCCAGAATAATGTTTGGCCAAATATCTGGGCAACCGTGGCCCTATCAAGTTGACACATTAAATTAACCATCATACCTATTTTCCCATGGTTATAAGAGGTAAAATCCCTAAGCAAATCCCAGGAGGTATATGATTAAGGAACGGGTGATTGGAGAAAGCTTTGAGAATCTGTTCTATTCCACATTTCTGTTTTCCTGCCTTCCCAGCACAGGGCATTAACATTAGTTAAAAGAGTGGACTGCTGGCACAAGGAGAAGAGTAATTCTTTTAAACACTGTGAAGAAAGTAGACCTTTGGAGAGCTAGGTAGACCTACAGACTGAGTAGGACCTCCTTAATCCCCAGAGCCTTTCCTTCTTTTTGCCCCACTCTGCCTGGGAACCCTATCATCCTGTTTATTATTTCTTTCTTTTTTTTTTTTTTTTGCGGTATGCGGGCCTCTCACTGTTGCGGCCTCTCCCGTTGTGAAGCACAGGCTCCGGACGTGCAGGCTCAGCGGCCATGGCTCACAGGCCCAGCCGCTCCATGGCATGTGGGATCCTCCCAGACCGGGGCACGAACCTGCGTCCCCTGCATCGGCAGGCGGACTCTCAACCACTGCGCCACCAGGGAAGCCCCTGTTTATTATTTCTATAGGGAAATGGATCCTGAGCCTTTCCTTCTTTTTGCCCCACTCTGCCTGGGAACCCTATCATCCTGTTTATTATTTCTATAGGGAAATGGATCCTGAGCACTACACAACTAACTTTAAAACTTTGGGAACGCAAAGTGTTTTTAAGCTGGGAGAATGCCTTCTTATACTATTCATTATGGGAGAAAAATGTAAGGAAAAATTACTAAGCACTATCTAAGAGCCAGAGGTTGCCCATTTTTTTTATTCCATTTTCTATTATTTGCTTTTAGTGTAGCTCCAGAAAGTTTTGGATAAAAATTAGCTAGCACATAAATATGTAGGCTGGTGGTCCTAATCACCTGACTTCAGCTATGGCTGTGTACCAGTTTGCTGCCGGGTGTTAATATTGGCTAGCTCATATCCCTGTAATACCTGTACACGGTCAGTAACTGAAGAGGACTGTAATTAATTTATGTGGTTTTTGACCTCTTCTGGTTTCATTCCAAAAAAAATTATCTAAAAATGAGACCTTTGGAAGGATTTTTTTGATAAAAGGAAAACATGTTATGGCAGATTTTATTTTCCTTAAATGACTGCAACAATCTCATTCCACCTGCTGTTCTTACAATATGATGGACACTGCCTCCACTGAGAGGTGTAGTCTCTGTTCTCTCCCCTTATATGTGGCGGCTTTTGACTGCTTCAACAAATAGAGTACAGTGGAAGTGATGTTCTGTGACTTCTGAGATGAGTCATAAAAGTCGGCCACCTTCCTGCCTTGTCCTCTTGGGACTCTTATCTTGAAATGCTCACTTTTGGAACATAGCTGCCACGCTGTAAGAAAGCCAAGCAGCCACAGGAAGAGGCCACATATAAGCATTCCAGCTGACAGGCCCAGCTGCGGTCCCAACAACAGCCAGCATCAGCTGCCAGACATGTTAGTTAACAAGCCTTCAGATTCCATACCCTGGCTGTGACTTTGAGCTGGCCCAGTTGATATCACGTGGAGCAGAGATAAGCAGTCCCAATGGGTCTTGCCAGAATTGCATATTTGTGAACAGAATAAGTGATTGCTGTTGTAATTTAGGCCACTAAGTTTGTGATGAGCAGACAGGTATAAATAACACTACTATAGACATTTGACATATATTTAAATCATGTCCAATCGCTTACATCAATCTTATTTTTTTATTAGAATATAGTTGCTTTACAATATTGTGTTAGTTTATACTGTACAGCCAAGTGAATCAGCTATACGTATACATATATCCCCTCAATTTTGGATTTCCTTCTCATTTTGGTTACTACAGAGCACTGAGTAGAGTTCCGTGTGCTATACAGTAGGTTCTCATTAGTTTTCTACTTTATACATAGTATCAATAGTGTATTTATGTCAATTCCAATCTCCCAATTCATCCCACCGCCCCCCCTTTCCCCCTTCTTACATCAATATTAAATTATCTCGTAATCAGTGAAAATTTCACATAGCCCATGGCCATAAGAAGTATACCACTCTGATCTCATCCTTGGTCCCATATTGTCACAAGGCAATCCTTCCTCACGTCTGAGGATCATGGTGACCCCTCAGTTTATCAGGTTCTTTTTTTTTTTTTTTGGCTGCGATTGGGTCTTCATAGCTGCGTGTGGGCCCTCTCCAGTTGCAGGGAGCTGGGGCTGCTTCTCGCTGTGGTACGTGGGCTCCAGGTGCACAGGTTCAATAGTTGTGGCTCTCAGGCTCACTAGCTGTGGCTCACGGGCTGCAGAGCGCAGGCTCAGTAGTTCAGGCGCACAGGCTTGGCTGCTCTGTGGCATGTGGTATCTTCCAGGACCAGGGTTCGAACCCGTGTCCCCTGCGTTGGCAGGCAGATTCTTAACCACTGCGCCAGCAGAGAAGCACCTATCAGGTTATTTCTTGACTCAACTAACCCCAAACCCTAACACCAGTTTAGGGGCTGGAGAGAATTTACTGGTATCTTCTCGGAATACAAAATGAGAGGTTTCTTGCTTTATTAAACACTCTTTACATCTGAAAAATTGAAAAATGTTTTCTACATATTTATCCCAATCCTTTTTAGTAGTTTTGAATAGGGATGGCAGGTGACGGTGGGTAAAGGGGTATTTTTACAACTGTCACTACACAACTCATTTACACATCTTCCCTAACCTTTCCTAAGGAGTGTGCTGGATATTGTTGAATTATTATAAATTATGTTTTGTAGTCACTACAGTGTAAGGGGTTTCATTTTGAAAAATATGTTTGGACTCCCAGAACTAATTTTAACTGCTGGAAATGACTTTTTTTTTTTTTTGCGGTACGCGGGCCTCTCATCGTTGCGGCCTCTCCCGTTGTGGAGCATAGGCTCCGGATGCGCAGGCTCAGCGGCCATGGCTCACAGGCCCAGCTGCTCCGCGGCATGTGGGATTCTCCCGGACCCGGGCATGAACCCGTGTCCCCTGCATCTGCAGACGGACTCTCAACCAATGCGCCACCAGGGGAGCCCCACTTATTTTTTTTGAAAATACAGTTTATCGTTAATTTTCCTTCCATTTCTCTTTTTTTTTTTTTTGCGGTACGCGGGCCTCTCACTGCTGTGCCCTCTCCCGTTGCGGAGCACAGGCTCCGGACGCGCAGGCTCAGTGGCCATGGCTCACGGGCCCAGCCTCTCTGCGGCATGTGGGATCTTCCTGGACCGGGACACGAACCCATGTACCCTGCATCGGCAGGCGGACTCTCAACAACTGCGCCACCGGGGAAGCCCTCTTTTTCTTTTTGTCTCCAAAGTGTTCAAAATACCTGCTTACATAGAGAATTATGTGCAGGTATTTTGAGAATCCAAAGATGTACAAGACATGGACCTTTGCCCTTTCAAGAAGAATAAGTAATAAGGGTTAATAGGGAAAGTGAAGTAGCCCTATGGTAGCACGATCAGCCTTGAGATAACCAAGAAATAACTGTAATTTTAATCAATTCGTAAGAGTTATTGCGGTGGGACCTAGTCCTACCAGTCCATTTGTCAAAGCCCTCTACCGTGTCCTTCACTCATTAAAAAGAAACAGTTCTCATAAGGTCAAACCAGGCAAAATTTTAGTTGTCTTTTCTTCTAATTTCTCCTGTTCTCTTTTCCCCTGATCCTCTCTCTGGATGCCATCCATACCTGTTCCTTTTCCCATTCGGCTTCTCTTTACCATTTTTTCTTGTTTACTCGCTCATCCCGGTCTCCCAACCGTTTGCATCAGCCCGCAGGAAGTTGCTCCCTCCCCAACTCTTCATTCCCAGAATCCACCCAAGCGGGTTGTATTGTGTACATTTTAGAAATGAGACTCAATGAAAAGGCCCAGGAAACCGGGCACTGTATTTCTAAATCCCATCTTTCTTAAATGCTTCAGCTACACCCAAGGCCCGATGGAGGAGACTGGGCTCCTTGCCCAGGTGCCAACGATGTGGAATTATCAGCCTCAGGCAGCCCCAGCTGACGAGATAAGGAGCAATAATGACAGCAGTAAACGAGGCAAAGCCCCGTAGGAGCCGCGAGCTTCTCCACCGCAGCCGGAACGTGGATCCTCCGCCCCTCCCACGCTCTCCACCCTGGCTATCACGATCATGGTGGGAGGGGAGCAAGATGGCTCCGTCCCTCCCCGCCCACGGCAGCCTGGGCGTAGGGGCGGGGCCCCGCGTGTCACGTGATCGCCCAGCGGGCCGCGCGCCCTCAGCCGCCTCAAGCGCGCGCAGGCTGTTTGGCGATATCGCAGATACTGCCTCTTCCCTTCTAGGGGTGTCTTCTCGTGTCCCCGCAAAGTCTGGAGGCTCTCTCCCTGCAGCCGAGGGCCGGAGCGGGGCCAGGAAAGGAGGCACTGGGCCGTGCAGAGGCAAAGGGTCTGCGGAACGAGGTCCCTGCATCCCGCGCCGAGGCAGGAGGTCGGAACCCCCAGCGAGGGGCTGGGCCGGAGAAGCCCTCGCGGGCGCCTTGGGGGACTGTCGGGCGCTGACGGCGAGGCTATTGGGGAGGTTCGGGGCATTCCACCCTGGCCATGGGCGGCGTGGGGACCAGCAGGTCCCTTCGGGGCTCCGAGCATTTGACTTGGGCATTTTCCGGGTTTCCCATCGCCACGTAGCCTCGAAGCCAGCAGGACTGAAAAAAAGGCTGCAGTCCAATGTTCTCTTCCCTCTGAGGAGAGGGGCTGAGCCCGTCCGCCGGAGGGGACTCGAGAGGGCTGCCCCGGAGGTGGCCAGAAGCAGAGCTTGAAGAGGGCGGCGGGAGCGGAGAGCGCCCTCCTTGACCATCAAATGCCTCTCGTGTTTCTCTGTCTGCTGAGTGGGCTTGGACGCGCTGACCACGCGGGAGGAGGGACGGACGACGCTCGGCGGGCTCTGACCGTGCCGCTTTCATGTGGCTGCTGACGGGGACCCCGGAGGGAACGGGGATGGGGCGAAGCCTCGCCCTCTCCGCTCCGCACCTCCCGGGCTCCGGGGCTGGCGATGTGGAGACGTGAGGGGACCCGCGGCTGCTCCGGGTTCTCCAGGTCTCTACCAGGCACCCGCGTGTTCCTCCGCGCCCGAGGCAGGAGAGAGTGGCGCGGAGGTCCGAGGCGGGCGCACGGGCGGGCTAAGACGGAGCTGAAGCTCCAGCCTCGCCATGGGGCATAACGGCAGCTGGATTTCCCGAAACGCCAGCGAGCCGCGCAACGCGTCGGGCGCCGGGGCTGAGGGCGCCAACCGCAGCGCGCTCGGGGAGTTCGGCGAGGCGCAGCTGTACCGTCAGTTCACCACCACCGTGCAGGTCGTCATCTTCATAGGCTCGCTGCTCGGTAAGCCGCCCGCGGGGGCGCCTCCCGGGTGGGCTTCCCCGAGGGCGCAGGCTCGGAGAGCCGGGATCGGGGGTCGCCAGAGCCGCCGTGGGTTTCGGGGTGCGTGGCAAAAGTGCAGATAGTTGAAGGAGGTTTAAGAACGTCAGGGTATCTGAAGGGAAGTTAAGCAGGGAGGGTCGACTCCAGCCCCCAGGGTGGAAGCAGAATTCCGGTAGGGCTTGGTCCCGGCTGGAGGGTGGGTTACCTGGTCCTGGGCCCCAGGCGGCCCTTGCGGAACGCTTAGGGATGGGCATAGGGTTGTGCCTATCACATGCCTTACCTCCCGGGTGCCAGGGCAGAGCTCTGGCCCGACCTCTTGTTTACAAATAGCGAGCAACGAAGCTTCTGTTTTGTTGCTGGTGACTGGTGTGTTTTGCGCTCCATCTATTCCCTGTATATAATTTTTTTTTTTTGCGAGCCTTATTTTGCGCGTTTTTTAAATGGCTGGCTTCTTCGGAACAGCAACCTGCTGGTAAACAAACCTGTGGAGTTAAACTCTGTGTTGCCTTATATATTTTTAAACCCCTAAACAAAACAAATCCCAATCTACTTCTTTCCCTATTTTTTGTTTATTCTGAAGTACAGCATAAAGACAGGATAAAAAACACAAAATGCCACACACAACAAATTTAGGAATACTTGTTAGGGAAAGAAAATATCAACGAAGTGAAATGAGTGGTTAGTAAAAATGTCCACTAGTGTGAGAATTACTTGTACTTCTGGTAGCTACTCTTTATATGATAAATGATACAATGAATATTCATTTTTGTTGAGATTTGTTGAACATGTAGCATATTACTTGTAAATATGTGGCTTCCTTTAAAATATGAATTCTCTGATGTGCCGTTTATAAGGATGTAAAAAGATTGTTCGTAACTATGTGCGATATTATGGCCAAGAGCAGTCCTAAAGTTTCATAGTAGGAATAGATTACTTTTTTGTAGACACCTGTGAATTATCATGGAAACGAAGATACCCGACATCAAAAAGACTATAAAACATCAACTATACTTCAATTTTAAGAAAGAGAAAAAGAAAGAATAACACAATGTAATACAAAAAAGACTATGGAAGAATTGCGTTTAGAATTTTACTTTCGCAGCTTCTCTAATTGTCATCATCCTGTCCCACTCTAGCATAATATTTATCTTCCATTTTTTGTCATCAGGGCATTTTCAGGAGTTGACATCAGTGGGGCTATGTGTAGATTTGTGTGTGTATGTTACAATGTGTTTTTATGAGTGGAATGTAAATGCACATTAACAAAGCGAAAACTTGTGTCCCTGATATCTTCAGTATTCATTTAACAAGCAAACACTGAACACCTACTGGGTACCAGGCGCAGTGCACCGTAGATTTTTTTTTTTTTTTTTTTTCGGTATGCGGGCCTCTCACTGTTGTGGCCTCTCCCGCTGCGGAGCACAGGCTCCGGATGCACGGGCCCAGCCACTCCACGGCATGCGGGATCCTCCTGGACCGGGGCACGAACCCATGTCCCCTGCATCTGCAGGCGGACTCTCAACCACTGTGCCACCAGGGTAGCCCTGCACGGTAGATTTTTGAGAGTTAAATTCTAGTATTGTCACATTGACTTAAAGAATAGGTTATTGGGGAGGCAGTAGAAGTGGCTGCATTTTTATGTCTGCATTTGTTCTGCATATATATATATAGAGAGAGAGAGAGAGAGAGGGAGAGAGAGTTTGGTTGTTTTGTTTTGTTTCTCCCATTGGTAACTTTAACCCTGAAGAACGATGGTGCCAGGAGAAATTTTCTTACAGTTTGACTAAAAATTTGAGTACTATTGAAATAGAACAGCATGTGTATACAGGGTGGAGTAAATAGTGCACATTTAACAAATGTTCTGCTTCCCATGTACTTTCTTTTGTGGTACGCGGGCCTCCTACTGCTGTGGCCTCTCCCGTTGCGGAGCACAGGCTCCAGACGCGCAGGCTCAGCGGCCATGGCTCACGGGCCTAGCTGCTCCGCGGCATGTGGGATCCTCCCAGACTGGGGCATGAACCCGCGTCCCGTGCATCGGCAGGCAGACTCTCAACCACTGCACCACCAGGGTAGCCCCCCCATGTACTTTCAATTCTGGTAACTTGCATTGGATACAGGAATTCCTAGGTAAATCTGCCCTTAATTCAACTCTTTTTCCACACGGCACTTTAATTGACATGCAAACACTGCTTCTGTGGATGTCTTCAAAGAGGAGACTGATTTTTGCCCTTGATCTTTGGTTATGCTTGACTTGGCCTAGCCAGGATTCCCCCTTACCCATGACTTAGGCCCTCCTAAGAGACTTCCATTTGCTCCTTTTTATTTTCAGAAAAAGTATAAATATGGTTAAATTTCTAGAAATCAAAAGTCAGAGAACTTGTGCAAGATTGAAAGGCATGTCTGGTTTTCTTAAAAGCTTAACTATGTAACATTGCACTGTGCACTTGTTTCTGGTATTCTTGATTCATTGTTCTCTGAGGATTTGACCCATACAGACATGTCTATGTCATCAAATCCTGGTAATGCCAGTTGAGGCTCAGAGCTTAAGTTCCAAAGCCATGTGCAGTCAGTTGCAAGGCAAATAAACTTGGGAAGCCTAGTTTCATGAAGCCCAAAAATAGAGAAAAATTATCCCAGAAGAATCTAGAAGGCTGAAAAGTAAATGGAGGATGGAATAGCATCTAGAATAGCATATGACACTGGTTTAATCTACTTGTTTCCTCTGTGCGCAAACATGGACAAATGAGTTTTTTCCCTTTACATAAATTCAAACATACTTCCCATATTCTCTATATAGAATTTTTCATTGGGATTTCCAGAGGCCTACTATTATGTGAAAATAATTTCTTTGTGCTGTTGACATCTTACAGCTCTTTTTGAAAAGTGTTTTAGTGCCCTGTATGAGGGAAAATCCCCAACAACTTTTAATAACTATAATATATCCAACCATAGGGGACGTTATTTGCTGTGTTGAAAATGAACTCGAGAATTGTATATAATGTTCAAATAATGCCTTTTGAAGGTTTGTGTGAGCTAGTGTCTCAGCCTTCTTTATGCAACATCTTGGGATATCTTCAGATATACCATAGGTTTTGAAAGAGAGTCAAATAATTTAGATTGCCCTTTGATAAATACATGGCGCACACCACTTTTAGTAGTGAACAATGTGAAATCAAGGACTCAGAAAGAATTGGAACCATCATTTCCAATAAATGTTTTGCATTTTACTCCTCAGAGTTGATCTTTCTCTTTATTTTTCCCCACTGTCTTTGGATTCACAATCCAAGTGCCTGGAAAGCTGGACCCCTCTCTGGTGCTTTGACTTGAAAAAGGTCAGTGGTTGTGACCTAGTCTGTTACCTCTAAGCTCCTTCTGGACAAATTGCCTGTTATCTGTTGTTATCATCATTGGAGGCATTTAGGAGATTTTTATAAATGCATTTGCTCTTATTTAAAGAAAATCACTGTAGACAACAGCCAAGAAGTATGTCTCCTACCCTGAAATTTGTTTTAAAATAGAGAAATCAGCCTGCCTTCCTCTTGCCAAACCACTGTATGTATGGTCTCTGTGTTTAACCTGTGTCCCCTTTCCTTAGCAATAGTCTGTAGTGAACCTTTGGGAAGTTGATGACCCCAAGTAAAGGTCCAAGTTGTCTGTTGTCTGATTCCTTGAGGTGGTTATTGAAGTAATCATTTCAAAGGAAAGGTGGGGGTGGTGGTTACTTGTTGAATTGATTTCACAGGTGATATGGAGAAACACCATTTTTGCTCATGGTAGTCTATAATATTTCAACTAAGTTATATTGGGCACCAGCAGTGTTCATGGTACTCCTTCGACAGAGAAATATACTTGTGCTTTTGATACTAGTTGAAATTAACCAGGTAACAGCTGGATAATTCTTGGAGTTCCTTAGTTAAATGTTTGATAGAAACAATGTTACTACCAGTTTGTGCTCATAATGCATAATTACTAGGATGTTTTTTATAATTATATAAATAATATGTTAGCCATAATTATAGCCAATAGTAATGTAATGTCAACAGTCTATCTATCTATATATATATAAAACAATATATGATAACAAATATATTGGCCATAATTATAGCCAATGATAATGTAACTATCAACAGCCTTATTATACCTGCTTTTTCTGTTTCTGGTGTGCCTAGAAACGTAGTAGACTACATCAAGAATAAGGTGTCCTGAATTGACCTAAGGAGTTTGAAATGGTGAGGTCAATAGTTATCAGCCTGGGTAGATGAACTCCTAATATACTGACTAAAACTGCCTCATGTTGCCATTGATTTCCATATGCTGTATGCATTCTGCCACCCCACTGTTTTGTAATGTAATACGTTAAGCACAGGAAAGCAGTCTGGCCTCCATCTGAATGAAATACTTGTGGTAACCCTTTGCTTCTCCTTTCTAGGCCTTCAATGGACAGCTTCTACTTTCCAATTCTTCTGGAAATTAAATTCTATGAAAACTTAAAAAACTTTATGGAGATTAAAATTCATATATTACTCATTTCAGCCAATTATAGTATACAGGTCAATGGTTTTTAATATATTCACAGAATTATGTAACCATCACCACTATGGAATCCCAGGAAATTTTTATCACCCCCTCCAAAGAAATCACATTCGCATTAGTAGTTGCTTCCAACTTTCCCTAAGTACCCTGAGCCCCAGCCAACCACTAATCTACTTTCTGTCTCAGTGGATTTGCCTCTACTGGACATTTCTTATGTATGGAGTCATAAAATCAGTGGTTCTTTGTAATTGGCTTCTTTCACTTAGCATAATGTTTTCAAGGTTCATTCATGTTGTAGCAGATACTTCATTCCTTTTCTGAGGCTGAATAATATTCCATTGTATGGATATACCACCTTTTCTTTATCCATTCACCAATTGATGGACATTTGGGTTGTTTCCACTTTTTGGCTGTTATTAATAATGCTGCTCTGAACATTTGTGTAGTTTTTGTGTGGACATAATATTTTCAGTTCTCTTGGGTATTTAGCAAGAGTGAAATTTCTGGGTCATACGGTAACTCTAAGTTTATCCTTTTTTAGGAACTGCCAGACTGCTTTCCAAAGTGGCTGTGTCATTTTCTATTGCTACCAACACTGTATCAGGGTTCTAATTTCTCCACATCCTCACCAACGTTTGTTATTATTTGTCTTTTTGGTTATAGCCATCTTAGTGGTTGTTAAGTGGTGTCTCATTGTGGTTTTGATTTGCATTTTCCTAGTGACTAATGATGTTGAGCATCTTTTCATGCTCTTATTGGCCATTTGCATATCTTCTTTGGAAAAGTGTTTGTTTAGATCTTTTGCCCATTTTTAACTTGGGTTGTCTTCCTGTCAGTGAGTTTTAAGAGTTCCTTCTACAGCTGACCCTTCAGCAATGCGGGGGATAGGGCCATCGACCTTTGGGCAGTCAGAAATCCAAGTATAACTTTAGTCAGCCCTCTGTATTCATGGTTCCAGCATCCGTAGAATTAATCAACCGTGGATCATGTAGTACTGTAGTACGTATTTAGTGTAAAAAAATCTGCATATAAGTGGGGCCACGTAGTTCACAACTGTGTTGTTCAAGGGTCAACTGTGTATTCTGGGTACTAGACCCTTATTGATACATGATTTGCAAGTATTTTCTCCCATTTTGTGGGTTGTCTTTTCATTTTCTTACTGGTGTCCTTTGAGGCACAAAAGTTTTAAATTCTGATGAAGTCCAATTTATCTAAAATTTTTTGCTGTTGCTTGTGCTTTTGGTTTCATTTCTAAGACACCATTGCCTAATCAAAAGTCATGAATATTTAATCTTACGCTTTCTTCTAAGTGATTTACAGTTTTAACTCTTACATTTAGATCTTTGGTCCATGTACATTAATTTTTGTACATACTGTGAACTAGGTGTCCCAGCACCATTTGTTGAAAAGATGCTTCTTTTCCCATCAAATTGTCTTGGCACTCTTGTTGATCCTGTGAAAACTTTTGTTACCATTGTTCCACTGAAGGATTTTCGTAAACCTTTGACAAGGAATAAGTAAGAGGAAAATAAATCTTTTCCCCCACTGGCAATTTACTTTATGTGCTTTAAAAACATGATCTAGAGACTTCTCTGGTGGTCCAGTGGTTAAGACTCCGTGCTTCCAATGCAGGGGGCACGGGTGGCCTCCCTGTTCAGGGAACTGAGATCCCACGTGCCATGCAGCATGGCCAAAAAAAGAAAAAAAACCCCACCAAAATCTAGAAACAGACTTTCCCAGAGGCAGGGAGATGAATGACCTATCCAGTGTATTAATAGAGACATACTTAAATATAATCAGTTAATTGCTTTTTTCTGTGTTTCCTGGATTCTTCTACCTAGTCTAGCAATTAGACCCCTTTTCATGTGTGCTAATGTGCCTTGTCCCTGTTAGGGCTCAGTCATTTGTAACTGCTAGGATGTTAGTAAATGATCTGGCTACATCATAACTCTGCTACACTGCTGTCACCTAAAGCAGCTAACTCCAAGAATAATTGCAACAATTTCACCTTTACAAAGGTTTCTACAGCAGTGAGCTCATTGGAGCAGAAAGACTAAAGTTTGGTCCACTGTTTTTTCTTTTATCTGATCCCTGTTTTGTTCTGGACCTCAGTCTGTGGTCACGTGCTAAGGAAATACAGAACTCCTTTGTTTAGGATTAGAAATGTAACCCTCTCCAATCAGAGCAGTGTTTATATCATGTTATACTATTCTTTTACAGGTATACCTTGTTTTATTGTGCTTCACTTTATTTTGCTTCAAAGATAATAGAGTTTTTTTAACAAACTGAAGGTTGTGGTAACCCTGTGTTGAGCAAGTCTTTTGGTTCCATTTTTCCAATTGCATTTGTTCACTTTGTGTCTGTGTGTTACATTTTGGCAATTCTTACAATATTTCAAACTTTTTCATTATTATTATAATATTTGTTATGGTGATCAGTGATCTTTGATGTTACTGTTTTAATTGTTTGCGGATGCTACGAACTGTGCCCATGTAAGTCTGCAAACTTAATCCATAATGTTGTGTGTGTCCTGACCAATATACTGCCTGGCCTTTCCCATCTCTCCCCCTCTCCTCCGTCTCTCCCCCTCTCCTCCGGCCTCCCTATTCCCTGAGACACAGCAATACTGAAATTAGGCCAGTTAATAATCCTGCATTGGTCTCTAAGTGCTCCAGTGAAAGGAAGAGTTGCATGTGTCTCACTTTAAATCAAAAGCTAGATGATTAAGCTCAGTGAGGAAGGCATGCCGAATGTTGAAATAGGCCAAAAAAAAGGCTCTTGTGCCAAACAGTTAGCCAAGTTGTAAATGCAAAGGAAAAGTTTTTGAAGGAAATTAGAAGTGCTACTCCAGTGAACACACAAATGTTAAGAAAGAGAAGCAGCCTTATTGCTGATATGGAGAAAGTTTTGTTTGGATAGATGATCTTACCAGCCACAACATTCTCTTAAGCCAAAGCCTAATCCAGAGCAAGACCCTAACTTTATTCAATTCTGTGAAGGCTGAGAGGTAAGGTAGCTGCAAAAGAAAAGTTCGAAGCTAGCAGAGGTTGGTTCATGAGGTTTAAGGAAAGAAGCCATCTCTATAACATAAAAGTGCAAGGCGAAGCAGCAAGTGCTGATGTACAAGCTGCAGTAAGTTATGCAGAAAATCTAGCTAAGATAATGAATGAAAGTGGCTACACTAAACTACAGATTTTCAATGTAGAAAAAAACAGCCTTTGGTTGGAAGAAGATGCCATCTAGGACTTTCACAGCTAGAGAGAAGTCAATGCCTGGCTTCAAGCTTCAAAGAACAGGCTGACTCTCTTGTTAGGGGTTAATACAGCCGATGACTTGAAGTTGAAGCCAATACTCATTTACCATTCTGAAAATCCTAGAGCCCTTAGGAATTATGCCAAATCTATTCTACCTGTGCTCTGTAAATGGAACAACAAATCCTGAATGACAGCACATCTATTTACAACATGGTTTACTGAATATTTTTTTTGGGGGGGGGAGCTATCTTTTTATTTTATTTTTTAAATTTTTATTGGAGTATAATTGCTTTACAATGTTGTGTTAGTTTCTGCTGTACAATAAAGTGAAGCAGCTATAATTTACTGAATAGTTTAAGCCCACTGTTGAGATCTACTGCTCAGAAGAAAAGATTCCTTTTAAAATATTACTGCTCATTGACAGTGAGCTCTTGGGCACCTAGTCGCCCAAGAGCTCTGTTGGAGATGTACAATGAGATTCATGTCGTTTTCATGCCTGCAAACACAACATCCATTCTGCAGCCCATGGATCAAGAAGTACTTTAGACTTTCAAGTCTTATTCCTTAAGAAATACATTTTGTAGTGTTATAGCTGCCATGGATTGTGATTCCTCTGATGGCTCTGGGCAAAGTAAATTGAAACCTCCTGGAAAGGATTCACCATTCTAGATGCCATTAAGAACATTTGTGATTAATGAGAAGTCAAAATAACAACAATTAACAAGTTTAGAAGGAGTTGATTCCAAGCCTCATGGATGGCTTTGAGGGGTTCAAGACTTCAGTGGAGGAAGTGATCGCATTTGTGGTGGAAATAGCAAGAGAACTAGAATTAGAAGTGGAGCCTGAAGATGTGATTGAATTGCTGCAATCTCATGATAAAACTTTAATGAATGAAGAGTTGCTTTTTATGTATGAGCAAAGGAAGTGGTTACCTGAGATGGAAGTTACTCCTGGTGAAGATTCTAGGAAGACTTTTGAAATGACAACAAAGGATTTAGAATATCACACAAATTTAGTTGATAAAGCAGTGGCAGGGTTTGAGAGGATTGATTCCAGTTTTGAAAGAAGTTCTGTGGGTAAAATCCTATCAAACGGTATTATTACATGCTACAGAGAACTCATTCATGAAAGGAAGAGTCAATCGATGTGGCCAACTTCACTGTTGTCTTGTTTTAAGAAACTGCTGCAGCCCCCCAGCCTTCAGCAACCACCACCCTGATCAGTCAGCAGCCATCGACGTGGAGGCAAGACCCTCACCAGCAAAAACATTATGGCTTGCTGAAGGCTCAGGTGATGGTTAGAATTTTTTAGCAATAAAGTATTTTTTTAATATATCTGAACACCTATTAAATAGATTTTCTCTTTTAGACACTCTATTTTACAAACACCATTAGGTATAATTAGTAAAGTATTATGAACAATAAAGTTTGTAGATATTTTTAAAAAGAGTTTGGAATAAAATGTACCCATTGAAAAATTTTGAAATATGGCAATAAAGTATTTTTTAAATTAAGGTATGTACATTGTTTTTCTAGACATGCTATTGCACACTTCATAGTCTACAGTATAGTATAAACATAACTTTTATATGTACTGGGAAACCAAATAATCCATGTGACTCGCTTTACTGCAGTATTCCCTTGATTGCATTGGCCCAGAACTGAACCCACAGTATCTCTGGGGTATGTCTGCATATGTTGACAGTTAAGGTATAGTAGAACATTTTTGATGCTGGTAGACAAAGCAACTAATTTATTGTTTGGAATTTTCATCTTTAATTAAATTTTTTTTTTTTTTTGGTCCTAAAGTCTCAACTCCAAATATTCACGGTTCTACAAGAAATATCCTTTTTATTGGGTGGAATTTTTTAGGAAGGGAGGAAATTTGTCTCAAAATGGGAACAAACAGATGTGGCTTTGTTTTTCTCTGGGGTGTCCAAGTCTCTGAAATTATCTCTTCTGCAGAGTTTGCCAAAGAGTTTCTCTACATGTCATTTTTCTGAACACGCCATTTAGATTGGTTGTGACTGGAAGCTATTGTGAAAACCATTTTATTGTCAAGGAACTTCCAGATTGGCTGGGTGGAAAGTCTTTATCAGTCATAAAGTGTAAAAACTTAGAGGAATTTTTGGCTAGGCTGAAAGGCATGAGTGACTCTAGGTGAAATTTAGAAGTAAGGATTTACCCTAGGCAAAACTAAAAAGTAAGAAAACTATCTTCGGAGAATCAACACCCATTTTCAGAGTTTTTATGTTCTCGTATTCACTCCATCTCTTTTCAGATACCTCTTGGTTTCTTCTTGTCCTTGTGGGTGCCCAGTGACCTTGTCCTGAATTACTTACGTGTCCTCTCTCTTCCAAACTTAACAGAAATTGAATTCCATTCCCTCATGGTGGCATGCTAAATAAATAAACCACTTTTGATGTACATGTTAACAGATGTTATTGCATTAATATATTGACCATTAAGGGTACTTTAAAAAAAAGAAGTTTACTATCTTAAGCAAAAAGGGTGACTAAGTTGAGCATTTCATATATTTGACAGGTGTTGAGGAGGAATGGGTGGAGTGGATCTTTTTGGAGCCCCTAGTGACATCATCATATAGGTAAGCCTGTTGTTGCATGTAGGGCATTTAGAAAAGTTGAGGGTATAAGCATACACCTGGCATGTAAAGGAGCAGGAGGGTATCAGCTGATACTAGTGTCTTATTCTTTTTTTTTATAGTTTTAATTCCCTCTTTTATAATTTCAAATGTATTATTTCAGATTGTTATCTTGGGATGCTTATTGTGTCTGCTGATTCTCTCTTATGGTGGATCATTTCCTTGAATGTTTGTAAGTTTTTGATTGTGAGTCCATCTCCTTTTTCTGAAAGGGACTGTGAGGTCTTGGCTGCAGAATTGGCCTCCAGAACAGTCTCACGTTTGCTCCTGCCAGGTGTTATAGGGTTGTCACTAGCCCAAGATCTCAACCACAGGAACAGGCACATTTCCTTGCCATCTCTCTGAGGTAGAGGATACAGTTTTCACTCTCTCTTTCACTGAGGTGGCCACTCTTTGAGGATTCTGGATTTATGCAGGGCTTTCCATTCCAGCTACCTGCTTCAGGGGGGTCCAGGCTCATTCAGTCTGTGTGTGGGTGTTGAAACCCAAAGTTAGCTGTGAGGTCCTAGTTCCTGGTCTGAAAATCACCCCTCAGTGCAAGCTCTTGGGTCTCTCTTTTAGGCAACTGGGGATTTCCTTTTATTTCTTATAAACTCAGCTATGAATTTAAAGATGTCTTTTGTTTTATCCAGCACTTCTAGTTGTTTGTAGCAGTGTTCTAAGTTCTGCCATGTTGCCAGAATCAGAAGTTGGCGAATAAGCAAAGCATATTAAAACAGAAGGTGGGATGATTGCTAGATTTGATTCTAGGAGATATGCCCCCATCAAATGGGGTGGTGGCATCAGGTCAGAATAAGAATACCTTGAAAGATTAAGGAAAATAAGTTAGAAAGTGGTTAAGGGAAGAGCTCAAGTAAGTTTAGGAATCTAGGCTAAAGAACATTAAGAGTGTGTCAGCCATAAAAAGGAACGAAATTGGGTCATTTGTAGAGATGTGGATGGATCTAGAGACTGTCATACAGAGTGAAGTAAGTCAGAAAGAGAAAAACAAATATCGTATATTAACGCATATATGTGGAACCTAGAAAAATGGTACAGATGAACCAGTTTGCAGGGCAGAAATAGAGACACAGATGTAGAGAACAAACGTATGGCTACCAAGGGGGGAAAGTGGCAGGGGGAGGGTAGTGGGATGAATTGGGAGATTGGGATTGACATATATACACTAATATGTATAAAATAGATAATGAGAACTTGCTGTATAAAAAAATAAATAAAATTCAAAAATTCAAAAAAATGCAAGTAAGATAGACTAGAGAAAAATATAACAAAATATTAATAATGTGGATGGGCTTTATGGGTAAATGAACATGTACTATATTCATATTCATAATAAAACATAAAATGAGATAATGTATGTAAAAAATAAGAACATTAAGAATATGTATATTTGTTTATATATTGCTGATATTTGACCATTTCAAACATTTGACCTTTTTTTTTTTTTTACTACAACTTCATATGGTTCAAACTGAGGTTTTTTTTTTTTAAACAAACATTTGGGTCAACATAAATTAGGGTTAATAGCATATTTTTAAAAATTTATTTATGGAAGAGCTACCTGATTACAAAATATTAGAATAGAATACTTATACAAATTCAAGTTGGATATGAAGAATGGAATCCCTGTTTTGTGGGCAGGGGGTTACCTGGGGAGTGTAAAGCAGTCTAAAGTTAAGTGGGAGTTTTTGAAAGAAGAGTGTTGAAACCCATGTATATTAAAATACCTGTTTCCGATAAACAGTGTGGGACTTCCGTAAATTTTTATTGAATGGATGAGTGAGTAAAATTTGTGTTTTTCTTACTTTACACTCATAAACCATTAAAATTGTTTCTCTTTCCTTGTAATCCCATAGTTCCTGGTGTCTGAGAATGTAGCTCCTAGGTCAAATGCAGAACCCACAACTTTGAGGGTTAATAGGATAGAGGTTGGGGGCACACTTGGGATTTTTAACCAAAATAGTCTTAAACCTAGTTTTAACCATTATACTTGAACTAGTGCTATACCTGTTGTGTAACTGACTATCTCCTCGATGACTCCTTTTCCTAGACTTAGGTCAATTAGTAATTGCAGGACTTAATTAATTATGCAGGGTTTTTTTTTGTTTTGTTTTTGCGGTACGCCGGCCTCTCACTGTTGTGGTCTCTCCCATTGTGGAGCACAGGCTCCAGACGCGCAGGCTCAGCGGCCATGGCTCACGGCCCCGGCTGCTCCGTGGCATGTGGCATTTTCCCGGACCGGGGCACGAACCCGTGTACCCTGCATCGGCAGGTGGACTCTCAACCACTGCGCCACCAGGGAAGCCCAATTATGCAGTTTTGATTTGTGTTAGTTTAATTCTACTAAATTTCTACCACGAGGCTAGGGCATTATAAAGGATTACTGACAAAGGGAAAATAAGCAAAATAAAGCTTCCTTTAACACACTGTAAGGCATGGACAAGACTGAATAAGCCAAGGGTGTAGCCCTGAACCCTCTTAATTAACATCCCCCTCCCTCCAATACGTACACACACACACACACACACACACACACACACACACACACACGCGATTTCTTTCAGGAGACCTCTAGAACCAAAAACTCTTGAATGTTCCTGCTCAGGAATTTTGTTTTCTTTTGCTTTTGCATTTACAAGCAATTTCCAGGAAAATGCCTTCAAATGGACTCAAGCAATATTTTCATTGGTGGCCACACTTGATTCTGAGGAATCTTGGGAAGCTTCTTTGGGCCTATGTTGAAAACTTGCTTCACCAAATCTGAGACACCTGAAAAACTTTCAGGTTAATTTGAACCACTAACGTCTAGGCACCTTAGCACTTAAAATAAACTTCTAGTAATGGTTTAACATCAGTTTTAGAACTCATTTTTTTAAAAAAAATTATTATTTCTGATGAAAGGTTTCTCCTGAGGGGAAAAATTATAGAGGTAGAGGCAAAGCATGAAACCTATAAGGTTTCTCTTTTGGGCTTCTCTTTCTCCTTTTTTTTGAGAGGTTTTAAAAATGCAGAAAAAATATTAACAAATTACAAGCCCACCTTCAGAAATAACAAATGGCAACATTTTGTCATATTTGTTTCCTATATTTTTTTATTTTATAAAAATAAAATGTTAAAAAATAAATAAAATGTTATAGGTACATTTGAATCTCCCCTCGTGCGTCTCCCTAGTCCAGTTGCCTCCTTCTCTTCCAGCGCTGATGGCTACACTGAATTGGGTATCCAGTGTAAACTTCCTCCCTGTCTGTGTCCTGGTGGTGTTGCCTGATGCTGGCCTGCAATCAGGTTTTTGCCAGTTGATGCTTAGTCAGCACCTGTGGCAGGGATAGATGACTCCATGTGCATTGTTGATTTCCAAGAAATGGTCACCTTATCTAGGAAGACAATATATGTGGGCAGTTTAGGACCTTCATAGAGGGTCTTTAATAGGGAAAGACAAGGAGAGTGTTGCTAATGGGAGATGGATGCTTCCTGTGCAGTGCAGGTACCCTTGACTCACCTGCCAAATGGTAACTACCAATCAGAATACTGCTTTAGCCTTACCTTTACACTGAGTTTTGTAGTTTATAACAATACCACATTATTCCAGTCCATCATAATATGAATTATGAAATAATGTAGGCACAATTTTCTTTTTTGCGTTTTTATTTTCTTAGCGCATCCTTTCCCTCTAACAGCACTGCCCTCCCTCAACAACTCATGTTCATACACTGGGGAGCCTCCCTTCCAGTATTTATCAGGGCTTTTAATTGCAAACAACAGAGCCTATTGTCAAAAGAAGACAGAGCTATAAAAGCATTCAGGAAAGGAAAACATTTCATTTACAAAGACGGATTGCAAGGGAGTCAGGTTTTTGAAGGACTGGCTTGACAAATGAAATATACAACAAACAGTTATTTTAAAAGAAAGCCACCACAAGATTACCACATTTACAGTTCCTATGTTCAGTGTGGGGGAAAAAAGCAGTTATCTCACGTGAGTGTTGTAACCTCAAAGATTGTGTCATGTCTTTGGATGGCAGCACTGTAAAAGTCAAAGCTGCAAAACAATAAAGTTGTTTTTATCAGGAGTCAGTCAGTTACAGGAAAGGTTCACTATTTCAGTTATTTTGGGGACCAGAGCTAGATAGTGTGATCCTGTGTCTTTTTACTGTTTTTATTTTGGGGGAGGGGTGGGGCTCAGGGAGCAGGTGTATGTTTGTTTTCTCCTGACCAGGGAACATAAAGTGCACATTTTTGCATAATGTAGCAGGGCAAGGTGCTTTACTTCTACACCAAACTAGCCAGTTGATGAAGAAAGAAATTTCTTTCAGGGTATTAGGTTGCTTACAGAATTTATGGGATTCAGGGAACCAAGCCTGGATGCTACAGAGCTAGGGGCACAGTTAGGAAATACGCACAGCCATACCACTAGTTCTAGCAGAAATGAAGCTGTTGTCATGTACCACCAGTGATGTAGGGATTAGACTCTAGAACCCTACGACATAGCTGGCTCCGAAGAACAAAAGGTATCTGTAATCCTTCTGTACTTACGAGAAAACTTGATGACTGCACCAGCCACCACCTCACATTAATCATGTCTGCTTTTCTTGGGAACATGTGCTGGGCAGAACTTGGATATAAGCCTGCGCTCTAACTGCAAGACAGTCTGCGAAGTAGTAATTTTAGCTTTCTAGCCTTTGTAGCAGAGGGTAGCAGATGGTTGGAAGATTATGGAATGAATATTTAGTGAACCAAACTGTAGTATTTACTGCTTTCTACTTTCTGTGGTTCCTTATATGACTGCCCCTCACAATACTCTGCTTAGCCCCACACCTACCCTGGGAGGTAGTGGTGGGCACATGACCCAGGCCTTGCTGGTCCCAGGATCCTATTTACCTGTTTTCAGTAATTAGTCCAGGAATGGGTCGTGGGAATCTAAGCTTGGTCAAAGCCCTTGATATAGAGATGCTGGTAGAGAAGCCCTCTTTTTCAAAGGGGCTGCTAAGCAGGGATAAAGGAAGCCCAGAACCATCTGGTCAGTAGAGAATGAGGGCAGAGGTGAGGTGAGAGGAGGGTGAAGGGTGGAGGGAGACAGAGAAAGTATTCTGATGATACTGTGTGAGTCCCTCGAGGTCCTGAGCCTGCGTTCTCCAATTACATGAAGCAAAAAAAACCCAACATCTCCCTTTTTGCTTAAACTTGCGTGAGTTGGCTTCCTGTCATGCACAGCAGAAATATCCTGACTGATTTCTATAGTATTGTTGTCACCATATCCTGCATTTGTGTAAACAAGTTCAGAGGGGTAGTGACTTGCTCGTGAGCACACTCCCACAGCCAGGCAGGGCCTGATGCCATGAATGTCTGATGCCCAGGAAAGAAGAGCGGCCGAAACCCAGAGCCCTGAGTTGACCAGGAACCAGAGATGGGCTGACAGCTGGAGAGATGCTCATGGACACTGAGGGTGACTATAAGTCTGGCAGTGCAAGAGGTCAGGAGTGGAAAGTCGTCCAGGAACGTAGAGGAGGCTGGAAGCTGCATGTGCACGTGCAGGGGCAGAAGCCCAGAGGAGACTCTACTGGACCAGGAAATCAGTGACATTGGTCCTGAATCAGCACAGAGCTTCTGATGCTTCTTTTCTCTCAGTTAAACATTGTTTAAAAAAAATGAAGTTACTTACACATAAATAGTTATTAACAGTTAATTAATATAAAAATTTAGGGACCAGAAAAAAAAAATCGAGCTGTGTTAGAAAAGGGAAAAACTGCCGTTGTTAGATGCAGCGTCCCAGGAGATGATGAGCTCACCAGGCTGTGGGTCATAAGCTGGCTTCTGTTTCCAGAGTGTTTATAGAGCTTCTGGGGAGGTCAGCAGGCAAGGCTGTGGCTGAGTCCTGGGAAACACAACACTTATCACAGTCAGTTGTGGGGTGTGGATGACATCCACAGACGCCTGGCAGGTATATGGTTGGGGAAATGAGCTGCTCCCCGTTTTCTGCTTTGAATTTCACCATGGCCAGTGTCCAGCTCTCAGGATGGTTGAAGCAGATCACTTCTGTGAGGGGTGAGATGCAAATCCTCAGTTGATCCAAGCCCAGGGCATGGGTGGGACAGCAGGAGATTTGTCAGCACAAAGTCCAGGCATTCAAGTGCAGGGAAGAGCCTGGGCCAGACTCATGTGGGCATTGTCAAGTTAAACAAACAATTCATAAGTTCGTTCTCGAAGTCTGTGAGTCTGTTTCTGTTTTGTAAATAAGCTCATTAGTATCATTTTTTTAGACTCTGTATGTAAGCTATATCATATGATTTTTGTCTTTGTCTGCCTTACTTCACTTTGTATGATAATCTCCAGGTCCATCCATGTCATTGCAAATGGCATTATTTCATTCTTTTTTTAAAAATAAATAAATAAATAATTTATTTATTTATGGCTGTGTTGGGTCTTTGTTGCTGCACATGGGCTTTCTCTAGTTGTGGCGAGTGGGGGCTACTCTTCGTTGTGGAGCGCGGGCCTCTCACTGCAGCGACCTGTCCCGCCGCGGAGCACGGGCTCCAGGCATGTGGGCCCCAGCAGCTGTGGCTCCTGGGATCCAGAGCGCAGTCTCAGCAGCTGTGGCACATGGGCTCAGCTGCTCTGAAGCATGTAGGACCCTCCTGGACCAGGGCTCGAACCCGTGTACCCTGCATTGGCAGGCAGATTCTCAACCACTGCACCACCAGGGAAGCCCTATTTCATTCTTTTTAATGGCTGAGTAATATTCCATTGTATGTATGTACCACATCTTCTTTATCCATTCATCTGTTGATGGACATTTAGGTTGCTTCCATGTCTTGGCTATTGTAAACAGCGCTGCAGTGAACATTGGGGTGCATGTATCCTTTCAAATCATATTTTTTCCCCAGAAATATGCCCAGGAGTGGGATTGCTGGTTCATATGGTAGCTCTATTTTTAGTTTTTAAAGGAACCTCCATACTGTTCTCCATAGTGGTTGTACAAATTTATATTCCCACCAACAGTGTAGGAAGGTTTCCTTTTCTCTACACCCTCTCCAGCATTTATTGTTTGTAGATATTTTGACAGGTGTGAGGTGATATCTCATTGTAGTTTTGATTTTCATTTATCTAATAATTAGCAATGTTGAGCATCTTTTCATGGTTACAGGGTTGGGGGGAGGGATAGACTAGGAGTTTGGGATTGACATATAAACACTACTATATTTTAAATAGATAACCAACAAGGATCTACTGTATACTACAGGGAACTCTGCTCAATATTCTGTAATAACCTAAGTGGGAAAAGAATTTGAAAAAGAATAGGTACATGTATATGTATAACTGAATCACTTTGCTGTACGCCTGAAACTAACACAACATTGTTAATCAACTATGATCCAATATAAAATAAAAATTAAAAAAAAGACAATACAAAGGCAGAAGGCACACAGAAAGTGGCAGAAGGTGGAAAGAAGCAAAGCAGAGAGGTCCCACATAGTTTCTGGATCACCTTTCAGTTGAACATGCCAAGTTCAATACTTGTAAAGGCCATTGTCCTTGCTGTTCTCTCTGCCCTGGAATGTTCTTCCGTAGACACATCCTGTGGCTGGCTTGTGTTCATCCTTTAAATTGCAGCTCAGACGTCCCCTCTTCACTTCTATCACATCATCCTGTTTATTTCCTTTACAGCAGTTACAACCCTAGAGATTGTCTTGTTTGTTCAGTGTTCTGTCTCTCTCCATTAGAATGCAGAGCCATGAGGATACAGAATTTGTTTAATGCACTGCTGTGTCTCCAGCATCAAGAAGAGTGCCTGGCATATAGTTGGTGCTCAGTAAGTGTTTATTGAATGAGATGCTTGGGGACAATTAAACAGAACAATTAATTAAATAGCTACTATCTTGATTTACATGACTAGGAGCTTTCTGACCTTGAATTTTGCCCGCAGCCAGGACTCAGATACACACAGTCATATCCAGTGGCTGGGAGCGGTGCTCATAAAAGCCAGGTATCTGGAGGGACAGCAGGTCTCTTGATAGGAAATCCACAAGGACATACGTTATAGCCTGATTTAATTCAGAGCGAGCCTGTGAAATAAGACAGGCAGCCTTTTGAACCTGGCAGCATAATGTGTATGAGGATGTCACGATAGCTTTCAGAGGCTTTTGGATCCTAGACAAAGAGTGGTTGCTGAAGCAGCCTGGGGCCATGATGCTCCCTGTGGGAGAGTGGCTGAGAGGCAGTGTTGCCATCAGGGAGCTACAGGTGGCATTTGGCTGCCTCTGCTAAACAGGTGGCTCCTAGGTGTGTGAGATCAGAGTGGTGCGCTGGAGTTTCTATCAACTGTTAGGGAACTACCGTCCATCCTTCCACCTGTCCATCTGGGAAGCTCCGTGGTGGGAATGGGGATGTGAATAAGGCCTGAAAACAACAAACAGAATATTTTGATTCTAGCCAAGTGTTATGGGTTGTGCACCCCTATCCCCCCAAAAAGATATGTAGGAGTCCTGACCCACAGTACCTCAGGGTGTGACATGTGGCAGTAGGGTCATTGCAGATGTAAGCACTTTCAATGGGGTCATACTGGAGTAGGGTGGGCCTTTAATCCAACATGACTGGTGTCCTTAAAAGAAGGCAAAGTGAAGACAGACACATGGGGGAACAGAGAAAGAGGTGAAGGCAGAGATTGAGTTATGCATCTGTAAGCCAGGGAACACCAAAGGTTGCTGGCAAGCCATCGGAAGCTAGGAAGAAGCGAGGAAGGATTCCCCTACCGGTTTCAGAGGGAGCATGGCCCAGCTAACACCTTGATTTCAGAGTTCTAGCTTCCATAACTGTGAAACAGTAAATTTCTGTTGTTTTAAGCCACCCGGTCTGTGGTACTTTATTTTGGCAGCCATAGTAAACTAATACACCAAGGCAACCAGTGAATATTAAGTTGAAAACCCTGATTTTTGCACAACTAAAAGCAGCGGGTTTTATAAATGAGTCAGACCAAGTATCTTCAGCTATCAGAATTGAATCAGTGTAATAAAGGCTGGTCGTCACCTCTTCAACTGGTGTACACACAGCTTTCAGCACCTTTTTAAAAATTAAACCTTTTATTTTGAGGTAATTGTAGGTTCACATGCAGTTTAAGAAATAATACAGAGAGAAGCTAGGTACCTGTTACCCAGTTTCCCCCAGTAGTACCTGTATGGCCCGTGTGTATGGTGGGTACAATATCATAACCAGGATGTTGATGTCAATACAGTCAAGATACAGAACACTTCCATCACAGCAAGGATTCCTCTTGTTGCCCTTTTATAACCACATCCATTTTCCTCTCACTCCCACCCCTTCTTACTCGGCAACCACTAATTTGATCTCAATTTCTATAATTTTGTCATTTCAAGAGCATTATATAAATGCAATAATATAGTGTATAACCCTTTGGGATTGGTTTCTTCACTCCATATAATCCCCTGAAGACTGATCTAAATTGTGTGTGTCAATGGTTTGTTCCTTTTAATTTCAATTCCATTTATATGACTTCTTAAATGAAAGCATGGGCAACTCTGCAACGTTTCTGGTTATTCTTAAGTCCCCAAACACTCTCAATTTAGTACATAATGTGCGAAAGTCTGATGAAAGAGGTAAAACACAAAACTTGATTGAAAATGAAAAACTCCCCCCTTCCGCGATCCCCAGTCCAGGCCTGTTGCCTGGGAGAAACTTGAAGTTGAGTAAAGGAGTCTGGTTGGCTTCCTTCCCCATCTTGAGCTTCTGGGCCAAGGTTTCTTGACCTTCCAGGACTGAAGCTGAGGTGGGGCTTGGTGGTATAAAGGTGGAGGGGGGAGATGTAGCAGGGACAGAAAAGACCAGAAAGACTAATCCTGTTGTAAGTGCCTTCATGCTATCTGGACTGTCACCTGTCCCGTGATGATTGTGATACCCTCCCGTATTCTTGGTTGGTAGGTTACTCTGTCCTCAGCCCCTGTGAATGCTGCTGGACCTCCAGCTTCTTTTTGCTGAGGGCTGTTTGCCGCTGCAGGTGACCATCTTGGACAAACCATGAGCTGACCCTATGCCATTGCTCGTACACTGTGGCCCACATCTGATCCAATGGAACATACATGGATTCTTAGCCCGAACAAATTCTGGAAGTGCAGGCTGCCTGCTCTAGCCTCTTCTTTGAGCCACTCATCAGCCCATCTCTTGCGCTGTAGGTTTTTCAGACAGGAGCCAGTCACAATTCTCTGTGAACCTCAGTTGCAGGGGACACACATCAAGCTGTCTGCATGGGCTTGTTGAAGCCCCTTACTAGGGTTGAGGGGAGAGATGGTTACCCCTCTGCTTCTTGCCTGGGTGGATAGGACTCAGTGCCTGACCACAGCCCTCCGTCTATTCTTTTTTTATTTTTTTTTGTGGTACGCGGGCCTCTCACTGTTGTGGCCTCTCCCGGGAGCCGCGGAGCACAGGCTCCAGACGCGCAGTCTCATTGGCCATGGCTCACGGGCCCAGCCGCTCCGCGGCACGTGGGATCCTCCCGGACCGGGGCACGAACCCACGTCCCCTGCATCGGCAGGCGGACTCCCAACCACTGCACCACCAGGGAAGCCCCTTCTATTCTTTTATATCCTCCAGGTGGGTGAGGATTCCAGTATTATAACCACTTGACCATAACTTTGAAAAATTTGCATCTTGATCTGACACCTTACTTTGGTATTCTCTATCTATTGTATCTTGATGCCTTGATAGAATTTTCCAATTCCAATGAGAAAATAGTATGTTAATTTAGAAATGCTGTTTTTCCTACTTAAAATTCATGAAGCAACTTTGTTCAAATTCTCCACATGCCTCTTTGATATCAGCAACTGCTTTTGCGGGAAGCATTTTAGAGCCACCTCATACAGTTTTTCAGGGCCCATCATCACTTCCAAGCTGTGTAAGAGAGACACAGCCTCATTGTTTTTTTTTTTTTGCACTGAAATTTCAACGTAAGCCACAAGTAACCATTCTTATTTATTTATTTATTTATGGCTGCGTTGGGTCTTCAATGCTGCGTACAGGCTTTCTCTAGTTGCGGCGAGCGGGGGCCACTCTTCATTGCAGTGCACGGGCTTCTCATTGTGGTGGCTTCTCTTGTTGTGGAGCACAGGCTCTAGGTGTGTGCGTTTCAGTAGTTGTGGTACTCGGGCTCAGTAGTTGTGGCCTGTGGGCTCTAGAACATAGGCTCAGTAGTTGTGGCGCACGGGCTTAGTTGCTCCGCAGCATGTGGGATCTTCCCGGACCAGGGCTCGAACCCATGTCCCTTGCATTGGCAGGTGGATTCTTAACAACTGCGCCACCAGGGAAGCCCCATTCTGATTTCTTTCGGGCATTTTTTTCTCCCTATTTGTCTGGTTGCCATTCACAAACTCCATGACATAGACATATGTGGCTTTTTAATGAGAGCTTATAAAACTTGCAGTTGTGTGTTCATACTCCCAGGAATGATGAATGATACCGTTGTCTCCTTTAAAAATTATTTCATCAGATGACCTTTACAAGAAGCCTAAAGTAACATTGACTGGGGTAATTTCCGGTCATTATGAAAGTCCAAATAAAATAATGTATTACTTGTTCCAAATAAAGTAATCGAGAATGTGCCTTGTTTTACGAGTGACTTCGTATTTTCTGAGCGAGAATGTTTGAGGACACCTCTGCCTCGTATTAGAGGGTTTGTGATATTTACTCCCTGGCTCCCTGAGCATCCCTGTGTGTGCTCATTTACACCTTTAATTACAGCTGCTTTTTGTGGGGGCTTTCTGTGCAGTGTCTTAGGACAAAAAACACTTCCGAAACCTGATAAATGGAAAGGAAAGAACAACTCTCTGAAGTCAACCTGAGTGTGAATGTAATTTCCAGGAACACAGAGTTCAAGAGAGACTCAAGCAGAGACAAAATAATCAAATTTCAGTTTCCAGACGCTCTCACTGATTGATGAAAATAGCACCTTTTGTATTTGTCCTGTTGTTTCCGTGGCCTTCTCCCAAGTCTGCAAATCTTTAGCAGCGATGATTCTACAAATTATCAGAAGCCCTAAAATGAAGCTTTCTGCCTCTGCCACGTGAAAGGCAGAATTAAGGACTGGAGGGCTATTTCTCTGTGGGATGCTGTTATTGTTAAGATTGGATGGGACTTTCTCTGTAGAGCGCCAAATCGTTTTTCTTGTTAGTAACAAGTCAATGGGCTCTAGTTGGTGAGGCTCACACCAGGTGCTCAGGAAGGGTGGGTTCTAGCCTGGCCCTGCTGTTGAGCGATGGATTGACTTGGTAAACCACTTTGCCTCTCTTTGTGATTGTCATAGTGAGGCAGAGATTCTTAAACCTAGTATGTATAAAAATCACTTGTTAATAAATGCAGGTTCCTGAGTTCCACCATCAGAAATTCTGTTTCAGTGGGTTTGGCCTGGGGTCTTAGAGTCTGTATTTTTAATAAGTGCTCTATATGATTTTGATGCAGGTTAACATTCATCTAGGGGATGCCCAGCCAACTTCTTAGTGTCTGTGGGGATGACAGTAGGGCATCATGCAGGTTAACTCCCAGGTTATAGCCTCGGGAGCCGACCAATGAGAGTAGATGTTAGGAGGATGAAGGGGGAAGACTGGTTATTCAAAGTAAGTGCTTGGGTCATTAGAAGACTTGTTTTTCTCCTCCTAGGGGAGTAAGTAGCATTGCCTTCAGCCAACTTATTCTTGCAAAGAGAGTGGTTGGGATGGGGAGGAAGTAGGAATTTAACTTTGGAGTTACTGGTACCAGTTCTATCCATCTTTCAATAGCTAGTGTTGCTTAAGGTCTGAGGGTAATATGGAAAAAATAGATACTCTAGATAATGAATAGGCAGGGCCCCTTCTCAAATTTGACATAGATAAAGAAACTTACCTGAAAATGTTATGAATGAGATAGTCTAATTTCCTAATTCTGCCCCTGCATCTCCATCTCAATCCATATCCTATAAGTAATAACTAAATGTTTTATTCAAAAAGGCAAGAGGTTGGTTGCCTTTTGAGGTATCTTTTTATTAAAGTAGTGGTGGCGTTATGTGAGTACTTCCCCTTATCTTTAGTTGCTCCTTCTCTGTCTCTTAACCTAATGTACATGTGGAGGTTCAGCTAGAATAGTTGGCAGTCGGAAATATGATAGAACTGTCTGAAGTCACCTAAACTGGAAAACACTAAATCATCCTCCTATTTTTACTATGCAGAATTTTAAAAAAAACCACAAAACTTTGAGATTGAAATAAAAAATTTAGACAATATGTACCATCTTATGGGGATGTGTCATATGCCATCCCTAGTATTTTGGGCTTCTTTTGCTTTCAGCCCTTTCATTCATGCTGGGCTCCACCTTTTTCTGGGACTTCTTATTTGATACCTCAATAATTAAGGCCTTGAAATTCCACCCACCTGTCACCAGTCTGGACTTCTCAGTCCACCAGTGTCCCTGAGATGTTTTCTTTTTTTAAATTTTTAAAAAAATTTATTTATTTTTGGCTGCATTGGGTCTTCACTGCTGCGCACGGGCTTTCTCTAGTTGCGGCGAGTGGGGGCTACCCTTCGTTTCAGTGCGCGGGCTTCTCACTGCGGTGGCTTCTCTTGTTGCAGAGCACAGGCTCTAGGTGTGCAGGCTTAAGTAGTTGTAGCACACGGGCTTCAGTAGTTGTGGCTCGCAGTCTCTAGAGCGTGGGCTCAGTAGTTGTGGCGCACAGGCTTAGTTGCTCTGCGGCATGTGGGATCTTCCCGGAACAGGGATCCAACCCGTGTCCCCTGCATTGGCAGGCAGATTCTTAACCACTGTGCCACCAGGGAAGTCCTTGTAGTTTGTTTTATCTTTATTATCATCATTGTTACATAGCTGGAAAAGATTTAAGAGGCTTCCTAATATAGTCTTCTACCTCTTCAAAAAAGGAGAAGGCCTACGGCAACACTGGCTGCTTCCTCCTCCTTGGCTTCTGCCATTTTCCACTAAACTCCACAGTTGTAAAATTGAAGGGACATATACCATGGTGCCAAATTTAATCTGTGACGCCTGAGGAAATCCATTCAAACCCAACTCATCCATGGTCAGGTGGACCTCAGCTCCAGGTTTCTTACCATGAACAAGCCCAGAGCCATTAAGTGGGTGGTGAGTAGATGTGTGTTTCTGCTTTTTCATAAGCTAAAGCCGGGGGGAGTCAGAAGGGTTTCTTTTGTCTGGGTGATAGTGAACACTTTTGTGTGGTACTTGCAGCTAAAATCATGAGTAAACATTTGCTAAGCAAACTGACTAGTGCCTGGCGCATAGTAAATGCTATAAACATGTTTGAAAATATAATAGAAAGCATAATTTAGAGTGAAAATCAGTGTCTGTGATTCCATACTGCTCAGCTCAGAAGAGCTTTATGTTCGGCGTCTCCATAGGTTCTCAGTGGGCTGGGCCCGAGGCTCATCTCCTGTCTTCCCTTCACTCCTGTTGTCAGGATTTTTCTTTGCTCAATTAACTCTCATTAACTGTAACCTTCTGCAGATGGGAAACGGCCTCACAGAGGAGCCCCTTCAGTTTTCAGTGCAGTCTCTTCTATAGAGACCCGCAAGGAACCCGAATCAGGGACTGGTGTGAATTGATTCTTTTACAAAATAAGTTGACAAATACTGCTTTATTTTCTAGACTGGAGCTGCCAAAAACTGAGCTTCATTTTTTCTGGCCTTTATATTCACCGACAAGAGACGTTGTAGGTCTTAAGGGCAGTGGTATGCTGGTAAATGTTTAACAACCAGCTGTCTCTAGGAAAAAAGCCTTGATTTGTTGTATTTGCCAATTTTCATGATGTAGATATTCCCACCACGGTGAATTTCAAGCTACCAATGTAACCTCACTGAAGTGGAACTGGGAAGAAAGGTGTACGTTCAGCTCTCCTGAGCTGGGAGCAGGCTCCTGCTTGCCACTGTAAATACAGGACTGAAGGGATGTGCCTTAGGCCCAGCCCATGGAAGGTCTATGGAGATATTGAGGGCAGCTCTTTTGAGTGTTATTTGTCCACCTGCTGTATGGCATGCGGTGCTCTAGGTACTGGGAACGTAAGAATGAACCAAATGAAGTCCCTGCCTTTATGGAACTTATATCCCAGTGAAATGTTTTCAGAAGTTTCCAATTTCAACTTTTTGAGACCCTAGCATTTTCATATTTGGGGACAATTTCAGTCAAGTTCCCATAACACTTATTTATTAAATGAGGAAAATAGAATGGGCTCATTTTATTTTCCCTGAGTGTGAGGCAGGGATTGGGAAGGAGGTAGAATTGCTCTCTGAATCGTCTCTTCCTTGGAGTGGGAGACCCTAAACATCGCAACGCCAGGAGCGTTAGCAGTGTACCACAAGGGGTGGGAATTAAAGGGCAGAGAAGGTAAAGGGTCTTGCTTAGAGTTCCAGTTCCCTAACTAATCCAGAGGAGGTGACTTAATTACAAGCCATTACCTCCCTCATTCAAAGTTAATGAGCTCGGGGGACTTCCCTGGTGGTCCAGTGGTTAGGACTCTGCACTTCCAGTGCAGGGAGCATGGGTTTGATCCCTGGTCAGGGAATTAAGATCCCACATGCCGCATGGCGTGGCCAAAGGAAAAAAAAAAGGTAATGAGCTGGAAGCTTATACAGTGGACAAGATTCTGGCAACCGAAATCTTGTCAAAGAATTGCAAAGCTCTACATCCTCAAGAGAAGTAAGAAAGGCATTGGAGAAGCTACTGATGGCAGAGCTCAGAGAGAAGCATGACATACATGCTCCTTTGGAAAAGGAGTTAGGATTCTTGGTGAAGAACCTCAAATCTTTCCTATTGAGAATCATTGAGCCAGGCTTACTAATAGGCGCCGAAATTTGAGGGAGTGAGATCTTTATCTAGGAAGATAGGTCCTCGGGAAACTCAAAACTTGAGATAAGCAAAAGCAGAAAGAAAAGAGACAAACTTTTTAGGAAATTAACTGTATGATGCTGTGTAAGTCCTGCTCGGGTTGCAGGGCTCTCCAGGACTTCTGCCCATGCTGGTTTTCACCTGGTGAATGAATGATTCACTCAACACACAGTGTCTAATGATGCTGCTGTCTTAGTGTCATCTTTCCAGCAAAGGTAGGTTGTGGACCAGTCACCTCTCTGTGTTTGTCTGGAATATGCATTGTTCCGTTCTCGGCCAGGCCATGTCCATCTTCCTTAGAAGCAAGGACCTATGTATTCTTCATGCTGGTTTGGAATTTAATTCTTGACTGTGCGATTTTTAGCCAAACAAACTCAGGCCCTTTTCTAGTACAAGGACCCCTCCCAGCTGTTTTGGAATGACCAGCGTGTCTCCAACTATGGATTGTGGATTACCTATATCACAGTTGCCTTCTGGTGCTTCTCTAAAATACCCATTCTTGTGATGATGTGCCCCAAGTCTACTGAACCAGAGTCTCTGGAGTGGGACTGAGGAATTTGCATTTTTAATAAGTTTCTCAGGTGACTCATAGGTACACTAAAGTTTAAGAACCACTGGTTTAGACTCAGAGACTGTTAGGAAATAACCTCAGAGTTTCCCTGGGGTCCAACCTGTATCCCATTGGGACAAAAGCTGCAGGTAAGCCTGGGAAAGGTTTGGAGCCTTATTTTTCTGTTTAAATTGGGATACACACACCATTTGGTGGGCCAGTAGGGACAAAGCCCCTTCCCAAGGATCACCATTATGTGACACGCTGCTACTAGCAGGCCCAGGTCAATTAGCCATTACAGCTGAAGGTGAACATAATTATCTTGTTTTCAGCTGCTAAAGTTTAATTCTGCTAACATTATGTTATGGACATTTGCATGATGGTTGACAAAAAGGAGATCAGTGTGAGTAAAGACGTTTTGTGCCCTTGACCCATGCTCTGTCATTCTAATGTTTGTGTGCCAAGTATGGCTTCTCTCAGTAACATTTAAAAAATCATTCATCCCTGTGCTTCGATGTTTCTGACCCTTTGGCTCAGTGCTGAGGGAAAACAACACAGATATCTTTAATTGTGTCCAATGCCATCATTTTATAGATGTGAAAATCAAGATGTGGGGAGACGAGGTGACTTATCCAGGCGTGTCGGGCTGCAGCAAGTCCCCAGGTCTTGCCACTTCTAGGTGAGTGTTCTTTCCTTCACTGGGCTGCTTCCCAGCAGGAGGGAAGTGTTCCTGTCAAGTTCTGTGCTGTCTCACAGTTCTTGGCAGACAAGATTCCCATGTCTAAAGACACATTATTTAGCATTCCCCCGTGAAAGCAGGGGCGTTGTGTTGAATTATGTACTCAGTCTGAGACTTGGAGAAATTGTGTCTTCCTCTCAGCGTCTTGTTCTATATCACTGAGCACTCGTTTCCTAGAAGGCAGGGACAGTACTTGGCTGATAATGTAGGCCAGGGGACTGCCCTCAGTGCCTGGGAGGGCAGGTGTGTTGTAATTACCAAGTCCTGTGATAGTTGTGCTGTAGTTAATGAATTGGAAGCCTTGTCTCTAATTTACTTTGGACGCCGACAGGTGCTTCAATTAATGGGCAGGAGCAGCTGCCTTGGAGCAAGGAGGTGGGGGCAGCTTTGCTTTTTTTTTTTTAAACATCTTTATTGGAGTATAATTGCTTTACAATGATGTTTTAGTTTCTGCTTTATAACACAGTGAATCAGTTATACATATACATATGTCCCCATATCTCTTCCCTCTTGCATCTCCCTCCCTCCCACCCTCCCTATCCCACCCCTCTAGGTGGTCACAAAGCACCGAGCTGATCTCCCTGTGCTATGCGGCTGCTTCCCACTAGCTATCTATTTTACATTTGGTAGTGTGTATATGTCCATGCCACTCTCTCACTTTGTCCCAGCTTACCCTTCCCCCTCCCCGTATCCTCAAGTCCATTCTCTAGTAGGTCTGCATCTTTATTCCCGTCTTGCCCCTAGGTGCTTCATGACCTTTTTTGTTTTTTTTGCATTCCCATTCCTCCTCCTTACTCCTCTTTACCTGATTTGCTTTGGAGACATCCTGGCTTTAAAAAAGGGCACAGACCCATTCTTACTGTGGAATCAGCGAGAAAGAACATACAACAAACAGAGCAAAGCTAGAGGGTTTGCGCAGTTCCTTCAGAGGGTGCTGATGAGCCAGCGAATCTTTTTTTTTTTTTTTTTTTTTTTTTTTTTTTTGCGGTACGCGGGGCTCTCACTGTTGTGGCCTCTCCCGTTGCGGAGCACAGGCTCCGGACGCGCAGGCTCAGCGGCCATGGCTCACGGGCCCAGCCACTCTGCAGCACGAGCGATCTTCCTGGACCGGGGCACGAACCCGTGTCCCTTGCATCGGCAGGCGGACTCTCAACCACTGCACCACCAGGGAAGCCCCGGAGCCAGTGAATCTTTGTGATTGTTACTAATGTGATGTATTCTAGAGTGTGGTCAGTCTCTTTGGGGGAGCATGGGAACATAAATCAGTTCATGAAGAGTAAATTTGATAGTAAAGGATCAGGAACTTAGAGCTGTTTCTTGGAGGAGAAAAATGTCTGTAGTTAATAGTCAGTTTGAGGTTTGAGTCAATGGCTTTTGACCTGTGAAACGAGCAAAACATAAAGTGTTCTTGATCAGGTGGCAGCCACTGCCTGTTCCCTATTCAGTATCTATGCTTTTATTATTTATTCCTTTTTTTTTTTTTGCGTTACGCGGGCCTCTCACTGTTGTGGCCTCTCCTGTTGCGGAGCACAGGCTCTGGACGCGCAGGCTCAGCGGCCATGGCTCACGGGCCCAGCCACTCCACGGCATGTGGGATCTTCCTGGACCGGGGCACGAAACAGTGTCCCCTGCATCGGCAGGCGGACTCTCAACCACTGCGCCACCAGGGAAGCCCTTATTTCTTTCTTAAAAGATCCTGATTTTGTTTAGGGCAACAGAGTGCCCAGATAAAAATACCTTCCAGATTCCTTTGCAGGTAGGGGTGCCCAGGTAACCCAGGTCTGACCAGTGAATGGATGTTTACTGGATGGAGCTCTGGGAATTTTTTTTTTTTTTTCTGGTGAAAAGGGACAGGTTAAGCTGGGACATGCCTTTGCCCTTGGCCTAGGCCTTTCTCCCTTTCTATCTAGAGTATGAGTCCCACACCTGGGGAGGGAATAATCGTCTTACAGCTCTGGTGACATAAGCCACATGCTAAGAATGGCAGAGTAGGAAGTTAGAAGCTGGGCCCTTGCCTTGATGACTTCTTTGAGCAGCCACCCCATCCTCTTCTGGACTTCGGGTTACATGGGAAAAACAACCCTTTCTTAGTTTAAGCTGTTATGGTTGGATTTCTGTTGCATAAAGTCCTGTAAAACTTTGGGAAACTGCTGGTTAGGTGGTCCTTATACACGGTATTTATATATATATATTTTAAAATTACAGACGGGGGCCAAGGAAATCAGGGTTTATTTATTTATTTAGGCCAGGCCACGTGCCTTGCAGGATCTTAGTTCCCCAACCAGGGATCGGACCTGTGACCCCTACAATGGAAGCGTGGAGTCCTAACCACTGGACCGCCGGGGAATTCCCACTATACACGGTATTTGTAATTATGGTCTAAGCTAATGGACAGTTCACATTATTATGTAGGGTTGGAAATTTTAGATGTGGAGAGACTGCAATCTCTGCTAGGGTTACTTTGGTGGAAGTTGCAGGGCACCAAGATACAAAAACTTACCAAACGTTGCTCTACCTAAGGCAGTGCCTAGCAACAGTCAGGTGTTATCCACACTGTTTACAGCTCTTTGCTGAAGGAGGATTACATCAAAGTCAGAGCAGTCAGGAACCAACACTTAGTGTGACTTCCTTGTCTTAAGGGGGTGGGCCATGAGGGGTTTGCATATGACCCTCTAGTAAGCTCTGTGCACATGACCTGGTGACTGCTTCCAAGAGTGGGAGGTATTTGGACCTCTTTTATTTCCTACTCTGGGCCTCAGAAGGTGGTCCAGGAGGGTATTTGAGCACAGATCTGATACCTTCTTTGAGGCAGTTCCAATGAGCAGGTTGTCTCTAATGGACCCATTAAATAGCAAATAACCATATTTCTTAACAAAGATTTATCATAGGAACTTTGCAGCCATGACACATTCTCTTTTCTTGTCATTATTTGTATAATATATCTTCTGGATCTTACTGTTATTTACATAAGAAAAATAAATGAGAATTATAGATCGCTAATTCCATTTGTTTAGGACAAGAAAGGAAAATAATTACATGGTGAGGGACTTCCCTGGTGGCTCAGTGGTTAAGAATCCACCTGCCAACGTAGGGAACGTGGGTTCGAGCGCTGGTCCGGGAAGATCCCACGTGCCATGGAGCAACTAAGCCCGTGCGCCACAACTACTGAGCCTATGCTCTAGAGCCCATGAGCCACAACTACTGAGCCCACATGCCACAGCTACTGAAACCTGCACGCCTAGAGCCTGTGCTCCGCAACAAGACAAGCCACCGCAATGAGAAGCCTGTGCGCCACAACAAAGAGTAGCCCCTGCTCACCACAACTAGAGAAAACCCGCGACCAGCAACAAAGACCCAACGCAGCCAAAAATAAATAAATAAATAAGTTAATTTAAAAAAAAAAAAATTACATGGTGAATGTTTCAAGACCTTTAGGCTTATGAAGAGGAAAATTTCCCAAGAATCACAAAAAGTGTTGTCCATGGTATTTATTTATATGCCAATGTGATATTTCTCAAACTTTTAGCAACTACAGACCACATAGAAGGTGCTTTGAGAATGAGTGCACCATAATTTGAGGTAAATTGAAAATAAAAGTTCAAAACAATTTAATAATAAAAACTGTTTCACAAAAACAGACGCATAGATCCATAGAAGAGACTAGAGACCCCAGAAATAAACCTATGCACTTGTGATCGATGAATCTACGACAAAGGAGGCAAGAATATACATTGGAGAAAAGACAGTCTCTTCAAAGCAGTGCTGGGAGGACTGGACAGCTACATGTAAATAAATGAAATTAGAACACTCCCTAACACCATATACAAAAATAAACTAAAAATGGATTAAAGGCCTAAATGCAAGACCAGAAACCATAAAATTCCTAGAGGAAAAAATTGGCAGAACACTCTTGGACATAAATCATAGCAATATTTTTTTGGATCTGTCTCCTAAAGTAAATAAAAGCAAAAATAAACAAATGGGACCTAATTAAACTTAGAAGCTTTTGACATCCAAAGAAACCATCAACAAAACAAAAAGACAACCTACTGAATGGGAGAAAATATTCGCAAATTATATGACCAAAAGATAAGAGGTTAATATCCAAAATATATAAACAGCTCATACAACTCAACATCAAAAAAAAAAATACAACCCAATTAAAAAATGGGCAGAAGGGAATTCCCTGGCAGTCCAGTGGTTAGGACTCCATGCTTTCACGGCCGAGGGCTTGGGTTCTATCCCTGGTCGGGGAACTAAGATCCCACAAGCCACAGGGCACAGCCAAAAAAAAAAAAAGGGCAGAAGACCTGAATAGACATTTTCCCAAAGAGAACATTCAGATGACCAACAGGCACGTGAAAATATGCTCAACGTCATTCATCATCAGAGAAATGTAAATTAAAACCACAATGAGATATTGCCTCACACCTGTCAGAAAGGCTCTCATGAAAAAGAACACAAATAACAAATGTTGGCAAGGATGTGGAGAAAAGGGAACCCTCCTACACTGTTGGTGGTAATGTAAACTGGTGCAGCCACTTGGGAAACAGTATGGAGGTTCCTCACAAAACTAAAAATAGAGCTACCATATGATCCAACAATTCCACTCCTGGGTATATACCAGAAAAAAATGAAAACACTAACTTGAAAAGATACATGTACCCCAGTGTTCATAGCAGCATCATTTACGATTGCCAAGATAGGGAAGCAACCTAAGTGTCCATCAACAGATGAATGGACAAAGAAGATGTGCCATATACATATATATATATATATATATATA
>NW_020175821.1:3889779-3967782 GCF_003031525.2 Neophocaena asiaeorientalis asiaeorientalis
AATGGAATATTACTCCGCCATAGAAAAGAATGAAATGTTGCCATTTGGAACAACGTGGATGGAGTTGGAAGTTATTATGCTAAGTGAAATAAGTCAGACAGAGAAAGATAATTACTGTATGATATCACTTATACGTGGACTCTAAAAAATAAAACAAACTAGTGAATATAACAAAACAGAAACAGACTCACAGGTACAGAGAACAAGCTAGTGGTTACCAGTGGGGAGAGGGAAGGGGGAGGGGCAAGGCAGGGGTAGAGGATTATGAGGTACAGACTATTATGTATAAAATAAATAAGCTATGAGGATATATTGTACAACACAGGGAATATAGCCAATATTTTGTAATAACTATAAATGGAGTATAATCTTTAAAATTGTGAATCACTATGTTGTACACCTGTAACTCATATAATATTGTACATCAACTATTCTTCAATTAACAAAATTTTTTTAACTTAAAATAATCCCCAAAGAACAACAACAACAAAATCCCATGCTTCTTAGCAGGTAAGTAATAAATGTCTGTTAAGCTGACCGAAAAAGCTTGAAAAATTAATAGTAAATGTTTTCCTTATATCAGTGAAAGATATTATTTGCAATTTAATATCTAATATTTAGCAAGATGATTGGTTTCATATCCAGTGATTTTTGTTCTTTCTCCTTATTTTACTAAAATAGAAAATACTTCATAATTAGAGTTTGTCAGGAGTGGCAGCAAGCGTGTGATAACTCTGTTAGTTCAGAAAGTTGGATGATTCAAATTGAACCTATGTCCAGAAACGATGGTGTGATTTTTCACCTGAAGAATAGAGCCAGTGTTTCATCAGATGCTAAGTCTACAAGTCTATGAGGACATTTTCCTCAAATTTGCCCTTCAGTCTTCTCAAAGAATCTCTAAAGTTTATTCTCAGTATTCAAAATAAACATGTTTTGTTACTGAATGAGAGGATCAGGAAAATCAAATAACTAACTACACTGCTGACATTTGCCACTTGAACCCACGGAGCTGCTCCTTGCTGACGTTATCTGCATGGAACAGGAATGCTTTAGTTTCGTTCCTCAGTTCACAAGGTGGTGTGAGTGCCCTTGACAGCCAGAGTATTTCTGGGGGGAACAACTAGTCTCTTTCTTTGCAGAACATGCTGCCCATTTCTTTCCCCATTTCTTTGCAGAACATGATAAGAAGACAAATGCACAGTGACTGTCATTTGATTATACTCACATTTTAAACTATTGATATTTCCTACAACCCTGGGTTAAGATGAGGAGGCATATTGTTGTGTGTCATCCTTTGTAGTGAATAAAGCTGTGGGTGTTTTGGCATAAAGGTAAAACTACTTTTATTTGGGTAGCACTTTTATTTATGTCCCTCAGTGGAAACATAGCTGTTTATTCTATCAGTACTGATCCTAAGGCACCTTTTCCAATGTTCATAACAGCTTGCAAAAATAAATGTTAATTAAATGAAAAACTCTTTTATTGATGGGGTTTTTGGTAAGAGACAGAACCAAGAGTTTTTAAGTACTTCTTTCTCAAATATGTTCTACTCATGTGCTAATTGATATGCCTACTCTGTGCATCATTGATTTCACCAGTGAAACAAAATACATACTAGTGGCATGTGATTAAAATTATTCTTCCATGTTGCATGCCATTGATGTGTGACGCCCAACAGAGGCATTAATAAATTTGCCAATACTTGCATAGTCCAGTTTTCCTCTGAGCATTTTATTTGCCATTAACCTGGTGGCTGGTTTATGGGTTTTTTGAAAATAGAGTAATCTTCATTTGTTTTGTATGAGGAATGCGACTTGGAGTAATGCTTCTGTAGTTTTGGGCTATTTTCTGTCCTTAGTGACAGAATGAGCCAATTTCATACTGGAAAGCATTATTTTGTACTTGTTTTGGAAAAATTTAGGATGTTTAGTAGGGAGGTTGCTGTGCAATTTTTGAAATTCAATTTGAAATGATGTGAAAGCTTTGACTACTTCAAGCCACTCTTTGATATGGGTTTATGACAGGAACATACTTAGAAATGGAATAATTGTCCAATATAATCTAATTCTTAGATATTCCTTGGCAGTTGACTGGACCTCCTTCACTTGTGTGAGATCATCCTCATTGTATATTCATATTTCTATAGTAGAATGAGGTTCACTGTTTATATTTAAAATATTATTGTGAATTCTAGTATTTTTGTTGCTGTTTTCATTACACATTTATGACTTAATGAGCACTTTTTAAACAATTGAAGTATAGTTGATTTACAATATTGTGTTAGTTTCAGGTGTACAGCACAGTGATAATTTTTGTTCAGATTTTTTTCCATTATAGGTTATTACAAGACCTTGAGTATTGTTCCCTGTGTTTTTTTTCTTAACATCTTTATTGGAGTATAATTGCTTTACAATGGTATGTTAGTTTCTGCTGTATAACAAAGTGAATCAGCTATACATATATCCCCGTATCTCCTCCCTCTTGCATCTGCCTCCCACCCTCCCTATCCCACCCCTCTAGGTGGACACAAATGTTCCCTGTGTTACACAGTAAATTTTTAAAAAATTTATTTTAATGAAGCATAGTTAATTAACAATGTTGTGTTAATTTCTGCTGTACAGCAAAGTGATTCAGTTATACGTATATACAATCTTTTTTATATCCTTTTCCATTATGGTTTATCACAGGATATTGAATATAGTTCCCTGTGCTGTACAGTAGGACCTTGTTGTTTATCCATTCTATATATAATAGTTTGCATCTGCTAATCCCCAAACTCCCAATCCATCCCTCTCCCCGACTTTGGTGACCAGAAGCCTGTTCTCTATGTCTGTGAGTCTGTTTCTGTTTCGTAGATAAGTTCATTTGTGTCACATTTTAAATTCCATATATAAGTGATATCATATGGTATTTGTCTTTCTCTTTCTGACTTACTTCACTTAGTATGATAATCTCTAGGTCCATCCATGTTGCTGTAAATGGCATTATTTCATTCTTTTTAATGCCCGAGTAGTATTTAATTGTATATATGTACCACATCTTCTTTATCCATTCATCTGTTGATGGACATTTAGGTTGTTTGCATGTTTTGGCTATTGTGAATAGTGCTGCTATGTACATTGGGGTGCATGTATCTTTTCTAATTAGAGTTTTTAGCTTTTCTGTATATATGTCCAGAAGTGGGCTTGCTGGACCATATGGTAATTCTATTTTTAGTTTTTTAAGGAGCCTCCATAGTGTTTTCAATTGTGGTTGCACCAATTTAAATTCCCACCAACAGTGTAGGAGGGCTCCCTTTTTCCACATCTTCTAAATGAGCACTTTTGAACCATCTATTCATTTGTATGAACTGGGGATAAAACACAACACATTAGTAATAGTGAAAAATGTAAATTTTATTAACAAACAGCAACACACAAAGGTGTTAAAATACATTAGCAGGGACCATCTGCACCAAGTACTGCCTTTAATAGTGTGGAACATAGCACTATTAAGTTATTAAGTGCTGGATAGGAAACAGTTAAGATGATAGTCTGTACTAGACCAGTTGCCTTTGTTAATGATGTATAGTTCAATTAGAAAATTTAATTAAGTCCCTTTGAATGTTCATAACAGTTTGAATCTAGCAGTGAATTGTTTTTAACATACGATGATGATGATAATAATAAAAATAGTAATAACAACAAAATAGAATATAATAGGATTGTTATAAAAAGTCCAAATTGGTTTTGCATTTCAAATTTGTAAGGTATATGGGTATAAAACTATTTCTCCCAAACTGCCAAATCACCACTGGACCACTTGACTGATTGATTGCCTAAAAACCCAATACCATTAGGTCCTTTAATGACATCGTAGGTTATGTTGTGCCTTTTAAATGGAAGATTTTAAAGATTCATTCTTTAACATTGAGTACTAACCACATGCCAACCACTTTGTTAGATGCTGGAGATATAAAGATGAACAAGATACAGTCCCTCCCCTTAAGGAATCAGCTCACAGTCTACCGGAGAAGACAGAAATATAAACAAACAGTTATAATTCATTGTGCTAAGTGTGGTGCTAGAGATACCCAGTGAGAGCACATTATGGTCCATGGAAATCATAAGCACTTCAGAGTGGCTGGAGCATAAGTTATAAGGCGCAGAGAGTGGTGAAAGGTGAGGCTGGAGGAGTGGGCAGAAACCAGATTCCCACAAGGCTGAACATGGCTGGTGAGGAAGCTTGGAATTTGTCCTTTGAGCCTCAGGGATCCACAGAGTGGTTTTAAACAGGGCAGGACAAGGTCAGGTTTATATTTTAGGAAGATCATTCTGTTGGTTGTGTGAAGGATGGACTTGATGGAGACAAGCTTAGAAGCAGGGAGACCAATTAGGAGGTAGGGTATAATGAATGCTTACACCAGGGCGTGGCAATAAGTGTGATGAGCTGGTGACAAATTCAAGAAATACAGGAGTTAAGATTATCAGGGTTTGATGACTGAGCAGATATGGGGGTGAAGGTTGGGTTAAGGCAGAGTTGAGTGTGTTGATTAGTTTTCTAGATCGGCTATCTGTGGTGGTACCATCAATAAAGAGAGGGTTTGAGTTCACGGGGAGGAGCAGGTGGGACAGAGTAGGGTGTGAGCAGGTGGGACAGAGTAGGGTGTAAGTTTGGTACAAGTTGAATTTGAGTGCCTGTGGAATACCTAGTTAGATATAAGAATCAAAACTTGAGGGTATAAATGTAGAAGTCAGCAGAGTAGATGACTAAAGCATGAGAGTGTGGATGAGTTCACCTAATGAGAGGATGTTTGAAAGGGCATTTTAAAAAGCAAGTTAAAGAAGAGGAGTCCTGTGAAGGAGACAGTGAAGGGATGGTCCCAGAGGTGGGGTGAGGACTGTGGTAATGAAGTGCTCCAGAAACAAAGGGAGCAGAGAGTCCCCAGGAGAGAGTGATTGATGGCATCAAACCCAGCAAAGAAAAACTAGACAATGTCCTTTGGACTGACAAAGATGAATGCATGATGACCTTGTGACAGAATAGTTTCTGTCTGCTAGGGGTAGATTACTGTGGTTCTAGAAGTAAGTGGAGGGGAAAAAGTAGAGAGAGAGTTTCTCCCTTAAGCCATTGTGGTCTCTATTAGATTTCCTAGCCACAGAAGTTGAGAGGTAACACGTTTGAGGGTATTCACTGTGTGAGTGAGTGAAGCGAAGAGAGGTCAAGTTCATTGGAGTTGACAGGTACAGGAATTGTGGGTCTGGTCACCTACATGGGACTTTGAAATTATCCTAGATAAAGGTGAGGCCTGGGGAGGACAGAGGCTATGAATCAGGGGCTAAAATCTTCAGCAAATAAAGAGTAACCTGGAAGCTTGCAGGTTACAGAAACAAAGAGGGAGTAGAAGGAGACATAGCCAGATGGCATGAGCTTTACAGGAGCTCATTCATGGTTTACATGATTATGGAAGAACAGTGTTCTAGACGTAGGAATAGGGAGTGAGGAATGTGATGACCCAATGCCCAGCCCCGAGGTGGAGTGTGCCAGGAGAGTGATAGTAGTACCCAGTGGGGAAGCAGGATACTTGGATTAGTTAAGGCCCAAGGCTACAGAGAATACTCTGCGAAGTAGGCAGGATATTGTCAAGTCTTAATCATGGAATAGAAGTTCCAGAGGGTACCGTGAGTGCTAAGAGAAGAAAAAAAGTAGAGGAAAGCAAGGGCAGGGAGAGGAAGCCCTGGGCAATGTGGGGATTTTGGGTATATGACAGGGGTGTGAAGTGTGGTGGAATTCACTGGCCTCAAGATTTCAGTAGATCTTTGGGATAAAGTTGCTTTAGGTGTTCCACAGGCACCTAAAAAAATCAACTGATAACCACTGGCTGTTTCCAGTCAGGGATGTGTGGCTCCTGTGACCATATTCTTCCATCATCACAGAATGAGGTTAGGTGGGCTTTTCCGTGAAGCAACACCATAATTGTTAAAGATTTTAGCATTGGACAGAGAGTTAAAGTTTGGGTTTTAGTCCTAGCTCTGCCTTTGACTTCCTTTGTGGTCTTGGGCAAATCACCTACCCTTTTAAGACCTTACTGTCTTCATTTTAGTGAAGGGTAAAGAGATAGTTTCTGAAATGGTAGGTTGATCCCATTTGTTCTCTGGTTTTCTTCCACTAGATGTGGTGCTTTTGGTACCATTGTGGTACCATTACAGCACTCAATAACCTTTCACTGTAATCTCCAACAGGATGTACCACCTTTCAGGCAAAGCCACCCACGTGTGCATCAAGTACGGCCTATCGCCTATGACATTCAGGAAGGACTGTGTCCTCAGAGCCTAAACACGTAGGGATTTTTGAGTGTTCTGCCCACCTGACTTCAAAGGATGGCCCTTCAGCCAGCCAGCCAGCCCTCCCTGACTGTCATTCTGGCCATTTCTTTTTGTCTCATTTTCTTCTTTTGTGTAATGATGAGCTTTATTATCCAAAGGGCTTTAAAGTAGTTTCATAACTAAAAGCAAGAAATATTTGTAGTGAAGGAAAATGCACGTGCCTCATTTTTTTGAACACTCCTATCAGGAAATATTGCATGTGTAGTAGAAAGAGCATGGAGTTCGGGACCGGGAGGCCTGGGTTTAATGTACTTTTGACCTAGTTCAGAGGTGGATGCTAATTGTATCAAGGGTAATGATATTTAGAACAGTATTTGCTCGAATTTGATGGGGGCATCTGTTGCGTTTACAGCTTACATTTGGATATGGATGGCTCTGGGTGAACGTGATTGTAGATGAGTGTGTGTTCAGGGATGTCTACTTGAACTTATTTGTGTGGATAGGGAGGGGAGAAGGTAAACCTATTGTGCTCGTAGCTTTTGTTCTCCATCTTGTTATTATGTTTCCTGGCAACAGTAACTTTGATAAAAGAGATCTCTCCAAGCCTAAAGAGGCAACAAACTAAAGAATGAAAGAGGAGAGAATATAGATAGCACTGGGGATCAACATGGATTTCCGTTAGGTGTTTTCAGAGCTGCTAGACTCAGTAATTGGATTTTTTTGTGTGAGGCTTTTAATTGATTTATTAAGAAAAATAGGATAAAATAAAATTAAACAGATAAGGCAGCCAAGCTCTGGAAATGGAGAGATGACTCTATTTGTAAGTTGAATAAGTAACCATTTTTCCCCCTGATTCTAAGACCACCTCGAAGGAACAAAAGATACTGTAGACCACATATTCTTAGAGCATCTACCTGGCCACTGCGAAAATTTCCCACCAGAATACAAGCTAAGAAAAATGCTAGTTTTCATGAGATATTGAATAGGCCATCCCCTAATAACAGCAATAGAAATTAATGTATAAAAATCATTAATACAAGCATAAACATTCTTAATATCTTGCATTAAAACATGCAAACTGGTAGGACACCAGTTTGAGAACGGCAGCCCACACTGATCTAGGATTCTAGAAGATGAGAGAGAAGGTGTGGGAAATCCAGTCTTACTGGGCCTGAATTCCCTTTGTACTAGAGGATGCTAGCAATGAGATTTCCTAAGTGCAAAGGGAAAAGAGATTCCTGCAATTCCCACTTAATGGAGCTTGGCATCTGTTATTTGTTTTATTTGTTTAATATCAATTTTAAATGCATGTTACTAGGACCTTGAAAGGGGTTACGGGTGTATGAATGCTGAAGCAATTTTTAAAATTCTACTGCCCAATCCTCACCTTCTTTTTAATAATATTCTTTTAAAAACAGTAAACTTTGGGAGGAATATAGAATAGATTCAAATATCTGCAAAAAATACACACCAGATAAATCAGTTGAAGTTGATGATGAGCATATGTGTATGTGTGAGAAACTTCTTTGAGTTAAGCAAAATGATAATGAGACTATTTTAAATGTTTATCATACTTTGTAGTTTTCAAAACATTTTCATATATATTTTTTCATTTTTTTGACAGGTAAAGAGGATTGGCATTATAATCCCATTTTATATGTGAAGAAATTGAGAGGATTTGTCCAGCCTCCTAGAATCAAGCTCATAGATTTGACCAAGCTCTTAGAGTGGCAGATTGGATGAGAATCTGGCTGTTGACTCTCAATCTAGTGGTCTTCCTAATACTTTAAACTGGCTACAAACATAGCATTGAAAAACTCAATATTTATGAATGAGTCAACTTTGCTTGTGTACGAACATATGTGTTTATCCAGGAATGCCTTTAAAATGTCAGCTCTAAGAGTGATATGCAAATATTTGTCCATCTAGTGCAGATTCTGCAAAGACAAATATTTCTCTGAAAACAAATTTTACCAAACAAATTATGATACCTTTGTAGTTAAATAAACAATAGACATTGACATTCGTATTGTCATAATAATCTAAGATGTTTTCAGAAATGGTTGCTTGTACTTTTACCATGCTCAGAAAACAAGATAGCACCTCCTATATTTAGGAATTCAAAAAAAAAAAAAATCAAACAAACCAGCTTGGATAGTTAGAAACAAAGCAACCTTCCCTAGAAAAGGGGAATCACCTCTGCCTGCCAGCAACACATGTGGTATTGGTTGTGGACTGGCTTCCCTTTTCTATTAGTCTATGCTGGACTCATGTTTGCTGCCCTTGTATCTAATTTTGAGGGGTTTCATGAACATCATTAACCTCATATAATGTCTATGAAAGTGATGAGAAGGAACATTCTATTACGCTAATTCTTTTTTTTTAACATCTTTATTGGAGTATAATCGATTTACAATGGTGTGTTAGTTTCTGCTGTATAACAAAGTGAACCAGCTATACATATACATATATCCCCATATATATTGGGGATACATATACATATATCCCCATACATATACATATATCCCCATATATATTGGGGATACATATATCCCCATATCTCCTCCCTCCCTATCCCATCCCTCTAGGTGGTCACAAAGCACCGAGCTGATCACCCCGTGCTATGTGGCTGCTTCCCACTAGCTCTCTATTTTACATTTGGTAGTGTATATATGTCCATGCCACTCTCTCACTTTGTCCCAGCTTACCCTGCCCCCTCCCCGTGTGCTCAAGTCCATTCTCTACATCTGTGTCTTTATTCCTGTCCTGCCCCTAGGTTCTTCAGAACCAATGTTTTTTTTTTTAGATTCCATATATATGTGTTAGCATACAGTATTTGTTTTTCTCTTTCTGACTTACTTCACTCTGTATGCAAATTACTCTAATTCTTATTGGTTCTGAAGAAAGTAAAGATGATGAAAGGTGAAGAGATAATGTTGAATTCTTCAAGTTTGCAAGATGACTCATTTAACACCAGGAAGTTTCTGAAGGATGAACTGCAAATCATGTAATGCATGCAAACCACCATTCCTGTGCAGTTAACAATACACAACAATAATGAAAGAAAAGTGACTGAAGATGTGGAAAAACCTTGGGGTTTATTCTTTAAGAAGGGATCAGTATTAAAAATGGATACCAATTAGCCTAATATTAATTTAGGAGAAGGTGAGGAGAAGGCTTGGTCTGGTGAAAATTGATGGTTTCACAGACTTTAGAACTGTTCTCATCAGCAAATCATCCACATGAGGAGTCATTGGTGAGTGTCTGATGGATTGTCAACTCTTGGGGAGTCATTAAGGAGGGGGTTTTACCTACCACTACAGCTCTGTGTCTTAGAAAAAGATGCCCAGTTCTAAGAAATATCAGTGAAAAGAAGAGGAAGATGACTGGTACCAAAGCTTTCACCTACCTATCCCATTTGGTGGAAACACAGAGAGAGACTGCAACCTTAAACAAGTCACTTGGACTTATAACCAGCCTCTTGGTACCTAACTTTTGTATAATACATTTTGAGTTCTTCATATTGTTAGGTTTTAGGTAAAACATGGCAAGTTGATTTCACAGATTTCATTTTACCCAGTAATTTTAACATCTAGCCTGGAAAATCTTTAATCAGAACAATTAATGGGGGTAAACTGTATTAGTCTGAATTTCATCATCTGGCTTTGCACATTTCTGCAAATAAAGACATGGTGATAAAGACATGGTTAATGAATATATTGGCCAAAAGGAGGACCAAGAAGAGAATAAGGTGAAAAGTAAGTGATCTAATGACCTGAATAGCAATTGTGGTGGTTGGCTGGCTGGTGGTGGTGGGGCAGGTGCAAAGAGCCAATAGATATTCCATTCCACTTGGTTGGTCTACTTAGAGGCAGACCTTCCATTAAATATCCATTAATGAGAAGAACTTTAGTGCATGACTAGTTAGTTTCTCATAGAGTGAGGTTGTAATGTGAAAGCCAAAAAAAAATCATGTAGTGCAATCAAGAGAGTGACATTTCATCATAATCACAGGTCCCACCCACACTCAAGGGCAGAAGATTATACCGCGTGCATACACCAGGGTAGGGAATGTTGGGGTCATTTTAGAATTCTGCCTACCACACCAACTCTCCACTTTATTACTTTTCCTAATTATGATGTTAGGACATACTTTAAGTTGTGAGATGTCACAAATAATATGTTATTGATAAAGTACTGGAATTTACCATTTTCTCCTAAAAGGAGCAGATTTATGGTTATCCCTGAATGATGTCACTCCCTTTCACTGGCTCTCCTGAAAGAAACAGAAATGGATGGAGTTACTTAAGTCCCCTGTGGTAGGCTGAATAATGGCCTCTCAAGATATCCACATCCTAATCCTTGGAGCCTATGACTGTTACCTTATATGACAAAAGGGATTTTGCAGATGTGATTAAGTTAGGATTTTAAGATGAGATTTTCTAGGATTAGCTGGGTGGGATTTAAGTGTAATCAACAATGTAGGAAGCCAGAGGGAGATTTAACTGCAGAAGGAGGTGTGACAAGCAGGAGGTTGGAGTGATCAGAGGAAGGGGTCATGAGCTGTAGAATGTAGGTAACCTCCAGAAGCTAGAGAGGCAGGGAGACAGATTCTCCCCTCGAGTTTCTAAAGGAACCATCCCTACAAACACCTTAACTTTAGCCCAGGGAAACTGATTTTGGACCTCTGACCTCCAGAACTGTAAGAAGATAAATTTGTATTGTTTTAAGCCACTAAATTTGTGGTCATTTGTTACAGGAGTCCTACGAGGCTAATATGCCCTCTAATAACTCCACAAAATTCTAGATACGGTGTCACCCCACATGTTTGTTAATGAGACAGCTATGATGTCTACTTTTTTTTTCCACAATGCACTGAGACTATTTGGAGACACAGCTGGAAGAGATGGGGGATAGCTCTGAGAATCAAATGTGACTGGGGTGAAGGATTCATATTGTGTTATTGCAGGGAGGCAGTAGGCCTTTGAACAAGAATTGGTCATGATAATCGAAAGGAAAATGAAAGCAGGAAGGGATTAAAAAGCGAATAAAAGATTAAAAAGAGGAGATGAAGATGAGGGGAAAAGAGAAAAGAGGAAAGAAGTGACTGAGAAGTACAATTTGGCCGCGGAGACTCACTTTGTAAATAGCTGTGACACGTGGCCTCCATCTGGAGGACTGGTGGCTCAAGACTGGACCTCTGGGAGCCAAGAGACCTGCCCGAGGTCAGCATCATGAAGAGCCCTTCTCCAGGGCTAGGTGGGGATGTCACAGGAACAGCTTGCCACAACTTCCCATGGCTTCACCTGCTGGGTGTCTGGAACCCCAGATCTAAGGATCCCCACTTGCCCTTTAATCAGTTTTATGGAGGAAATAGTATTGAGAACTTTTAATTTCACCAAACCTAATTAGTTTTCAAAATACCTACAATAGAGTCCTACACAGGGACTCTGTTGTAAAATTATGGGCTGTAAAATTGCAAAACAAAAAGCTCACCAAACAGTTCTCTACATTTTTTTTTTAACTTGCAAAAACAACCAGATGTGTGAAGTGAATGGCAGTGCTGCCACTTGAATGAAATGAAGAGGGGAGTGTATGTACAGTGTTTTTGGAACCTTAGATGTCTCAGGGAATTTCTGTAGGGCTAAGGTGCTGACTTGAGGAACACTTATTTCCTCAAGCCTATTCCTTTTCCCAGTGTAGTCAGGCCCTCTTATGAAGCTGAGCCTGCTACCTTGCTGAAGACAGGTCACTCAGGTGAAGGTCAAGTGTCCGAAGAGGGAGAGACCCTGGGCTGGCCCCTCTTACTTCTTCCTGTGGGTGCAAACACCATCCAGGCAGCCCCTGCATTTAACAGGCTGCACAGAAGACTGTCAAGCTGATTGGTTACTGAAATTTTGGTGTAGTCCCACATTTAATTGTAACCACTGGGTTAATGTGCTTATATTAGCACTAATTAAAGATATGTGTCCTAGATAAAGCCTCTGTCTTGAGAGTCCACAGAAGCACAGCAAGCCTTTAGAAAAGTAGCTTTTAAAATTGGCTGTAAGCATAAAGCATTACTCTGTCTTGGGGTGACCTCCTTGACTGCCCCATGTAAGGTGCCTATTTAGTCAGCTCTTATTTGGTTATAACAAAAAGCCCACATACTGGGTGTCTAAAACAACAAATATTTATTTCTCACAGTTATGGAGGCTGAGAAATCCAAGATCAGGGTGCCAGCAGATTCGATTCCTTGTGAGGATCCTCTTCCTGGCTTGCAGACAGCCACTTTCTTGCTGGGTGCTCACATGGCCTTTCCTCAGGGTGTGCACATGGGAAGAGACTTCTCTCTCTTCCTCTTCTTTTTTTTTTTTTGTGGTACGCGGGCCTCTCACTGCTGTGGCCTCTCCTGTTGTGGAGCACAGGCTCCGGACGCGCAGGCTCAGTGGCCATGGCTCACGGGCCTAGCTGCTCCGCGCCATGTGGGATCTTCCCGGACTGGGGCACAAACCCGTGTCCCCTGCATCGGCAGGCGGACTCTCAACCACTGTGCCACCAGGGAATCCCTCTTCCTCTTCTTATAAGGGCACTAATTCCATCACGAGGGTTCCACCCTCATGATCTGATCTAAAGCTAATTACCTCCCAAAGGCTCCACCTCTTAATAGCATCACATTGGGGTTAGGGATTCAACATATGAATTTGGGGGGACACAAACATTTAGTCAACAGCACTTAGCAATGTGCCCATCCTGGTGAAGAAGTGCCCAAGTTGTTAATTCCTATTTTGTGTCTCATTGTATGTTCTACTAAAATCCTCTGACCCTACCTGCTCCACTGCTTTCATTTAGAAGCTCCCCTACACCCACAGTTGGCACCGGGGCCTGTTTGTTCTTAGCCTGGTGTACAGATTGGTTTTGCTGGGAAAAACCTGTATTTTCCTACAGCCTGTGTTCTGGTCACCTCATCGATCACTTACTCCTAACCAACAGCCAGATGTGTCCAAAAAGTGATAAAGACTCCAAGAGTCTGAAGAAATCAATTGGTGGGTGGCTGTTCATTATCCTAGACTTTCTGTTCTTATCTTCCCTCTCCTGCTTTCTCCTTGGGTCAGCATAAACTTCAATTCATTCATTTCTGCTTCCCTTCTCACTTAGCAGTTATAGGCGATGGTGGAAGGTCCTCACAGCCCAACCCACTTCTCTAGCGATATGTCATTTATTGACTCTGAGGGGAGCATCATGATCTGTTTGGTTGGGTCAGCCTGAGCAAATAGCTAGAATCCAGTTAACATTCAGATTGGAAGAGGCTTCAAAGCTTCTGTAAAATCTTGCCCCCCAGGTACCCAAATTGTCTCTTATTCCAGAACTACTTGAGCAAGGATGCCGCAGTTCTAATCACTCATTGTAAAGGGTGGTCAGGAAACGCCACGCTCCTCCCTCCACCTTAGCCCTGCTTCCACTCCTCACTCTAAATCTTAACCCTCTGTCAGTCTGACCTCATGCTTATTCCTTTAGAATTTTATCTCTCTCCGCTGAGAACAGTTTCTGTGCTGTGTATGTGTCTGTCTCGCTGTCCTCCAATTGTTCTAAAATCCGTATCTGCTCATTTCACTCAGCTGTGTGAAATCCTTCAGTGGCCTTCCATAGCCTCAGGGTGCAGTTCAAACTCCTAAGCTCCTTTCACATCTGGTCCACCCCTGGCCGCCCCTCTGAACAGCTGTTTCCCGACAAGTCATGCATTTCCAGACCTCCATGTCTGAGCACATGGTGTCAATTCTCCCCATCCTTCTCTGCCTCATTCTCATCCTCAAAATCTGGAGCCTGAACCCCAGCTTGAGTCTGCTGCCCCTGTTCCGTGGTGTTATCGCACCTTCCAGCAGAGCCCTGAGCCCCACTCAGCGTGCTGGTGGCAGGTTCCTGTGGCTTTGCTAGCCCTTATATTATGGAACTAACTGGGGTCAGTGGGCACTAGCACCTTCAGATAAGTTCTGTACTTTCCATCTTTACCTTAGGATATCACCTGCCACCTTGCTCTCCATTCTCAGAGTGAGAACCATCTTTCTAAAATTAATCGCATACCTGGATTCTGGGCTCTTCGTGACCCTGTTCTGTAGGTTGTTTATATTCATATTTGTTCTCTCTCTCCTCTCTGTTTCTGTCTTTCTCAGATTTCCATTCTTTACTTCCCTTCAGTCCTAAAACACATCCTGTCTCCTTTGCCTGATCCTACTGTTCCTTCTGTTTCCTCAGTTTTAGAATATGGATACTCCTACTCTTTCTACTCTCACCCTACCCCACCCCCTTCTCATGCCGCTTTACAGTCTGATTTCCAGACTAACCACCTTCCTCAAATGTTTCCATGTTTTGTTTCTTGACACATTTATGGTATCCTTGAAAAAGTACATTTTAGAAAAAGAAAACACATTTTTCAGAATCAAAGTTCTGATTTTGTATTTTATATTTTTATCTCTTTCTCTTGTGACATTAATATGTTTACTTATTTTCTTCATTCTAGAATATACTTAAATTAGCTTCATACGTGGCACAGACAATAAATATGCCAGTGAAGTTTAAGATTTTCTGGCGGTTCTTTTTGCCCTCAGACTATATACTGCCCAGGATATACAGAGTAGTGCGTTCAAACACTGCTTGAAATTATTCTTTTCTCTGTGTGGTTATGGTATTAATTTGAGATAAAATTATGTTCGGTCATTTATGTTTTGTTCAATTATAGCATTTGCTTTTCCCCTTTTAAGATTATCTGTTAAATATGTAAAACATTTACCATGTTCAAAATTGAGAACCATATAGAAAGGGGTAACTAGAAAGTCCCAGCCCTGTCCTTTACAATCATCCCCTTTCATTTTATAGGTATGCATTTTCTTAAGCTTTAGGTTTATCCTTCTGGTATTGCTTTTGCAAAAAGAAGCAAATATCTTATTTCCCACCCTTTCTTATACAAAAGGTAGCATACCCTATATACTGTTCTATACTTTGCATTTTCATTTAACAAAATGTCTTGGAAAATGTCCTTCCATATCATATAAATCTTTCTCGTCCTTTTTTATGATTTACAGTACTCCATGGTATGGACATAGATAGTTTATTCAGTTGGTCCCTTATTGGTGGACATTTGTTTTGTTTCCAGTCTTTTACAAATAATGCTGCAATGAATAACTGTATTATATGTTGTTTTGTATTAGTGGAAGGAAATCTTCTAAATGGATTCATAGAAGTGGAATTGCTGGGTCAAAAAGTAAAGCATATGTAATTTTGTTCGATGTTGCCAATGCATGTGGAAATTTGTTACATATTCCTTCCATAGCGTTTAAAGCATTTTACATTCCCACCAGCAATGTACAAAATTACCTATTTCTCCAAAGCCTTGCCAACACAATGTGTTGTCAATATGATAGCTGAGAAATGGCATCCAAATGTAGTTGTTTTTTGTTTTTGTTTTTATAAATTTATTTATTTATTTTTGGCTGCATTGGGTCTTTGTTTCTGCATGTGGGCTTTTCTCTAGTTGTGGTGAGTGGGGGCTACTCTGTTGCGGTGTACAGGCTTCTCATTGCAAAGGCTTCTCTTGTTGCGGAGCACGGCCTCTAGGCATGTGGGCTTCAGTAGTTGTGGCACACGGGCTCAGTAGTTGTGGCTCGCGGGCTCTAGAGCACAGGCTCAGTAGTTGTGGCGCGCAGGGTTAGTTGCTCTGCGGCATGTGGGATCTTCCCGGACCAGGGCTCGAACCCGTGTCTCCTGCATTGGCAGGCAGATTCTTAACCACTGTGCCACCAGGGAAGTCCCCAAATGTAGTTTAATTTCTTATTGTGAGAGTAAGCATTTTCCCAATATTTTTAAGGGCTATTTGCCTTTCTTATTCTATGAACTGTCTGCCCCTTTTTGGGGGAAGAGGGAGAGTGCATTATTTTCTATTGGGTTTTGGTCTTTCTCCTTCTCAGTGTTTTAGAGCTCTTTATACATTAGGGAGATTAGTCTTTTGTATAAATTGCAGATATTTTCTCCCAATTTGTGATTTGTCTTTTGACTTTACTTACAGTTTTTCTTTTTGTCATAAAGATGTTTCTTTAAGAAAGTTATTTTAAGTTGTCAAATTTATCAGTCTTATCTTTAATTGCTTCTGGATTTTAAGTCATAGTTAGAAAACTGTTTCCTACTTCTAGATTATGAAAGAACTCACTATCTTTTCTTCTAGCATTTGTATGCTTTTATGTTTTACATTTAAATCTGAATAATTCTAAATGGTTAGAATTATTCTAGTGTATGTTATGAAGTTTGGAACTAAAATGATCTTTTCTAAATGTTATCTAGTTGATCCAGGCTTATTATTATAAAATCTCTCTTTTTTTTGCCCAATGAGTTGTGATGCCATCTTTATCATATTCTAAATTTCCAGATGTACTTGGTGTATTTTTTCTATTCTGTTCTGTTTTTTTCATCTGTTCATGCTTAGTACCACTGCTTTAATCAAAGAAGCATCGTGGGTTGTTTTAAGAGCAATAGAACTATTTCCTCCACATTGCTTTTCTTTTTCAGGGTTTTCCTAATTGTTTTAGATTGATCATTTTTTATATGAAATTTAAAATCAATGTATCAAATTCCAGAGTAAAATAAACTTGCTGGTTTTATTATTGGATTCATATTAAAGTTATACGTTAACTGGAGAAAGTTGATATCTTTATAATGTTGAATAGTCTTAGGTAAGATCAAGCAGTGTCTCTTCATTTGCTAAAGTTTTGGTTTCAAATTTTGGGGGCTCTTTGGAAGTTTAAACAGAGTGGCAGCATTTTCAATGGTTAAAAATACATTTTGGCAGTTGAGACTGTTCATATTATTTCAAGAGCAGATGTAGATATCAGAAATCTTATTAAAATATGGCAAAACTTATCATTTCTCATTTGATGATCACTAAATGATTTCAGAGCCTTAATTTGCACCGAATAAATGTAAACAAATGTGAATGATTTTCCCACAAGAGCTGCTACATCTATTTGAGGATTAGATAGGTTATTTATAGAATTGTTGCAAATATGTGACTTGCAACTAATTGTAGTGGTCCATTGACTTTTGGAAAGGATTCTTAGAAACTATATGATTTTCATCGCTGTGGTTTTTTATTTATATGAACCAGCTCACAGGCCAGCAAACTCATCAGTGAGCTTGCTTTTCCTAACAGGGAGAATCTTGTCACTTATTTCATCAGGTAGGATATCACGTTTAAAATTTCTTACCTTTTATTTCCATAGGAAAGCTTTGTACATTTTAGTGAAATGACTGGTAAAACATGACATTTTGACCAATTCTGAGTTTTTTATTTTTAGTTTTTTGAGCTCTGGTTTTAGATTGTGCTAGTGAAAATTTATGTTCAAACAATATGGAACAAAACCCCCCAACCAAGCACAAAAAACAATATGGAAATTTGGAAGTAGGTTTAGTTTCAGATTTTGTGTGTGTGTGTGTGTTTGGAGTAGGTTAGCTTCTCTATTTCTAAGAACAGGAGTGTGTTCCCAAAGAACTAGGGGCAATGCATGCTGAAGCCAGGGGACAAGGACAATGCAAACACTGAAAATCAAACCAGGAGAAGTAAATTCTCACTCCAAGGGAGGAGGCAGGGTCAGAAATGGGGACTAAACCAAGAGGGTCAGCAGTCAATCAGATAGCCTATTTTAGTCTATTTAGGCCACTATAACAGAATACCATAGACTGCGTGACTTCTAAACAACAAGAATTTATTTCTTACGGTTCTGGAGGCTGGGAAGTCCAAGATCAAAGCACTGGCAGATTTGGCGTCTGGTGAGAGCCCACTTCCTTGTTCACAGACATCCTTGCTGCATCCTCACACTGTGGAAGGGCCCAGGTAGCTCTCAGAGTCTCTTCTATAAGGGCCCTAATCCCATTCATGAGGGCTCCACCCTCATAACCTAATCACCCCAAAGGCCCCACTTCCGATTACTATCACAGTAGGGATTAGGTTTCAACATGTGAAATTTCAGTGGGGGACACAAACATTCATTCTGTAGAACTGCCACTGGAATGGAAGTTCCTAAAGGGCCCTCAAGGAAGAAAAGGGTCCTAAATAATTGCATGGAACAGAGGGAGAATAAACATGTTAAAAGGCACAGGGTTTGGGCTGATAGTTCAACATTCAATCTAAAGGTCTGAAATAGTCATCTAGTTAAGGTGTGACATGAAGTTACCACTTCCTTTGTGAAACATGACTTTAACATTTTTTATGAAAAAAATTTGAATTGAAATCCTAGAAGCTCTCCAGTTGACAGCTACCTGATGTCTCTCTGATGTGAACTGATGTCAGGTTTCCTGCTGGGTGCACTGTTTATCTCACTCATAAAGGGTGTAGAGTGTTAAATGGGGATTGTCACAATCTTTTTAAAATAAATTTATTTATTTATTTTTGGCTGCATTTGGTCTTCGTTGCTGGGTGCAGGCTTTCTCTAGTTGCGGTGAGTGGGGACTACTCTTCGTCACAGTGCGCAGGCTTCTCATTACGGTGGCTTCTCTTTGTTGCAGAGCACAGGCTCTAGGCATGCAGGCTTCAGTAGTTGTGGCATGCAGGCTCAGTAGATGTGACACATGAGCTTAGTTGCTCTGCGGCATGTGGGATCTTCCCGGACCAGGGCTCTAACCCGTGTCCCCTGCATTGGCAGGCAGATTCTTAACCACTGTGCCACCAGGGAAGTCCCTGTCACAATCTTTTTAAAAAAAGATTTCTTTTTCAAAGCCTTGGTAAAGGTACAGTTTCTTAGTCATGCTGATACTAAAATAGAGTTTTATAATTAAATTACTCAAACACTTTTCATACTACAGGTAAAGTAACTTATACTATATAATTCCTGAAAATATTTACTGCCATGGCTACATTTTATCATGGTTGATAAGCTTTGCAAGCTATCACAATTGTGTGACATTTTTTTTTTCTTAGATAAGGAGGGTGTTTGGAGGCTTGCCATCTAGAGGTTATTAACATCATTCTATCACAGTTTGCCAAAACACTAAATCCTGGGACATGTCAGGGATTTATTGGGGCCACGATGAACAGAATGCTCACAATCAGGACTATCTCAGAACCTCCTTAGGAGAGTTTCTCTTCTTCAGAGTAATGAATTGGTGCTAATTCCCTTAGTCGGTCCACCTGGTTCCTGCTTTCTAAATGGAACCAGTTTCTGGATATTCCAAAGTGCCCAGCATCGTAATAATTAAGAACAGAATTTATGTTTCATTTTCAGGTGGGCTTTAGCATTGGGAAATGTAAATACATACAGGAGAGTAGAGTCAGCCAGGGTTCTCCTGACACAGAGGAGCATCATCCTGAAATCCCTGTCAGCAAGCCGGTGGAAGTCAGCTTCTCTCGTCCATGCTGGGGCCAGCCTGTGTTCTGAGCCCTCTGATCACTTAGATCCCTTTCTTCTTTATTGCCCAGCTTTAGCCAGCTACAGGAGGTGTAGCCAATGCCTGGAAAAAGATGGTAAATTAAGTCATTTTCTAATGAACATTCCAAAATTACAGATCCCAAAGGGGGTGAAATCTGTAGGAAAACACACCACATTGGGAATATTTGACCCTGTGTGTGTTTCAAACAGGCCATCTAACTCTCCTGTGTATATACTTGTAGCATAGCTATTTAGAGTTAAGGACATAATCCCTGTTTGGGCAAGAGGAAAAAGCTAACATGCTCTCTGGTATTCCCCTATGACCTTGTTTGCATTAGCAAACACATTTCTATAACATGCATAGGGCAAAGATGGAGGCTCAAGATAAATCAAAAAATATGTTTGGGGCTTCCCTGGTGGTGCAGTGGTTGGGAGTCCACCTGCCGATGCAGAGGACACGGGTTCGTGCCCCGGTCCGGGAGGATCCCACATGCCGCGGAGCGGCTGGGCCCGTGAGCCATGGCCGCTGAGCCTGCATGTCCAGAGCCTGTGCTCCGCAACGGGAGAGGCCACAACAGTGAGATGCCCGTGTACCACAAAATAAATAAATAAATAAATAAATAAAGTGAAAGGTATCATTTCCTTTTTAAAAAAAAAAAATATGTTTGATTTTTAACTGCCTGAATTGATAACTGACTGGTTGACTTTGCAAGTGAGTGACTTTGCAAGTAAGTAAGAGACTAGTTTTCAGCTTGTTTTGCAAAATCTTAGGATTATTTTTTGACGGCTACAGTGTGCTGGACTTCATTTTTGAAACATTGGCTAAGATTCTAGTCCCAGTGAGCAAGTAGGTGTCAGTGCTCTTACCATTTCCAGTTGATTGGTAGCAGCTGCCTGGAATGCAGTGTTGAGAAGGATTCTGAGGTCTTGTACTGGGCTCAGAGGTAAAGAGGGCTGTGGTAGATTTTCAAAGTTTACTAATGGTGAGAGTGGGGGAGTGGTAGTATATGTGCTTTATATGTACTCTAGGGCCATTTGGAAACTGTTCGCGAACAAGAAACCATTGCCTTCAGGATTCTTTTCTCTATTTATCATAATATTAAAGTTGAGCAACCACATCGTTCTTTTTTCTTTTCTGGGCTGGCAGGAAATATTAGACCAGAAGAATAAGAACAGCATGAAATAAAGGAGTAAGTAGGTCCTTTCCTTGAGAATATAGCAGTAGTTTATGGTTGTCCGGCAGGCTGAATCTGATTATGTGGCCTTATGATACCCTTGGACCACAATACCAAGAGGAGGCTGTTCAAGGGCAGATACAGCCAAGGGAGCAATTACGATCAAAAGTCTAATTAAGGGAGAAATCTGGAAATCCTTTTTTGGTCTTGGTCTTCAGTCACTGTGACATTCTAGAAGAGAAACATATTCGAGTTGGAAGAGATGACTGGAAATGGCATCAAATCCTTCCTGTGCTAAAATACACGCTCAAAAAAAAAAAAAAAAAGTGCTACTCTGAGTCTGTGTTCTGAGCAAAACATTTCCGTGTGTGAAATTGCAGTTGCTATGACAACCAGGGGCTGCAGCCCACTGACCCGTGTTCCTAAGGAAAACAAGAGTTGATGTTTATGGATGAGAATTCAGCACTGCCTTAGAGAAAAAGGGAGCCCAGCATGTGTTTAAGTGCCGGGTCTTCATCTTGTGCCTTGGAGGAAATAAGTTCTCTGATGCTCCATGATCATCTGCCTTTTGCGTTAGGCCCTCCAATTATCTTTAACTAGGTGAAGCATCGGGAAGAAAACACCTCAACTAGAACCTCAGTTTGAGTGGAAAAAAATAAAATTTTAAGTAGACAGTTCACCTGAAATAGTTGATTTACAACTTCAGAGTGAGGAACCCTGTCTTACTCTCTCTTGCTCTGGTATTCCAATTCTTGAAGAAATGGTGGAAACAAGGGTTTCTGACTCAGCAGTGCTTTCTTGTTTCTGGTCTTTTCAGGCTTATGTTTTCTTCATTGGTTTCATTCAAAGCAACATAACCTGTGTTGAACCTTGGAAGCTCTTGTAGGGGCAAATATTTACTTACATCCAAAATGTGAATGTTGTTCAAGAGGAGGATAAACTAACTGAACAAGTCTCAAATCCCAAATGTCTGTGAACAGACTCTTCTGCATCTCAGTTTGTGACACCATTATCTAGTCAGTTGTTCAAGTAGGAAATCTAGGAGTCATTTTTCACTTTTCTCTTTCTTTTACGCTCCACAGGTAACCCATCAGCAAATACTATTGATTATACCTCCACAATACATCCCAAATCTACCCATTCCTCTGTTTCAACTCCCACCATGGTAGTTTTAGGACAGTCATCTCCTGCCTGGATGACTTCATGTTCTCCTAACTGGGCTCACTCTCGCTACTCCTGCTTTTTACCATTCATCCTCCCCACAGCTGACAGGATGAGATATATATTTGAAATTAAACATTTTATTTTGAGATAACTGTTGATTGACATGTAGTTCTAAGAAATAGTACAGAGATCCCACGTACCCAGTTTTCCCAAATGGTCACATCTTTCATGATTTTAGTATAATATCACAACTAGGATATTGACATCTCTACATCAAGATACAGGACATTTTCATCACCACAAGGACTTTTTTTTTTTTTTTTTTTTTTTTTTTTTTTTCTTTTTTTTTTTTTTTCAGTACGCGGGCCTCTCACTGCTGTGGCCTCTCCCGTTGCGGAGCACAGGCTCTGGATGTGCAGGCTCAGCGGCCATGGCCCACGGGCCCAGCCGCTCCGCGGCATGTGGGATCTTCCTGGACCGGGGCACGAACCCGCGTCCCCTGCATTGGCAGGCGGACTCCCAACCACTGTGCCACCAGGGAAGCCCCACAAGGACTTTTGTAATGACAACTGCTTCCCTTCCACCACAGGCCTCACCTTAGCCCCTAGCAACAACTAATCAAGTCTTCATTTCCATAATTTTTGTCTTTTCAAAGATGTTATATAGATGGAATCATACTATTGATATATAGTATGTATGTCTAGAACTTTTAGCATTATTTTGAAGAGTAGTAATAGTGGAGATGCTTTAATTGCTTCTGACCTTAGGGGGAAAGCGTTCAGTCTTTCACCATTAACTGTAATGTAAGCTGTAGATTTTTGGTAAGTGTTCTTTATCAAGTTGAGAAAGTTCCTCTCTATTCCTATTTTTGTGAGACTTATTATCTTTAATGGGTGTTGAAAGTTGTTGCATGCCTTTTCTTCACTGACTGATATAATCATGATCTTTCTTTAATGTGTTAATCTAGGAGATTACATTGATTTTCAAATGTTGAAGTAGTCTTGGGAATGATGCATAATTATTTTTATATATTGCTGAATTCTGTTTGCTAATATTTGTTAAGGATTTTTGTGTATATATTCATGAGGGATGTTGCTCTGTAATTCTCTCTGTCTCTCTTCCCCTCCCTTCCTCCCTCTCTCCCTTCCTTCCTTTCTTTCTTTTTGTACATTCTTTGGTTTTTGATATCAGGATAATACTAGCTTCGTAAAATGAATTGGGAAGTGTTCCTTCCTCTTCTATTGAAGATTCTACAAGAGATTGTGTAGAATTGATGTTAAATTTTAAGAATTTGGTAAAATTCTCCAGTGACACTGACTGGGCCTGGAGATTTCTTTTTGGGGAAGTTTTTAAAGTACAAGCTAAATTTCCTTATTGGTTATAAGACTGTTCAGATGATCTGTTCCATATTGTATAACTGTTATAATTTTTGTTTCTTGAGGAGTTGGCCCGTTCCATCTAAGTTGTCAGTTTTATGTGTATGGAGAAATTTCCTTACTATGCTTTTGATGTCTGCACAGTCTGTATTGATATCCCCTGTTTCATTCCTGATATTAGTAATGTGTGTCTTCTCTTTTTCCTTTGTTATTCTTTTTTTAAATTATTTTTTTAAATTTATTTTTAGCTGCCTTGGGTCTTTTATTTTTTAACATCTTTAGTGGAGTATAATTGCTTTACAATGATGTGTTAGTTTCTGCTGTAAAACAAAGTGATTCAGCTATACATATACATACATCCCCATATCTCTTTCCTCTTGCATCTCCCTCCCACCCTCCCTATCCCACCCCTCTAGGTAGACACAAAGCACCGAGCTGATCTCCCTGTGCTATGCAGCTGCTTCCCACTAGCTATCTATTTTACGTTTGGTAGTGTATATATGTCCATGCCACTCTTTCATTTCGTGCCAGCTTACCCTTCCCCCTCCCCATGTCCTCAAGTCCATTCTCTATGTCTGCATCTTTATTCCTGTCCTGCCCCTAGGTTCATTAGAGCCAGTTTTTTGTGTGTTTTTTTTTTTTTAGATTCCATATATATGTGTTAGCATACGGTATTTGTTTTTCTCTTTCTGACTTACTTTACTCTGTATGACAGTCTCTAGGTCCATCCACCTAACTACAAATAACTCAATTTCACTTCTTTTTATGGCTGAGTAATATTCCATTGTATATATGTGTCACATCTTCTTTATCCATTCATCTGTCGATGGACACTTAGGTTGCTTCCATGTCCTGGCTATTGTAAATAGAGCTGCAATGAACATTGTGGTACATGACTCTTTTTGAATTATGGTTTTCTCAGGGTATATGCCCAGTAGTGGGATTGCTGGGTGGCAGGCGAATTCTTAACCACTGCGCCACCAGGGAGGTCCCTCCCTTGTTATTCTTGTTAGAGGTTTGTCAATTTTATTGATCTTTTCAAAGAACCAGCTCTTCATTTCATTGATTTTCTGTGTTGTTTTTCTGTTTTAAATGTCACTGATTGCTACTCATCTTTATTTCCTTTCTTCTTCTTGTTTTGTGTTTATTTTGCTCCTCTTTTTGTAGGTTCTTGAGTTGGGAGCTAAGATTACCAATCTGAGACTTTTCATCTTTTCTTTCTTTTTTTTTTTTAACATCTTTATTGGAGTATAATTGCTTTACAATGGTGTGTTAGTTTCTGCTTTACAACAAAATGAATCAGTTATACATATACATATGTACCCATATCTCTTCCCTCTTGCATCTCCCTCCCTCCCACCCTCCCTATCCCACCCCTCCAGGCGGTCACAAAGCACCGAGCTGATCTCCCTGTGCTGTGCGGCTGCTTCCCACTAGCTATCTACCTTACGTTTGGTAGTGTATATATGTCCATGCCTCTCTCTCTCTTTGTCACAGCTTACCCTTCCTCCTCCCCATATCCTCAAGTCCATTCTCTAGTAGGTCTGTGTCTGTATTCCTGTCTTACCCCTAGGTTCTTCATGACATTTTTTTTTCTTAAATTCCATATATATGTGTTAGCATACGGTATTTGTCTCTCTCTTTCTGACTTACTTCACTCAGTATGGCAGACTCTAGGTCTATCCACCTCATTACAAATAGCTCTAATGTAAGCTCTTAGTGCTATAAATTTTTGTCTCAGCACTACTTTAGCTGTGTCCTACAACTTTTGATATGTTGTATTTTTTTTAATATGTTGTATTTTCATTTTCATTTAGTTCAACATATCCTTTGATTTACCTTGGGACTCCCTCTTTCACCCAGGGATTATTCAGAAATGTATTATTTAGTTTACAAGTGTTTGGAGATTTTTGTTTTATTTCTCTTATCAATTTCTAGTTTGATTCCATTGTGGTCAGAGAATACACTCTACAATTTAAAAATAAATTTTTAATTTAATTTTAAAATTTATTTGGTTGTGTTGGGTCTTAGTTGCAGCATGCAGGGATCTTTTTCGTGGCATGCGGGATCTTTCATGGTGGTACGTGGGCTCTTCGTTGCAGCGTGCGGGCTTCTCTCTAGCTGTAGCACATGGGCTCCAGAGCACGTGGGCTCAATAGTTGCAGCACGTGGGCTTAGTTGCCCTGCGGCATGTGGGATCCTGGCTCCCCAACCAGGGATCGAACCTGTGTCCACTGCATTGGAAGGTGGATTCTTAACCACTGGACCACCAGGGAAGTCCCTATAATTTCAATTTTTAAAGAATTATTGAAGGTTTTTTTTTTTTTATGGCTATGGCTATGGTCTGTCTTGATATATGTTCCATTAGCACTTGAAAAGAATGTGTATTCTGCTATTGTTGGACAGAGTGTTCTATAAATGTTGATTAGATCCTGTTGATCGATGGTAGTACTGAATTCTTCTATATCCTCACAGATTTTTCTGTCTAGTTGTTCTATCACTTGCTTGAAAGAGAGGTGTTGAAGTCTCCAACTATAACTGTGGATTTGTCCATTTCGGCTTTCAGCTCTGGAAGTTTTTGATTCACATATTTTGTTCTTTGATGCATATTCATTTAAGATCACTATGTCTTCTTGCTGGATTTACTCTTTCATTATTATATGGTGTTCCTCTCTGTCTCTGGTAATTTTTGTTGTTGTAGTTCTGAAGTCTACTTTATATGATATTAATATAGCCACTCCTGTTTTCTTTGATGTTTGCATGATATGTATTTTCCCTTCCTTTTACTTTCAACCCATGTATATCATTATATTTGAAATGAGTTTCTTGAAGATAGTGTGTAGTTGGGTCATATTTTTTTATTCCATTTGCCAGTCTCTGTCTTTTAATTGGTTTATTTGGACCATTTGCATTTAATGTAATTATTGATATGTTAGGGCTTAAGTCTGACATTTTATTTTTTTGTTTTCTTTTTGTTCTCTCAGGTTTTTGTTTCTTTTTCCTGCTTTCCTGTGGATTTCTTGGTCATTTTTTAGAATTCCATTTATACTTATCTGTAGTGTTTTTGAATGTATCTCTTTGTATAGCTTTTTTAGTGGTTGCTGTAGGCATTATATTACATACATATAACTTATCACAGTCTACTGGTGCCATCATTTTACCAGTTCATGGTATAGAAACTTTATCTCCTTTGCCCTTCCCCATTTATAGTATAATCCTTGTGAATATTTCCTCTATATACATTTAGAACCACATTAGTGTTATAATTTTTTATTTCAACCATCAAACACAATTTTGAAATCTTGAGAAGAAAAATGTATTGTATTTTCCTATATTTTACTGTTTCCATTTTTTTCTTTCTTCTTGAAAATCCAAGATTCCACCCGTTGTCATTTTCTTTCTATTTAAGAGAAATTTCTTTAGTCATCCTTTTAGAGTAGGTCTGCCTGCCGTTTATTCTTAAAGGATATTTTCGCTAGTATATGATTCTGGTTTGACAATTCTTTTCTTTCAGCACTGGAAAGTGTTGTGCCACTTGTTTCTGGCCTCCATGATTTGTGGTGAAAAAATCCGCTATTATTCTAATTGTTTTTTCACTATAGGTAATAAGGTTTCATTTTTCTCTTGTTTACTGTTTCCAAGATTTTTGTCCCTGTCTTTAGTTTTCAGAAATTTGACTATGATGTGTGTTGGTGTGGACTTCCTTGAGATTATCTTCTTTTGGGTTTACTCTACTTGAATCTGTATATTTATGTCTTTTGCAAAATATGGGAAATTTTTAGCTATTATTTTTTCAAGTACTATTTCAGCCTCACTATCATTTGCCTCTGCTTCCAGAATTCCAATGACATGAATGTTAGATCTTTTATTATAGTTACACAGATCCCTGAGCCTTGGATCACTTTTTTCAATCTACTTTCTCTCTTATGACAGGTTGGGTATTTTCTATTTTATGTTATTTTATTTTATTATTATTATTTTACATCTTTATTGGAGTATAATTGCTTTACAATGGTGTGTTAGTTTCTGCTTTATAACAAAGTGAATCAGTTATACATATACATATGTTCCCATATCTCTTCCCTCTTGTGTCTCCCTCCCTCCCACCCTCCCTATCCCACCCCTCGAGGTGGTCACAAAGCACCGAGCTGATCTCCCTGTTATTTTATTATTTTTTGTTGGGGCCCATTTTTAATGTCTTTGTTGAATTTGTTACATGAGGACCACCCTGAAGTGGTATAGAGATCCAGTTCTGTTTCCAGTAATTGGCTTCCAGCCAGAGAATGAGTTATGTTTAAAGTAGTTCCAAACCAGGTGAGGATGGAGAAATTATCTGTGTCAAGTAGGGGCAGGTCAGCATGACTGGTGACAAGTTTACAACTGTAGTCAGATATCTCATCTCAGTTTGCCCTGGATTTTCCTAGTTTCAGCAGGGGAAGTCCTGCATCCTGCAAATTCCCTCTGTCCTAAGAAAACGAGGATGGTTGGTCACCCTATGAGAGTCTGAGAGTTATCTCAGCACGTTTTCTGGTTGGATCTGGGGAGGGAAGAGGTTGAGAGGGCATTGGAGTGGTTTGAGATCATTGCTGGGCTGTCCAAGTTTGATTCTTCAAAGCCTTGTACAGTTGAGGGCTTGCTAATGTATGTTCTCCTTAAGGCAGCAAACCAAGGAAAAAGATGGGTACTCCCTGGGCCAGGATCTATGTGTCCTATTGGTTCTTGCTCCAAATTCTCACCCAATCTATTTTTTTTTCAGTCAGGGGTGGGTGAGGTGGAGGAGCTCCCATTGGGTTACTAGGACCAGTTTGAAAGAAGATTCCTTGATCTCTGTTCATTGCCCCCTGCCCCCACCCGCCTTATCTGACCCTGTGTCAGTGGTAGAACCATGAACACTGTCTAGTTGTGATTTAGATACTAGGGTAGGTGAACAGCTAAACCGACAACTATATAACGTGGGTTGAGGTGAAATACACATTTTATAGCAGGGTTTCCCAAAGTGTGGTCTGAAATTACCTTTCCAAGATCACCTGGGGGCTTATTAAATACAGATTCCTAGGCCCAACGCCATAGACTATGCATCAGCAGTCGGGGAGAGGACCAGGAAAGTACATTTTTACAAGCACCCCATGTTGTATTCGTGAATCCTGACATTAGAGGACCACTTTTCACTTGTTCTATACTATTTAGGTGATGTCCAGAGGATATCGGGGGGAAATCAGTATCCGATTTTACTTCTAGTTGGAAGGGCCGTGAAAAAAATATTTGGGACTTTGAAGGGCTTTATCATATATTGTCATTCCGTTAATTGTGTGACGTTAAGGTTTGGGTAAAATTTAGAAGAGCAATAGTAGCCATCCCCCGGACACTTTACTGATGCTATTCTTTCCACTTTCAGCAGTGGAAGGAGAACTTGAGTGGAAAATGACAGAATAATATCTTCATAGCAGTTTAACAGCCTTTGCTCTCAGCTTTACAGGCCTCCCCTAGGATTGAAGGGAAAATTAAATGAGGGAAGTGAGTCAAAATCACATAGAAGAGAGTACTTGCTACCCTATATTCTGAAACAGGGCTAAATTCCCAGATCTTTAAGCTATTTTTTGTTGTTGTTGAAGTCAGCATTTTCTTTCCTGTTAACTGCACCTGTTGCCATCAGATGTCTGGTATTTTAAAAATCATATCTACTCTAGAAAGAGATTTATTGCATTTTAAATCCAGATGACATCTTAGCTGGGGATTAGGCTTTTTTCCCACCTCAGGCAGAGCTACGCTTATATAATGATCTTTTGCACAAGCAGAGAGTGCTACTGCTGTGTCAGTCGGCTGGTAAGTTCAAACTCCAGATGTGGGCTAACATGCAAAATGTGATTCTGGGAGTACTGGTTTGATTCACTGTCACTGGGGCTGATCTGGAGCTCTGCTTCAGCTGGCAGCAGTCTTCATGGTGGTGGTGGTGGTTATGGTGGTGGGAGTGGCTGGACAGTAGGGCCTCTTAATATTCAGGATTAAATTGAATGCCTAGTTAGTCTAACAATGGCCCAAACTAAGGATAATAAAAGTAATGATTTAGAAGTATAAATCTTTTTCTTGTTTATAAATTACCTTTTAAATACATACCAGTGGGGCTATTTTGTGCTGGTTTTCGTCCCCTACTTGCAGGGCACCAGCCCTCTTCAGATTCAAATGAGACATTTCACATGTGCTTTCCAAAGTCTGGATGCCCATGTGAGAGCCACACTTATTTCCTTTTCCATTTCAACCATCAGGCTCTGATTGCACATCTGACAGTGTCTTGAGATTATCTCCTTCTTCCCCCAAATTCCCAGAAATTTGTCTCTTTTCATCTCCTTGGGTTCAAGGCACTGGCTAAAGTTTCTCATAAAGTCTCCGAATTCTTCTTTCTTGAACAAAGGGGGTCGGGGAGGGGCTATGGGACCAGAGTCCTCCTGGTACCGAGTGGTCCAAGGTCCTATATTATATGGTGAGTCAGGAACACCATATTTCAATCAGATGATAAGAGTGTGAACTTACACATAGCAAAGGAAGAGATAACACGGAGAGGTAAAAATGTGTTGTGGAAGTATTATGATCTGGTGGGGATCTGACAGCTCTGATTATCGCCCTTTCAGCACAGAATGGCAGGTGAGTGTGCATTGTCATAATTAGCCTGTGCAGTTAGGATGACTTCACAGATATTTGCTTTAATTGACTTTAGTAATAAACTAAATGATAACCTTCTCAGATAAAAATAATTCCACAATGACTGTCTAGGTATCACGATATATCATTGTTTAAAGTAGTGTGTACTTTCTAAAAAGAAAATCTGTATATGTCTCTAGGGCCAAGTATTTATTACATCCTTATTATTGTTATTAATAAATAAAATCTATTTGTTAAGACAATAATTATATATCTGTATTTATAATTTTATATATATATATATATATACACATATATATAAAGCACTTTATACATGATTTAAAACAGCGTAATTTAAACCGAAGTTTACTCATCTGAAACCGACAGAGGTCATGAACAGTCCACTTTCTCCACTGTCCTGGAGATTGATAGTCTGGACCTACATGAGTTACTGCAAATAAAAACATCCTCTCTAAGAGCTGGTTCTGCCCAAGGAGTTCAGCTGGAACCTACCAGATTCAGCAGTGTAGCCCATTTAAGTGGTTGTTTGATGTCACACGTGGACTGCCTCAGGTGTGCATTAAGTGTAAGGTCTTGACAATAAGGATTTTTTGGTTTGTTCATTTTTTTGCTTATTTATTTAATTTTTATAGTTTTATTTATTGATTATTTATCCTGTACTTACTTGATAATATTCTGACTATTTTGGGGCTAGGATAATTGCATCCCTTCTCAAACCTAAAGCAGAAGAACAAAGGTAAAAATTTATCCCAAAGTGTAGATAATAGGGAGGTACTTAAATGTGTCTGAGTATACAAAGTGTGAAAAATTCCTTTCTCTCTCTCTCTCTAGACTTTTTATAAAAAGAAAAGCCTTTTGAAATAACTGCCCAAAGTAAAAGAGATGAGTGTTGAAGACAGTGGCAGAGACAGCGTTGTTCTCTAGCAGCCTTTCCCACTCTTTCCATAACAATGGAAACCCTGATTTTTAGATAGGCACAGGCTGCTCAGAGTAAAGACAGGCTCCATGGCAACCAGTGTGGTCCAGTAACCAGTGCAAAGCATCACATGATAGCTTCCTGAAATTTTCCTTAAAGACAGTTGATACATGCTATCATTTTCCCAGCTTCATCCCTTCTTCCACCCTGCTGCCTGAAATACTGATGTGTTTCAAGGAGTTTTAGTTGCTACCTTGGACTATGAGAAATGGGGCCCCCCTATTTGGGATGGTCGAATGGTGAACTGGAAAGATGTTGAAGATTTTGTTGGGCAGAACCTCTGTAAGCAGCCCTGGACAGTCTCTGGATTTTTATATGAGACAGAAACACTTTTTTGCCTTGCTTATGCTACTAGTTCTTGTTTAGCCAAATCTAACCTTAAGTGATAACAATGATACAACCCTAAAGGAAGGGAGATTTCATAGCCTTTCCATGAAGTTTATTCAAGGGCTTAAGCATCCTTAAGGACAAAATATTACTTTTTGTTTTTAAAAAAGTATCTTTGATGCAATCGATTCCTGTTTTCTCTTATTCACGCCTCTGAAAATGGAGAACAGTTGGTTGACTTCTTCCTCATAATAAATCTTTGTGGAACGTAAGGTTTTTGTTTTCACCTTAATTTTATAGCTTTTTGCCCATCAGTGGATTTAGAACGCTAAGTAATTATCCTTTAATTTTATGAAAAATATTCATAACCAGACTCTTTTTTTAGTAAGAGAATTAGCTATGCTAGGCTTGGGGTTGTAATTATGCCTGTGATTTGTTATTAGTGGGTTGCAACAGGTTTGCTCTTATGAAATGAATAAGCTGTTTGCTGAACTATGAAAGGAGGAGACAGAGAGAGCGTACTTCTACTATAACATCTGGGGAGAAGTAGTAGAAAATGGGCTTTCCCTGTGTGTGCATGTGAGCAGGACAGTGAGGGAAAGAGAGAGAGAGAGAGAGGGAGAGGGAGAGAGAGAATATCTTCAAAGCAAAACACTTCGTATGTTTAATTGCTGCCCTATTTTGTGGCTTCCCGAGGAGCAGGAGGCTCACCCAGTGAGGGACCAATGTTACATTCCTCGGGTGCATGAAATTGGAGCCCACGTCTGAGATGCCAGACACATTTCTGTGCCAGCTGTCTTTATATTCTGACTGATTCAGGAGACCACATTCCCTGCAAAACAGTCACTCAATGCAACCTTTAAGGGACATGTAATTAAATACATATTAAGACTTCCGGGCTTCCCTGGTGGCGCAGTGGTTGAGAGTCAGGCGGACGCGGATTCGTGCCCCAGTCCGGAAAGATCCCACATGCCACAGAGCGGCCGGGCCTGTGAGCCAGGGCCACTGAGCCTGCGCGTCCGGAACCTGTGCTCTGCAACGGGAGAAAAAGACGGGTACCACACACACACAAAAAAAGTCTTCCCTCATTTCTGTGCCCCACATCTTCAGGCACACACTGAGCCTTTTTTTTTTTCTTTTTCCATAACAGCTTTATTGAGACATAATTCACTTAGCAGACAGTTCACCTTTAGAGTGCACAAGTCAATGGCTTTTAGCATATTCACAGAGTTGGGCAACCATCACCACAATCAGGTTTGGAACATTTTCTTCAGCCCGAAAAGAAACCCCATACTCATTAGCAATCGCTCCCCATTGCCCCTTAACCCCCAGCCTTAGGCAACCACTAATCTACTTTCTGTCTCTATGAACTTGCCTATTGTGGACATATCATACAGATGGATTCATATAATATGTGGTCTTTTGTGACTGGCTTTTTCACTTAGCATATGTTTTTGAGTTCATGCGTGTTGTAGCATGTATCAGAACTTTATTCCTTTTTATGGCTGAATAATACTCCTTCGTATGGATATACCACATTATCTTTGTTCGTCAGTTGATGAATGTTTGGGTTGTTTCCACTTCGGGGCTGTTACGAATAGTGCTGCTATGGACACTTGTGTACAGATTTTTCTGTGGACCCGTGATTTCATTTCTCTTGGGTCTATGCTTAGGGGTAGAGTTGCTGGATGTGGTAGGCAGCAGAGTGGTTCCTGCTCAGAGAGAAGAGATGCGGACTCAGAAAGGGGTCTTGAGGGAGATGTTTAAAGTCTGTGCGTTGGAGCTGTAAAACCAGGTTGCCAACTTTTCAGGTGAGGTGAGGGCAGTGCCAATAAAGTCAAAGCAATAAGTGACTATGCAGTATAACAGAGAAAGTAGTCTAAACAAATTCTACCATATAGGTTTGGCTTACTAGCAGCTATTCTCATTTTAATTTTTGACCAGTCCGTCAAGCAACTTATACTTTCAGGTCCCTTCTGGGTGTGTCCTAAGCTCACCCTGCCATCCCAGGGTGAGTTACTTTTCCCTGCAGACAGCTGCAACCTCACTCTGTAGGACCTTCCTCGATTCCACCCCAGTGCATTGGTTATGCTTGTGAACTCCTTGTTTCCTGCACACACATCTCACCTGGAATTTTGGGATTTTTTTCTCATCTCATAGCTTCCTTCGTTAAGCCAAGGTTTTTCATAAATCCACTCCACCAGAGATGAGGTAATTTCCGGGAATGAATCTTCGGTCCTTGTTCTTAGCATCCAGGTAGCAGTATCAGGTGTTGTCTCTTCCTACGGAGGCAGTTTGGTGCGGTGGTTTCATCCTGACTTTGGAGTCTGACTGCTTGGGACTAAATTCCAGCTCCACCACTTCTTATTTCTATAAACTCGGGCAAATGACATAACCTCTCAGTGCCTTAGTTTCTTTATCTGTAAAGTGGGATTAAATAGAACCTATCTCATGGGGTTCTTATAAAGTGCGCATGGTGCATGCAAAGCCTTAGGGAGTAAGTGCTCGCTGAATGCTGGTGAGCCATCATTCTTCCCAACGTCAGCACCCTCTGCTTCCATTCCAGTTACTCCAGCCTGAACGAACAGGCCCACAGGCGATGTGGTGGGAGGGCAGTTTTGCTATATTCTCGTCCAGGCTGAAGCGGCTCTGCCCTCAGTTTCGCATCAGGCTGGAAGCAGTGGTTTGTTTGCCCGTGGGGCATGCCGATGTCTCCTCTAAGTCCTTTTTTTTGAGTCTCCTGGCTCTTCACAACAAAGGCAGGCATTTTCATTTTATTGGAGCTGAGGAAAATCACACTTTTATGATTACTTGTCCTGCTCCCCGAATTGATTGCAAGAAACCATGTCTGGCACCTTTGATCCCTGTTACTGTCTCAGGCGATGCTTAGTCTGTGCGTCCCCAGACCCCCTCAAGGTCCCCGTCTGTCCGCTGCCCTTCTAGCTGGCAGAGGGCCAACTCCACCCTCAGTGAACCGGGAAGGAAGCCTGAGCAGCATCCAAAGTCACAGTGGCCTCAGGCAAAGGTGGGAAACGCAGGCCCCATCCACCTCTCCTCTCAGTGTCTCTCCCTCAGTGTCAGCAACGCGCATGTCTGTCAGGCTAGGAGCCAGGGAGTGCCTTTGCCCCTCTCTTCCCCGCATAGGTGCCTACCTGTCCTAGGAAAGGAAGTTCCCCTCAGCCTGCTGTCACTGCCAGAAAGCGAGCAAAACATCATTTCCCCAGGTGGTAAGGGCCAAAAACCCCAGAAATATCTGTATTTTAACAATAGACTTTTGGAAATAGAAAAATTAACCCCTAAAGCTGACTGTCTTCAGTCAGCTGAAGACTGTCTTCAGCATCATACCAGGCTGGATAGACATAGAGAGGTGTGTGTGAGCAAACATATTTTCCCTTTCACTTCTTTAGTTTAGAAACAAATTAAATTACACACGTGTATTATGCCATCCGCCCATTCCACTTTGCTTCAAGTAATCAATGTTGACAGCCTGGGGTGTATCTTTCTATATATTTCTCTATCTTCCTATAGGGACATGCCACAGTTTATCCTAATGATGGGTATTCAGGTTGTTTTCAATCTTGGGGTCATGGTCAGCAGTCCTTCAGCAAGCATAGCTCAATGCACAGCCTTATATATTGATTCTTTTATTTGTAGGATAGTTTCACAAAAGTAGGACTGGTCAAGGAACATGCGTTTAGTAGATACTGCCAGGTTACTTTTCATTCACTATAGCGATCTACTTGCCCACCAAAAACATATAAAATGTTTATATCCCATACCCTTTAATACTTGATCTTATAAATTTTATTTTCCCTAACTAGTGGTGGGAAATGTTTTCCCCTTTTTATTTTAATTTTTTTTTTTTGCCATTCTCTGAGGATACCCTGTGTCAGTGGTCAGTGGTCTTTCTTGGAGGCTGACCCTGCTGGCACATTTGCAACTGCTTTCAGGCCTCCACAGGCTTCAGTTTTCTCCAGGCAAGAGCTGAAGAAGCAGCTTTAATGAGCATGATGGATTTTAATCATAGAAGCTCATTGCACCGTATGAATTAAAAACCATCGAAAAGATGGATTTCATGTAAATGCCATTTGGAAAGGTTACAGGAACAAGAAGGAAACAATGTGTGTGCACAGATGCTGTGGGTGTTCTGGCTTTGCCCCAGTTCTGCGGTGGTCACGCTGTGGGCGTGCTGCCTTGCTCTACCCTGCTCACTGCAGAACCTGTAGAAGCCCCCTGCAGAAGGGGAGGACCTTCCAGTGGCCAGCATGTCAGGCTTAGAGAGAGGAGCACCTGGAGAGTTAAGGACTCCTAGGGCCCAGCAGCTTCTGAGCCTTTCTTGCACCTTCCTTGCTAAAACTAGGTCTACCTTCCTGTGTGGTCCCCCTTTCCTGAGGTTTTTCTAGTTTTCAAGCATCCCTGGGTCCTGTCTTTACTCCAGCTATGGAAATTTTTTTCCAGAAGTATACTCCCTCTCAATGTCCTTTGCTGAATAGTAAGTTTTTCTAGAAGTGACTTCCCACTTCTACTTCTAGCCGGTACCCTTAATTCCTCATTCCTTGTTCTGCTCTGGCGTGCTCAGACTGGATGTTTCTTGGATCAGATTTGTACCACAATTCTGGGGACTGATTTGTTGTGGGTTGCAGCTCTCCTCTGAGGCCTAAGGTTTTTCTCTTTTTCCCTCTTCTGCCACTCTGTCCTCCTTATCTGGCTGGTGAAGTAGGCACCCCAGCACAATTCATGCTAACACTCTTGGGGGTGCTTGCACCCCACAGAGGCAGTGTATGTAATCTGGGAGACAGAGCATGATGTACGAAGGTCTGCCTGACCCAAGTAGACCTGTTATTGAGCTTATGGTGGACTAGAGCAGTGTTCAACCCCAAACTGGCTGAAGTGCTTTCCAGAAATGTTAACAGTAATCCATTCTGAAAAGTATATGCCCTACCAGTGATGCCTCATCCATGAAGCCTAGGGCACTGGGCACAGGGACTACCCCTTCTGGATCTTCATATAACTGCTCACCCACTGATTAGCAAAACTCCATGAGAAGTGATTGCGCCTGCCATAGGCAAACATTTTGGAGGAAAAGGTTCTGTACACATTGCTGGTGGAAAGGAGAAATCAATGTCACAGAAATAAAAACACCAGAAAATAAGCATATATGTACAGTATTTATTGCAATATTATTTATAATGGCAAAATCTCATAAACAAAGTGAATGCCCATCTAGAGGACAAAGGGTGAATAATAAACTGTGATATATTCATATATGTCTAAATACAGCATATAAATTTACAAATAAATAGAAAATCACACTAGTGTCCACAAAGAACAGTATGTACAAATGGTATACCGTTTACATAAAATTGTGTTTATACACATATAGAGGTGTATTAAAAGATGATGACCAGAATATTAATCATGTTTCATGTTTATCTTAAGGTGGTGGGATTCCAGGTGATTTTTCTTTCTTCCTATACTTTTCTGAACCATTTGAATTTATAATAGTGAACATGTGTTAGTTTAAAAAAAAACACTCAGAAATAAGCTAAAGCTGGGACTTCCCTGGTGGTCCAGTGGTAAAGAATCCACCTTGCAGTGCAGGGGATGCAGGTTCAATCCCTGGTCTGGGAACTAAGATCTCACATGCCACAGGGCAACTAAGCCCGCGTGCCACAACTACTGAGCTCATGTGCCTTAACTGGAGAGCCTGTGTGCCGCAAACTACAGAGCCCATGCCCTCTGGAGCTTGCACGCCACAACTAGTGAAGAGAAAACCCACACGCCACAACTAGCAAGAAGCCCATGCACCACAACAAAGAGCCTGCACGCTGCAACAAAAGATCCTGCATGCCTCAACAAAGATCCCGTGTGCCACAACTAAGGCCGGTGGCAGCCAAAGATAATAAAAAAAAAAAAAAAAATCTTAAAAAAAAAGAAATAAACTAAAGCTATTTTCATTGTGAAAAAGCTGAGAGGTAGAGGAAGGAAACGCAGAGGTTGTAATGAGTAGCCAGAATCTTCTGGCTTTTCCCAAGGCACGTGATTCAAGAGATTAAGACAATGTCTTTTATGACCTTGGAAGTCTCACTGTTATTTTGCTAATCCCATTGTTTACCTATTCAGTTGTGGGAGAAGCCTACAAGGGGACAGGAATACCAGGAGGCAGGGATCACTGGCCATCTTGGAAGCTGATTACCATAGGGGGGCCTGAAGGTATTGTTTTTCCCAGAAGTCTTAATAGTTAGCAAAAATATCTTTTCTCTGCACAAGATTTACATAGTCTTATGTGGAAACAAGGAGGTATAGATGACTCTTCCAGGTTCCTTCCATTCATGTGAGTATATAAAGTCAATTAAATGTTGTAGATTACCTTCTTCTTCCTATTAAAGCATTATAGAGTTTCTAATTGGAAAAATGACAATTTAAAATGTTATAGCATGTCACTGTTTCCTTGACCATTGTATATATGCTCACTTTTATTTCCTTGGGGTAATATTAAAATTTGTTGGCTAATATTTATTAGCCAATGTTCTGCCTTCGGCCATGGTGTTTGCATGCTTAAACCTTTATAAGAATAATGTCAGAGGCAAGACTAATGGAAACTGGAGCTTAATGAAAGTGAACAGATTTTATATTTTATCTTATTTATTACTTCATTCACATTGAATCAGTGACATTGACTACCCTCTGAAAGCCAGTAATTTACAAACACACAAAGAGGAAAATCAATATCTCACAAGATAAAAAATGCTTCCCCTGGGGCTTCCCTGGTGGCACAGTGGTTGAGAGTGCGCCTGCCGATGCAGGGGACACGGGTTCGAGCCCCGGTCCGGGAGGATCCCACATGCCGCGGGGCGGCTGGGCCCCTGGGCCATGGCCGCTGAGCCTGCAGGTCCGGAGCCTGTGCTCCGCAACGGGAAAGGCCAAAACAGTGAGAGGCTGGCGTACCACAAAAAAAAAAAAAAAAAAAAAAAAGCTTCCCCTGGCCTTTTGTTTCATAATGGGGAATTAAGAGGTCACATCTCTTCATTGATCTTAGTGCTTTACACAAGCTAATAGTATTTCATGCTGATTTTATTTTGAACCAGCAGGAAAATTACATGGTAAATGACTCAGTGTTATTCAAATCAGCAAATATTAGAGGAGAAATACAGGAATTGGAAGCTGCTTATTCATGAAATGCTAAAGGAGAATTCTCCTTCTCTGTTTATCTGTATCACTGTGGTTACCATAATCATGAATCCTGGATTCTTGGAACGTGATACAAAGAAAAGAAACCTTTTGTCCAGTTTTCAGCAATGTGACTAATGAATATTCAGGCACAGAAGGCTTTGGTTGCCTTAAATAGTCATTGGGAAATGCACGTACAAACTAGGTCTTGGCATGGAGATAAATGGAATTGAAATTATTCTCCCTATTATTTTGCTCTCAATTTTTGTCATCTTCTCTTCTCTCTCCATCCTCTGCTACTACTTGAAGGAGAAAAAGGGGAAAAGAGAGAAAGAGAAATGTTAAGAATCTGCTTTCTGAAAGGTGTTATTGCAGCCCATCCACATGCCCTTCATTACAGGTATTTCCAAAATCATGTTACACCTGCAAGGCCCCTAAATACATCTTATTGGTTCAGTTCTTGCCTCACAAAGAGTCATATCCAAGTTCAGAGTCTAGACTGAGGCTGTCTCAATTATCAAGCTCCTTCCATGTTACCCATGTGCCAATCCCCACTTCTTACAGAGCTCTTGGCTCCTAGTATTTTATCTGAGCATTTATTTCATTTTCTTATGTTGTTGGTGGGCCTTGATGGGCTGTGTGCTGTAACTCGTCTTTTCAATGTCTCTTGTGTTCTATTCCCCACCGAGCTCTGACTTTCAGATCCATCACTTCCTTCCAGAGCCTTCCCTGCCTTGACCATGTGTCTCTGGCCCTGGCCTGGGTCTGGCTTCCTCCAGCTCTTATACTATCTGCTGCTCTGGCTCTCCTGGTCCCAGCTCCTCACTCTACAAACACCCCTCTGCTGCTGGCCTCCTCTTTCCTTATATGAATTGGAGAAAGTGGTGAAGGAGCCATGGGAAAGTCTATTCTAGAGCAGATGGAACCCCTCCCCACTAGTGAGGGAGTGGCCCGAAATCTGTTAGGAAAAGGTTTAGAATTGCCATTTCTTGCCCCTCACCCTCCAGCCTCTCCCCTTCTCCTTCCAAACTCAGCTAAAAAAAAAAAGCAATGGAGCTTTCAACTCTGAATTAATGTCATTGTCAGATTGTGCCAGATCATAAGGAATAAGAGACGCTCATTTCCAAAACCTTATTCCTCCACCTCACATCAGCCACGCTGGGTCCCCGTGGACTGAAGCAGGATTGGGCTCACTTTCCTTTCTTAGCCCTCTAATTATCTTACCCTTGTGTTCTTTGGAAATATGTGTTCCAACATAATTTTCCCTTTCAGACTGCATAATTGTAGTTACTGGAACTGAGGGTGTAGGAGAATAGAATGCATGTGTATTCTGTGCACGTTCACTAGACTATAGTATAGTGTGATGTATCGTTGAATACATCACTCTCAAGCTGCTCTGACACTGTGTGCTGGCGATGGGGAGATAGTAAACATTCAGCTTGTTGATCAAAGGCAGTTGGCATCAATAGATGTACCTGAAAAACTGAGTACACAGAAAAAACATTCTGATAATTCTGATAGAGTCATATTGAACTTCAAGCTTTTATTCATTCATTTATCTGGGTATTTATGAAGCAACTCCTAGATACAAAACCGTGGTTCATGCTCATGAGGGTCAACAGAATTTCCAGATAAGGTTCTTCTCAGGCTTCGTAATCTCACAGTATTTTATGGGAGAAATAACCCCTCTAGGCTAATGCTGTATGAATGCTGCAGAATATACAGACCCTGCCTTCAAAGACTACATAAGCAATTTAATGTAGACAAGAACCTCTTAGTAGGATGGCCTGTGGAGTAGACATTTAAGGCAGTGAGCTACTTCACCTCCACTTAATCAGGAATATCTTGTTAGCATGCAGATCCAAGGGGAGCTTGTGTAATGAGAGAGAGTTTGATAACTGGTTTCTTCCTTTTCCCTGGAAGCTTTCTCTATACACCTACTGAGGGGGAAATGGAGCTTGCGGTTATTAAAGGTTCGAAGCTGTCACAGTTAGATGGGGCCAATGATACTGAGACTCTTGCCATATTTTTTTTTCAGGGAATAATATACCTTTCAGGGAGGTTAACCTATTTAATGTGAGAGATCGGAGAGCAAGGAATCCTGTGAAGTTATGAAAATTTTCTTGTTAGTTTATATGGAAAAAATTTGAGTAGTCAAAGAAAGGGACAGGGGCTTCCCTGGTGGCGCAGTGGTTGAGAGTCCGCCTGCCGATGCAGGGGACACGGGTTCGCGCCCCGGTCCGGAAAGATCCCACATGCCGCGGAGCGGGTTGGCCCGTGAGCCATGGTCGCTGAGCCTGCGCGTCCGGAGCCTGTGCTCCGCAACGGGAGAGGCCACAGCAGTGAGAGGCCCGCGTATCACAAAAAAAAAAAGAAAGGACAGTTATCAACTTCAGATTTTGTGAGTCTTTCTTCTTACCTTTTAGATCTGTGTGTATCTTGCTGTGTGTTGAGAGATGTGAGGGATTGAGCTAGTTTCAGGGGCATTGCGACTTCCATGAGATAACCCCAGTGGCTATGGTCACTGGGATCTCTTTGTCTTGATTGAGTTATGTAGTCTGCCTTACCTTTGGGGATACCATTGTTGCTAAAACATATGCACATTTGTTGCAGACTCACCTAAAATTCTTTGTGCAACCTCACGGGAGCTGAGTGGAAGAGGCTATTGTTGGAGTCTCTTTCTATATTCTTATGTATTACAAAACTGAATCCTGTTAATATTTTATCTGAATTAGTCATTGGGAACACGTATTCTAAGGGGAAACCATCCAAGGTTAGATTGGGGATATGTATTTCATGAGATGCTTTTCATTCAAAGCAATTATTTGAAATTCACCATGAATTTTAATAAACTTACTACATAGCTTCTTCCTGCTAATCCAATTCCTGCTTAATTGGAACCTTCTGTATCATTTCAGAGCAACCTCTGGAATCAGATTAATTGTAACTAAAGTAACAGTTTTCTCACACTAATAATGATCAGTTTAAAAAGAGTTGGGCAGATATTAGATAGTTTAATCACAAGTTACAGCAAATTGACACTTCATTAGTGAGGGAGAGGCTCAAACTTTTAGACTCAGAGGAAGAGCAAATTGTATTGAAAACCACCAGACACAGTGCTCTGGCTACAAGCTTGTTTTCCTCCACATTCTTGCTGCGGCCATAATTCATAATAATACCAGTGGCAAAAAGCTACTTATCACCTTGCCAGTGCTGACTCTCTGGGTAGCTGGGAAATTTACCCACATAGATTAATGGGAGAAAGATTTTTTAAAAATCAGAATAAAATAGAATCATTTTTAGAACTATTTAAGCTTTCCTTTGGAAGTGTGAACTTTGTAACTCAGTTTGAATATTTGTGTTCCCAGGTTCACAGAGCTTAACAGTGTCTTTTTTTTTTTTTTAACTTGTCAGGTACCATTTGCCTTCTCTACACTGAGGAGTTCTTCATTCCTATCTTGTCTTACCTTCGCTGTCTCTTTCCCTCGCTCTCTCTCTCTCTCTCTCTCTCTCTCTCTCTCGCACTCTTGCTAATGAAAGGGAGTTTCCTTTGAGGGTTTTGCTTAGGCAGCAGGTTTAAGGGTTCAGAGAAAAATGTGGATTTGCCCTTTAGATTTCCAGGGTTATTTCATTCTATCATGATGCTGTAACTTTGGGTAGTAAGCTTGGGAGCAGCCAGGGGTCATATCTTAAAGGGTATTATATGACGTTGAGAAGTTTGCATTTGTTTTTTTCCTAGTGGCAGTAGGGAACTACTGAATGCTTTGGTAATATTAATCATGTTACTGTTGTACCTCTGCTCTTCTTCAAAATGGGTTTAATTAGTCAATCTCGCATTTTTCCCCCTCTGGCATTCTTTTTTTAAATAAATTTATTTATTTTATTTATTTATTTTTGGCTGCCCTGGGTCTTTGTTGCTGTGTGCGGGCTTTCTCTAGTTGCGGCGAGCGGGGACTACTCTTCGTTGTGGTGCATGGGCTTCTCATTGCAGTGGCTTCTCTTGTTGCAGAGCACAGGCTCTAGGCACGCAGGCTTCAGTAGATGCAGCATGTGGGCTTCAGTAGTTGTGGCATGCGGGCTCAGTAGTTGTGGCTTGCGGGCTCTAGAGCTCAGTAGTTGTGGTGCACAAGCTTAGCTGCTGCACAGCATGTAGGACCTTCCCGGACCAGGGCTCAAACCCATGTCCCCTGCATTGGCAGGCAGATTCTTAACCACTGCGCCACCAGAGAAGCCCTGGCATTCTCTTAAAACTAACTCTTTGCAAAAATCGGTGTCATAATGAAACTACCTCTGAACCATACCTAAATAAAATGGAGAAATGCCCTCAGATATTCAGGGACACCTTTACTTTCTAGAAAGGTGGTAAGAAACTGAATACAGCTGACCCTTGAACAACATGGGTTTGAGCTGCGTGGGTCCACTTATATGCAGATATTTTTCAATAGTAAATATTTACTATAGTACTACACATTCCATGGTTGGTTGAATCCATGGATGTGGAGGAACTGTGGAGGGCTGACTATAAGTTATATGCAGATCAACCCATGCTTTGTTCAAGGGCCAATTGAAGTTTTTTTTTTTCAAATAATTTTTGAATAGACTTTTTCAAAATTTAAATTCTGATTAAAATTCTTAATTGCTCAACCTGTGTGTCTAAATGCACAAGAGTGCTTAGTGGCTACCTATTGGGAAGATGGTGGGTAATTATTAATGTTTTAAAAAGTTTTTAAAGCAAATAATAAAGTATAGTTATAATCATTGTTTTATTACTTGTACCATTATCGTTGGCCAGATAGCATTTTAAAAACTTTTCCCATAATGATACAAATAATCTCTTGATGGTTTCAAGCTGTTTAGATTATTGAATTGAAAACATTAGGAAGTCATCATCACTTTGAGATTTTTCATTTTTCTTAATGAAACCATGTCAAGATCATTGATTCCTTTTTAGATTTTTTTTTTACCCTTTGGGTTTTTAATTCACTCTGGGGCTTTATTAAGATGTATCATGTTTATGTGCTGCTGCAAGATTTCTGTAAGGTGTTTTGAATGTCTTATGATAGGCTTGATGGATTCTAGGAGCAGGACTCCATCTGGAGAAGAGATGTCCTTGGTCTGAGACCTGTCACGTGCAATTCAAATGGAGGCTGGACATTCTAGGAGGGAGCAGATCTTGCAACGGCCCCTGCCCCCCCTGCCAGGGAGACAAGGCTTTAGTGAAGTCACTGAATCCAGACAACAGTGAGGGGGAGAGAGACAAGTTGTGTGTGTGCCACAGGCCTGAGGACAGAGCTCTGAAGTTGTCACAACTACTCAAACACGATAGTCCCAGGCACCCATCATGACCCCACGGGACAGTCTGCTGTGAGTTTGCCAGCACCACCCAAGGGACCTCCACAGGGTAAACCTAGGGAGTTTCTTCCTTGTCAGACCCCAGTGTTCCATGTGGAACCTGCAGGCCAGTCAGTCCTACCTTGTCTCTTCTTCCTGATTGCTTCCAAGTCCTTCTAGGGACCTGTCCTCTTCTGTCTTCTCTATATACAGCTCCAGGTTTCTTTTCCTCTGGCCCAGGCTCTCACTGTTTCTGTCTCTGTCAGACCTTTCCTTGGAAACTTTTGCAACTAATAATAACAGTGACATATCTACTTACGTAGCATGTATTAGGCACAAGAAGCTGTTCTAAGTGCTGTGCTTATATTACTTGTATGGGCTCATTAAATCCTCACAATGCCCCTGGGACATAGGCATTGTTATTATGTCCACTTTACAGATGGTGAAACTGAGGCACAGAGAAGTTAATTCACCCACGATCACACAGCTAGTAAATGGTGGAGCTGGGACTTGAATCTGGGAGTAAGGCTTCAGGGTCTATGCTCTTAGTCATTAAAATATCCTGCGTCTCCCTAGGGTAAAAATTTCCCCACACACTAAACCTTTCTCAGAATGGTCTTTCAACTGCATTATCTTTGATTTGCACATGAAAGTGCAACAAAGTACTAATATGTGCTTGGCTAGCCACTTGAAACATTTCCACAACCAGGGTCTGTAGCCTGCCACAGAAAAACAACCCCCATATACTATGAGCTCATAACTGAACATTAAAAACCATGTGAGGAAAACCATAAAAGGAGGGCCAGGAGAACCAACAAATGGCAAAATTAACACATCTAGAACTAGAAACAATAGAATAATCTAAAAGAAAGTACAAGCATTTAAAAAACATGATTACAGGGGCTTCCCTGGTGGCACAGTGGTTAAGAATCCGCCTGCCAATGCAGGGGACACCAGTTCTAGCCCTGGTCCAGGAAGATCCCACATGCCATGGAGCAGCTAAGCCCGTGTGCCACAACTACTGAGCCTGTGCTCTAGAGCCCATGAGCCACAGCTACTGAAGCCCGGGCACCCTAGAGCCCGTGCTCCGCAGCAAGAGAAGCCACCACAGTGAGAAGCCTGCGCACCGCAACGAAGAGTAGCCCCCGCTCACCACCAACTAGAGAAAGCCGCGCGCAGCAACAAAGAGCCAACACAGCCAAAAAACAAACGTGATTACAGATTAAAGAAGGAAAAGAGCCATAGTAAAATAACTAGACACTAGGAATAAAGAGTAAGCAGTTTGAAGTGGACCCAAATACAAATTTCAAAAAGTTTACTACCCAAGAAGCTAAAAGAAAGAAAGAAAGAATGATGGTTTGATTACTTCCAGATGAATTGGGAATTGATAAAATGGAAGGAAGGCATGAGAAATAGCATTCAGTTTGCAGAAGACAATAAATTGATGGAAAATGGAAAGTATGAATGAGAGGTTAAGAGACTAGAATGAGGTCTAACGTAAATCTAATAAGAATTCCAGAAGAAGATAATAAGGAGAAAGGATAGGGCAAGATTCAGAGGCAATGGATGAAAATTTTCTGGAAATAAGGAAAATATGAATCGTAGGATTGAGGAAGTATGCAAAATTCCAAATATTTTAGTGAGACAGCAGAACTTTTAGCATATGGGGAAACCACCTCTCTCATATGACTTTTGTGGAGGGTCATTTTGCAATATATATTAAAAATGTGTAAACTCTTTGACCCGGAACTTCTGCTTCTAGAAATTTATCTTCAGTAAATAATCAGTTCACTTCCTCCAAACTTAAATATATAAGGATGTTGATCTCAACATTGTATAATAGAGATGTATTGAAAACAGCTTTAAAAAAAATCATCAATGTGCGATAGACAAAATACATTAGGGTATAACCAGAGAAGCACTATTGCTTTTATGAAGCTGTTAAAATGATGATATATATCTATTTTTATTTATTGTATAGAAAGGTGGTTGTTACGGAAAAAGATCTAGAAAAGCAGTGTGAGTAGTTGGTCCCACTGGCATAATCAAAAAGTCCGTATATATAAAAAGAAGTTTGGAAGGATAAATACTTAAAGTTTACAGTTAGTTATCATTGGGTGGGTAATTTTTACTTTCTTTTTTGTCCTTTAAGGCATTGTCTGATATCAGATTATACTGTGTAAAGAGAAACCTTGATTTGTATTTTAGATGAGGAGTAATGATAGAGTAATAGCGGCCCCAGGGAGAGTAGGTTTGTATTACCAGCGCCATCATGCTCTACTTCTTATTCCCCTTTTGGTTGTGTGTGCTGTGAGTGTGTACTAATTGTGTTGCTGTGCCCACAGCCCTGGCACTGAATGTTGTCATGGAATCCAGCATTAGAAAATATAATGGGAATATGTAGGGAGGAAGAATGGGTACAGAACTTGAATCATTTCTAAAGGGGGTTGGGTGATTGAGACCATGATGTCTAAACTAAAAAGTATCTCAAGGTTGAATACTGTGTTATTTAAAATATATGCTGAGTTATCCTTGATGTACCTTGTAAAGCTAAGAAGAATCTAAAGTGCTCATGAGATTAAATGATCAAGTCTGTAATTATTTTGTTTTGTTGTGTGTATACACACACACACATGTGTACACACACACACTTTTCTTTTTAATGTGTGGCCAATCAGATCTTGAGTGTGGGTGCTCCTCTCCTGATACTTTTTTCTAATTTGGGTTCTTAGAGCCAAATGAGTCAGTTTTTAAGTGAAGACAGAGAGAGGTGGTTTAAAGAAGGGAAAGAACATAGAGGCTTCTTTAGCTTCAGGTTCTTAGGAAAAGGGATTAGTCTTCAGATGCCTCGTAGAGTTTTATAAGTAAGTGGAGATACAATGTGATTATAGCCATCTCGGGTTTTTCAGTAATAACTCATTGAAAACAAGTTTCCTCATTCGCAAGCGTGGACATACTAATAAAATGTATGATTTAAGAAAAAAACAATAAAAAAGTGTGCCTGACATAATTGGGAGGGAGAGAGAAAGATAAGAGAGTTAGAGTATGAGGGTAATGATGGAGATTAGTTTCAAAGAAATCTGCTGTATGCATGAGAGACCTTGGCACACAGCCTGTCCTCTCCTTTGCAATGAATTTTCCTGTTTGTTATACAAAATGTTTTATTCAGTGTAACCTACCAAGCGACAAAGATTAACAGTGATAGCGAAATAGAAAATCCTGTGGGTCTTGTTTTATAAAGCAGAAGGATGGTCTTTATAGGAAGTCCCCTAGTGGACTGGAGACAGCCCCGATATTAACAACTGAAGATACTATGACACTCTCCTCATGGCAGGTTTCTTTTTTTAAAAAATATTTATTTATTTATTTATTTATGTGTGGCTGTGTTGGGTCTTCGTTGCTGTGCGCAGGCTTTCTCTAGTTGTGGTGAGTGGGGGCTACTCTTTGTCGCGGTGCGCGGGCTTCTCATCGTCGTGGCTTCTCTTGTTGCGGAGCACGGGCTCTAGGCGCTCAGGCTTCAGTAATTGTGGCACGTGGGCTCAGTAGTTGTGGCTTGTGGGCTCTAGAGTGCAGGCTCAGTAGTTGTGGTGCATGGGCTTAGCTGCTCCACGGCATGTGGGATCTTCCCGGGCCAGGGCTTGAACCCGTGTCCCTTGCATTGGCAGGCAGATTCTTAACCACTGCACCACCAGGGAAGCCCTATGGCAGATTTCTTTAAGTGGGCAATTTCATTATTAGATGGTTACCAGATTTTCAGTCCTATCTGTAAAACTTAAGTGAGGAAAGATGCTTCAGCCAGATCCTAATCTGTATTTCAGTGGGAAAGGCCAGGAAAAAAAAATCCCCATATAGATGGAGCTTCAAATATATCATTATTGCTGTCTGTAACCTTGGTGACAGGAAAGCTTGAGGGGGCCTGAGGTGGTAACATTAGTATAAACAGCTTTTCTATTGAACAAACGTGTGTATATATTCACACTGTGAATTTCATCTCACTGAGTCAGCATATTTATGTAAGGAAAGTTTGGTAGAGAATTTGCTGGAAGCAGCTGGCCTACTTACCTAAATGCAGTGCCCATTTTTTTTCTGGCAGATAAGAAGTAGCTGTAGACTACTGTGTCTGAAAAGAGACTCTTGACAGTAAGTTATGTCAGCATCTGAGGCAGCGAGGCAGCTCCTGGTGGTGGCTTCAGCTGCAGCCCTGAGCCCTGTGCTCCCCTCCCCTGGCACCGTGCTGTCCTTCCGCATGAGGCTGAGCTGTTGCCTCAGTCATTAGAGGGCATTCTCTGTGCCTGTGCCCAGGAGAGAGCAGTGTCCTTGGGTCATGACTGACTGGCCATGTGGACCTGGATCTTTCACCAGGTAAAATCTCCCCTGGTAACATAGGCTGCCCAGCATACCTGACGACTTGGGCCCTGTGAGACTCTGGGGATGAAAGGCTACAGTCTCTGTCTAGATGTGGCATTTCTGTAACTCAGTCTGGGAGCCAACTCTATTTGAAGCGCATATTACAAATGCAGGTTCCCAGCTCTATACCTATAACTATGATTCAGGATGTCTGGTGTAGTACTTCTGATGCATAGTGAGGTTTGGGAACTACTGACTCAGAATAGCCTCTCATGACATTCCTACTACGAAACGGGTTATCTTGCTGCAGGGACTTTTGATTACTGTTTGTCCTCTTTCAAATTCATTCATCTAAATAGTTACTGAATGCCTGTTCTGTGCCAGATACTGAACTAGGCAGTGGACTTATAATAGTGAACAAGATTGACATGTTTTTTTATCCTCATGAACTGAAGGGAAAATGAGTAAACTAATAATTATGATAAGAGCTGAGAAGGCCACAAGAGGATATTATAAGAGAGTATGCTGGAGGGAGGAGCAGTGAGTATTTAAAATAAAAATATGGTTTGCGGAGGCCTCTTTGAGGAGGCAGCAATTATACTAAGACCTGGATTAAAAGGAATCAGACACACGAGGACCATGCTAGGCAGTATAAAAAATTTGTGCACAGGCGTGGAGACCAGATCAGCCTCGTTGTGTTTCAAGAACAGAAAAAAAGGGCAGCGTAGCCAGTGCCCAGCAAGCCAGGGGCAGCGTGGCATGAGATTAGGCAGGTTGGCCCTGGATTGTGTAGGCTCTGGAGGACAATGGGTGGGCAGAACAGACCGAGAAGGGGTGGAGAATCAGATGTTCAGTGGGACAGGAGTCCGGAGTTGAGAGGAGAGGCCTAGTCTGGGCCATGAATGTGGGAGTCACCAGCATTTCAGTGGAGAACCACCTGAATGGGTGATTTAACCTAGGGAGAAGCTGGAGAGAGAGGATGGGGAAGGGCCTGGTGAAGAAGACTTGGGGCAGCCAGGGCCTGGGAGAGGTGGGAGGAACACCAGGAGGCTGTAGGCCTGTGGAGGCCACAGGAGGAAGATGCTCAGAGACGGACAGGCAAGTGTGTTATTGACACTAAAGGTCTAGAACAGTGCAGGCCTGTCCAGTGGCCGCCAGCTTCATGTGGCTATGGAGCCCTTGAAATGTGACGAACGTGAACTGAAAATGTGTTGTAAGTGTAAAATAAAACATACACCATGCACACCTAAAAAGAATACAATGCTATATATTAATTATATTTCAATTTAAAAAGCGCACACCAGGGGCTTCCCTGGTGGTGCAGTGGTTGAGAATCTGCCTGCCAATGCAGGGCACATGGGTTCGATCCCTGGTCCAGGAAGATCCCACATGCCGCGGAGCAACTAAGCCCGTGCGCCACAACTACTGAGTCTGCGCTCTAGAGCCTGTGGTCCGCAACAAGAGAAGCCGCTGCAATGAGAAGCCCGTGCACCACAACGAAGAGTAGCCCCCACTCACTGCAACTGGAGAAAGCCCGAGCGCAGCAATGAAAACCCAACGTAGCAAAAAATAAATAAATAAATAACAAAACAAACAAAAAAATGCACGCCACATTTCAAAGATGTAGCACAAAAATAAGAATGAATATATTACTTTAATACTTTTTAAAGTAATGATGACGTTGAAACGATAATGTTTGGCATAGATTGGGTTCAATAATATACACTATTAAAATTTCACCTGCTTCTTTTTACTTTTTAAAAGTATCACTACTAGGAAGTTTTAAGCCACATGTGTGGCTTTCGTCCTGTTTCTGTTACAGAGTTTGGTAAGGCGAGGTCATTTGCAAACTTGGTCAGAGTAGACTGGCTGAGGTTAAGTAATCCCTAGCTGACTGTTCATACTCAGGTGAGACAGAATCATCGTCATGATACTATTATGCCTAAAATTAAATAAAACTCACGGCTAGAAAACTCTTCTAGACTTTTTGATACTTATGGAAGTGATTTAATAATTTCACATAAATTGACAACATCATATGCCTTTAAGTGCTTTGAAATGAACTCTCAAATATGGTTTTTCAGTCTTTTTTTTAACCTGTATTTTCTTTCTTTCTTTTTTTTGTCTTCTTTCTTTTTATTTAAACATTTTTTTTTGTTTGTTTTTATTTTTGCCCATCTGGCTAGGAAACTTCATGGTGTTATGGTCGACTTGCCGCACAACCGTGTTCAAATCTGTCACCAACAGGTTCATTAAAAACCTGGCCTGCTCGGGGATTTGTGCCAGCCTGGTCTGCGTGCCCTTCGACATCATCCTTAGCACCAGTCCTCACTGTTGCTGGTGGATCTACACCATGCTCTTCTGCAAGGTCGTTAAGTTTTTGCACAAAGTCTTCTGCTCTGTGACTATCCTCAGCTTCCCTGCCATTGCCTTGGACAGGTAAGATCAGGTAGCCAGGGGTGCAAGTTTTTTTTTTTTTTTTAAGTGTATTGAAAAATTAGCATCACGAAGCAAATAGTGAATAGTCAGTGTTCCAAATACTGCTTTTTAGTCTGCTTGTTGTCAGCAGAAAGAGAGTCGATTGCTGAAACAGATGCCTTACAGAAGACAGCAGCTCTAGAAAATGGGACCATTGAGAAAAGATGTGGCATTGGGGAGGTTACATCATGACGATGCTGGGGCAGAGCTGGATCATGATATAGTTTCAGCTTGGTTGGAATTAGCGGTATTTGCATTGCAATTTGCAGTAGATTGCTCATCAGATTGCTAACTCTGCAATTAGGGCCTTTTGATGCAGGATGAAAACATTTCTGGAAGAACAAGAGAACAGTTCAGTGGCTATTTAACAAATGATTAGACAGTCCTGTTGGACCTGGCCAGATAGCACCAGAATTCCTCTGGAGGATTTACTTCCAAGGTTTTATATTGTGATGGTGTTTGTTTTCTCTTCTCATCCTTTTTTAAAGGATGTTCATTTGGAAATAAATCTTACATCCTAGCTACTGCTGTCCTACGTACTTTGACCAAATTTATCAAAGGGAAGTGTGACGTTCTCAGTAATCAACAGGTGCCTGTCTTTTCTCTTTGTTGCTAGCGCTTCATGAATACAGTTGAGATAATAAGACATTTTAGAGAATAGAATTAAATAAGCAAAGAAGAATGAAAAATATTTTGTGTCCACAAGAACTTTTTTTTTTTTTTTTTTTTGCAGTACGCGCGTCTCTCATTGTTATGGCCTCTCCCGTTGCGGAGCACAGCCTCCGGACGCGCAGGCTCAGTGGCCATGGCTCACGGGCCCAGCCGCTCCGCGGCATGTGGGATCCTCCCGGACCGGGGCACGAACCCGTGTCCCCTGCATCGGCAGGCGGACTCTCAACCACTGCGCCACCAGGGAAGCCCCTCCTAATGCTTTTTGTATTGATCCATTCTGTGTTCACGGCAGGTGTGTCTTTCTGGCGGCCCCTTACTACCTGCTTGGTGAGGTCTTATGTCTGCAGTCCACATGGTGGGCTTTTCTTTCCCGAAGGTTTTTTTTTTTTAATAGTTTTATTGAGATATAATTTACACATCATAAAATTCATTTAAAATGTACAAGTCAGTGAATTTTAGTATATGTACAGTTGTGTAGCCATGACCACAATTGAACTTTAGAATATTTCCGTCACCCTAAAAAGAAACCTTGTGTTCATTTACAGTTATTCCCCATTCCCACCCCCAGACCGAGGCCACCACTAATCTACTTTCTGTCTTTGTATGGGGGGACAGTTCATATAAGTGGAATCATACAATATGTGTTCTTTTGTGCCTGGCTTCTTTTACTCAGCATAATGTTTTCAAGGTTCATCCATGTTATAGCAGGTATCAGTACTTCTTTTTTTCTCTTTCCAGCTTTATTGAGTTATAGTTGACATACAGCACTGTACAAGTTTAAGGTATATGGCATAATGACTTCTCTTACACATATTGTGAAATGATTCACTATAAATTTAGTTAACATCCATCATCTCATACAGATACCAAAAAATGTTTATTTTCCTTGTAATGAGAACTCATGATCTACTCTCGTAACTTACTTCATTCCTTTTTATTGCCCAATAATATTCCCATTGTATGCATATACCACATTTTGTTTATCCATTTACTAGTTGATGGACATTTGGGTTGTTTCCACTTTTTGGCTATTATAAATAATGCTGCTATGAATCCTGAAGGTTTTTTAAGAATAGGATTCAACAAGAATGGGAACACATTATTCTGGACAGGTTGCTATTCTACCTGGAAGCAATGCAATAATCCCTGTGGGTTATTTTGAGCCTTTGGTTTTAGGCAAGAAAATATGCAAATAATAAGAAATCCTTATTTTCTTTGCAGCAGAAAATCTACTGTATTTCTGCCATCATTTTTTTCAGTGTGTCTTTTATTTTTTTAAATTGAAGTATAGTTGATTTACAATGTTTCAGGTATACAGCAAAGTGGTTCAGTTATATGTGTGTGTGTGTGTGTGTGTGTATTCTTTTTTAGATTCTTTTCCATTATAGATTATTATAAGATATTGAATATAGTTCCCTGTGCTACATGGTAGGTCCTTGTTGTTTATCTATTTTCTATATTGTAGTGTATATCTATTAATCCAAAATTCCTAATTGTTCAAAAAAGGTAAGCAAGTTCTTTTAGTAGAAAAGCACGTTTGGTAAATTCCTATTTCTTTATTCAGAGATGCGGATTACTGGAAAGTATAGGTTTGTTGTGCACGAAGACAAAGGGAAAACGTCCCTTCTCTCACTTCTTTCCCAGATATTTGTTTCGTGGCACCAAGTCAGCAAGTGAATCGGGAGGCCACCTACACTTCCTGCATCATCCTCTAGAGACGCACATACTAACAAAATGATGTATAGCGAGCCTGTGTGCTTGTGCTGCGGTCTATTTCCCAACCTAGAATGGAATAAAAAATGACAGGAAGCCTGGGCTTGTCACCTGTCACTTAGCAAATGGGAATCAGAGACAGTGGACGTGTATTCATGCGTGGGCGTGGGGCCACCACACTGGATTTACTGAGCGGTGGTTAGAAAAGCTTCTCCATGTTCAGAGAAAAACAATTGAGAGCATGCATAACTTATAGATTTCTTTCTCTTTTTTTTTTTCCCTTCCCCGAAAGTGATCTAGAACACATTTTACTGCACTCCACCCATCTCTGGTCATCCATGGTTGTGTTGTGTTTCTAGAACACATTTTACTGCACTCCACCCATCTCTGGTCATCCATGGTTGTGTTGTGTTTGCATCGTCTCTCCCACAGCTTGTCCCCTGCCAGACTCCACCACAGGGCCGCTTGCTCTTGACATTTTCCCAGGTGCTCCCTTTCCTCATCTCCTTTGTGCGTCCCTCCAGTAGAGCCACCATCTGCTCGGTTATAATTGTTTGTCTACGTGCCCCCTTTCCCCATTTAGTTAAGAAACATTCCCGTGCGTCCTTCCATCTTTGCAGTCCAGTGCCTGGCACAATACCTAGCAGATAGGTGGTGCTCAGAAATCCTTGTGACAGAAGGCACGCCTGCTCAGCTGGCCCCATGAGGGAATGCATGTTAATAGGGTTGGAAGGTCAACTCCAGCATTAGCTGACTGCACAGATGTGGGCCGAGCTAAGGTGAAGAAACTCACCATATCTCTGAGGGCTGCTGGCTGCCCTTTCATGACAGATGTGGTTCTAAGAGTCTTAACACATTACTCGGTTTCCCCCAGTCATAGGTGATATTGAAACAAGGTGCCTTTGGAATTCTGATTAGGTGGTTACAGAATAATCAAGTCAAGCTTGAAGGAAAAAAGTCTTCCCTGATTTTAACAAAAATCTAATCATGCAGGCATTTTAAGTCTATTAATTGCTCTTAGGGGTACTGAGCGATTATCACGGGAACAATGGCGATTGAGCAGGCATGATTTTTTTCAGTCAGATTGATCTTGTGGAAGGATTTTGTCAGAGTCCCTCCCTCACACTGGCTTCTTCTGCCCCAGGTGGCTGTAAATGCTAGTGATATCCGTGCATATCCACTGTGGCACGAGTCTCCTTTGGATTTGTGTGCAGACACATTTCCTTTCTCTTAGTGGCTTTGAAAATTGCCCTCAAGCTCCTCTACCCCAGGTAAAAATTTTTTTTACAAATTACCCTTTACCCTTAAATTGAAAAAGAGGTGTCTTTCCAGCAGAGGGAGATACCCTTTATATTGAGGGCACTCTTTTGGATTTAGTCCTGGTGGCAATAATTATAAGACTAACTGTGAATTGTACAGCAAAATCCTCAAAACTTAAGGTCTAGCTTCCTAAGTCCCCCAGTGGTTTCCTCTGTCTTAGGCAGAATAGAAGAAATTGACCCTTTCTTTCCTCTCTCCTACTTTTAGTAAATAGATTCCCCTAATTAAAGTGTATCTTCTGTGAAATGAATTTTGCTTGTGCATTTGGCAGGTACTACTCAGTCCTCTATCCTCTGGAGAGAAAAATATCTGATGCAAAGTCCCGAGAACTAGTGATATACATCTGGGCCCATGCCGTGGTGGCCAGCGTCCCTGTGTTTGCGGTGACCAACGTGGCTGACATCTATGCCATGTCCACCTGCACGGAAGTCTGGAGCAACTCGTTGGGCCACCTGGTTTACGTTCTGGTCTACAACATCACCACGGTCATCGTGCCTGTGGCTGTGGTATTCCTCTTCTTGATACTGATCCGCCGGGCCCTGAGTGCCAGCCAGAAGAAGAAGGTCATCATAGCAGCGCTGCGGACTCCGCAGAACACCATCTCTATCCCCTATGCCTCCCAGCGGGAGGCCGAGCTGCATGCCACCCTGCTGTCCATGGTGATGGTCTTCATCTTATGCAGCGTGCCCTATGCCACACTGGTCGTCTACCAGACTGTGCTCAATGTCCCCAACACTTCTGTCTTCTTGTTGCTCACGGCCATTTGGCTGCCCAAAGTCTCTCTGCTGGCGAACCCTGTGCTCTTTCTTACTGTGAACAGATCTATCCGCAAGTGCTTGGTAGGGACCTTGGTACAACTACACCACCGCTACAGTCGCCGGAATGTGGTGGGCACAGGGAGCGGGGTGGCCGATGCCAGCCTGGAGCCCAGCATGCGCTCGGGCAGCCAGCTCCTGGAGATGTTCCACATTGGGCAGCAGCAGATCTTTAAGCCCACGGATGACGAGGAAGAGAGTGAAGCCAAGTATGCCGGCTCAGCTGACCTCCAGGCCAGGGAGCTACTTCCCACCTGCCTGGAGGCAGAGCAGGGGCCGCGGTTTGCTACCCCTGCACCACCCCCGGGCACAGTGGACTCTGTATCCCAGGTGGCACCAGCAGTCTCTGTGGAACCTGAGACATTCCCTGACAGGTACTCCCTGCAGTTCGGCTTTGGGCCATTTGAGTTGCCTCCACAGTGGCTCTCGGAGACCCGAAATAGCAAGAAGAGGCTGCTTCCCCCCTTGGGCAACACCCCAGAAGAGCTGATCCAGACAAAGATGCCCAAGGTAGGCAGGGTGGAACGGAAGATGAGCAGAAACAATAAAGTGAGCATCTTCCCAAAGGTGGATTCCTAGCAAGTCTTGTAAATCCCTGGAAGCAACAGACCTTCCACATTCCTGCCCTCCCTTCACTGGGCCTAGGATTTGTCTGATCTCCTTGCAGCCCAGTATGGGTTGATTCCTCCTCTGTGGGCCAGATGCTTTTGAATGAGAGGGAAATCTATATAAAATCGAATGTCCTCTTTATTGAGGGCATATATATATATTTATACATATATATATATTTATCTCAGTGATCCTCAGTAAAGTCCACATTTCTCTCTGTGGAGACGAAAGCTGGGTAGTGGGAAACGGGTCTTGGGTAGGTTCTCTGTGTGCATTTTCTGGGGATATCTCTGTTCCGGGCCCTGCAAAGAATACACGGAGAGAAGAATGTCTATAAGTTCAAAGGAAGCAGGGGCACTCTAAGAGAAGCCCAAGATAATTATGGAGCCGTGTGGCCCCAAGAAAATGCCTATTTGATAGATTTTAAAATCACAGATATTCAAAATGGTTTATATTGATCTGTATCTTTAGGGAAGATAGAACCTTGGCATTTGATACCTTTTTTCTGGACAGCCTGATCACATGACTCACGGTTTCTCCCGATGCCCTTCATCTCCTTCGCTGGGATGTAGGTGAGGGATGAATGAATATTGAACCCCCATTTGACAGACATGGCAATAGATGTGCCCAGGGATTAGGAAGATATTCTGTCCTTGATTATCCTGACCATCTCCGGGCATCACTAAGGCCTCAGAAAGAGAAGTCCGCAGTGTTGATTGGAAAACACTAAAAGCTTTTATCATGTCTTTCCCCCTTAAGCTGTGTTTTTTTCAACAAATGAGGGAGAAGCTTAGAAGTGGAGAAGAAAGACTGAGAAATATCCACACTCTGTAGAGTTTCCTCTTCCCACATGGTCTCATGTGAAAGATTTTATGCAGCAATCAGCAGGGGTAAAGCGTATTGAAAAAGGTTTGTGCCAACTTCTGGAATTAAAGGTCATTTAAAAAGGCAAAGTTAGGGTAAACGGGGTCCTCTGGAAACGTCAAGCTAAAAATACTTGATTAGGAAAAGTGAGTCTGCCCAAAAGAGTGGGAAAAGTTGGTTCCCTTCCAAGGAGGACTGCAGACCCCATGCGTCGCCACTCTCATTTTCAGTCTGTTTGTGCGACTGTGGTTCTCCCTTCATTTGGGGCACAAAGGAGGGACAGAACATGGAGAAGGAATTCATCACTGTACAATGCCAAGGCAATACCTAGCCCAGGTGAGCTCTCCACTTACTCCTTCCCAGTGAAGTTGTAGCAGGAGCCAGACAGGACAGAAGAGGGAGGACAGTGTCCTCAACTGATCAGTTGCCTGGGGGCTCTCACAGCAATTCGAGTCTACGTTGGGGTGGGCTTCACCAGGTTGAATTCAAACCACAAAGGAAACTTCACTCTTAAGGAGAACAAATCAAGCACCAGGTCTGCTCTTCTCTGGAGGGCGTTTTGTTCTTGTTCATAGTATGGAAGGGAGCCAATCCAGTGCCTTGAGCAGGGGAGGGGGCATCCTCAGCGGCAAAGAACACATCCCAACGGCAGGGGTCCTCACGGATCTTCTCCTTGAACCACACAGGCCCTTGTCCCTCGTAGGAAGGTCAGACTATGTGTAGGGAGTTTCCTTTTCCTGTCCTTTCCTGGGTGTGCTGTCTTGTGATTCCCGAATGTGAACCCAAAGACCCTTGTCCAAAGGAGGGAGTGCCTTCCTCTTTGTGTTCGTTTCTTTGAAGCATTGTGTGCTCACAGCGGAAACAGGGGCCCGCCACCCCCTCTCCCGGGGCCCCTGTGTGCGCTCTGGAGCTCCTTGCCCTCATGCTTCCCGTTGTGGCCCTTCAAGCGTATCTTTCAAACCGTCACAGTTGTTACAGCGTTCATCAAGGGGAAACATAACCTGTCAGAAACAAGGGGAAACATAACCTGTCAGAAACTTGTGTCCACTTTAGAAGAATCTGTCAAATGTAGCCACGTTGGTGTCATTCTGATAACATATATGTACAACTTAATAAATTCTGGTGAGCTGGAATTTGATAGATGTTACTTATGTATGTTTGAAGCAGTTGGTTGCCTTCTAACAGGTCATGGCCAGGTGTATTTCTATACTCTTTGAAGAATTATGTTTTAATAAAAAATTGAAAAGCAGTTTCTGAACTCAAAAACGGTTGTCTGAGTGATTTGTTTGTTTGTTTGTTTTCTTTTTTCTCCCCCTCAAGTGGTATCCTATCTGAACCTCTCTCCTCCTGTGTGATCTCAAAAGAAAGGTGTTTATTTTCCTCCCGACATGCAGATGCAGCATTCTAATAGCACTTTCTTACGTTGTGGCAACTTGAAAAATGAATTCCCAAAGAAGAAACTGCAATGCTTGAATAAATGTCCCAAACCTGGGTTCCAGATGGAATTGGTGGATGGTCTGCTCAAACCTGTAGGTGGAGCTACACGGGGAAGAGTGTAGTGCAGCCGTCATTACCCCCTATGGTTGGGGCCATGGCCTTGAGGTCAGATGGCCCATGTTTGGGTCCTGACTCTACCACTGACCCACCTTGTGACCTTGAGCATGTGAGGTAATCTCCATGTATCTTGGTTTCCTCTCTATAAAATGGGGAGGTAATAACTGTCAGAGGCTTCTGTTGCCCTGACTCACATATTTCACCTCTGATTTTAGCCATGTCTGCAGTGGGCCATTGTTGGCTGTATCTATTCACTTCCCTGAGAGCCATCAAGGCCTAGTTTCTCTGCTGTCTGCCCTGGGAGAGCTCCCTCGCTCTGGGGGGTAACGCTTGATCAGTGGGACATGGGAACCAGTGGATAAATGCCCCTGTCCTTCTGCTGGACAATTGTGGGAGGCATCTTTCCACTTCTCAGGAAGTCCAGCAAATTGAGTCCCTGTTGCCCACCACGTTGTCCAAATAATGCATCCTTTTATTGACTCTTCTTCCTCCTTCCCTGTCTGGCTTTCTCTACCCTCATTCATGCCCTCAAGGATCACCTCCCCAAAACCAACTGCACAAAGCCCTTGTCTCAAGCTCTGTTTTCAGGGGAATCCAAGTGAGACAATAGTATACCTCATGGGGCAGTTGTAAGGATTAAATGGCATGGTCTGTTTAACACAAAGTGTGGCACACAGTAAAACTATATCAATATTAGTGCTTACATGCTACATTAAAAAAAAAGTGGTGGAGGCATTTTTGCAATGTTATTCAGAAAACAATATTAAATTGATGTTTTTACCAGTTACCCCAACAATTATTGGTATTCATAATGATGATACTCTGAGGCAGTACACAGTGCCAAAGTACTGTTTGAATCCCTGAAGAAAAAAATAACTCTGTAAGCTGGAATCGTTCTTCACCAAACAATTCTCAGTTTCAAAAAAAAAAAAGGGGGGGGATGTTGAAAGAATGTTTGACTTTGCTGTAAATCTATAAGCCAGATTCTTTTTTTTGTTGTTGTTGTTTTTGTTTTTTGTTTTTTTGTTTTTTTGTTTTTTTGTGGTACACGGGCCTCTCACTGTTGTGGCCTCTCCCGTTGTGAAGCACAGGCTCCGGACGCGCAGGCTCAGCGGCCATGGCTCACGGGCCCAGCCGCTCCGCGGCATGTGGGATCCTCCCGGACCGGGGCACGAACCTGTGTCCCCTGCAGGCGGACTCTCACCCACTGCGCCACCAGGGAAGCCCTATAAGCCAGATTCTGAATAAGAATGAGCATATAGTGGGAAGCAGCCGCATAGCACAGGGAGGTCAGCTCGGTGCTTTGTGACCACCTAGACGGGTGGGATAGGGAGGGTGGGAGGGAGACGCAAGAGGGAGGGGGTATGGGGATATATGTATACGTAGAGCTGATTCACTTTGTTATAAAGCAGAAACTAACACAACACTGTAAAGCAATTATACTCCAATGAAGATGTTAAAAAAAAAAAAAAAAAATGAGCATAATATACTGATGCAGAGTAGAGCAGAATATGTAGGTAACTAAGGGCAGATAGACAAACCCAAAGTGGACTCAGCCATTGAAAAGGAACTATAAGGCAGTCACGCGGTGTGTTAAGCTAATATTGGAGTTCAAGCACAAGTCTGATTGGGCTGGAGAGAAAAGCTGCAGCTCCAGGCCAGCTCTGGGCGTTGCTGTGCTCTTGGCAGCCCTGACGGGGTTGGGTGGCTCACAGCGGCTGCCGCATACCAGATCTGAGATGCTCAGGGAAAAAGAGCTTATTTTAGGCTGAATTTCTGTGGAGGGGAAGGATTAGTGCTTTCATATTGTAGTCTACCAATGTAGCAATATACGATGTAAATAAGTTTATAGCAAAGTGATTAACTTCCCCCAATAGTTGTAAACATTTAGCAGGTTTATATCACAACCAATTGCTGCTATATTAGAGTTCTGTAGTCAAAAGAAAAATGAATCATCGTTAATGACCTGAGAGTATGTGAATAAAACAGGAATTGAAATCAACACTAATGCCCAGGGTAGTATCAAAAGCCTTTTTGTGTGAGGGCAAGGCTTTTAAAATAAATTGAAATGATCTAAGATTCTCCATTATATGAGGTTTTAGAAGCTAAAATATCTTGCCTGTTAGCCTCAGGTTCAACCAGTGTTTATCCGCATTTGTGCCAAGGAGATAAGTTAGCTAATAGGCAGAATAAAGGCCTGGAGACCTTCATAGACCTCAGACTGTAATCTCCAGCATTGTTTTCTGTGAACCTCTGATGGCTGTTTATGTCCTGGGGACTTAGGAGCCACTTATTTCCAAACATAAATGAGTGAATGATAAATGAATGAGTAAATAAGAGATATGGCATCTGGAGACGTGGCTAAATCTCTATTGAGGACGAGCTGGGGTAAGATTTGCTGTCAGGAGAGTTGTTGCTGGTTCTCATCAATCTCCTTGGAATGACTCATACAAGGGTTAAAGGCATCAAATGCAAGGTCTTTGATCTACTTCTCTCTTCAACACCTAAGCCTCTCTGTAATTCACTAGAGGGAGTGTAAGTTCTAAATCTGGAAGGGAAGTTCAATACGGAGAAGCACAGCTCTAGGCGTATGTGTTGGGCGTGAACAATAATCCTTTTGTCAGCTGTATTGATCAGAATTTAGTGGTTAAATCGTTTCTGCCCCCTCTTAAATTTCTTTTTATATGCGTATTCACTGCAGTCCATATACAAAAGGTAATACACACACAAAATACACATACAAGCGTTAAATCGTTTCTGCCCCCTCTTAAATTTCTTTTTATATGCGTATTCACTGCAGTCCATATACAAAAGGTAATACACACACAAAATACACATACAAGCGTTAAATCGTTTCTGCCCCCTCTTAAATTTCTTTTTATATGCGTATTCACTGCAGTCCATATACAAAAGGTAATACACACACAAAATACACATACAAGCGTTAAATCGTTTCTGCCCCCTCTTAAATTTCTTTTTATATGCGTATTCACTGCAGTCCATATATAAAAGGTAATACACACACAAAGGAGGTGCTAGAATGACATGTGGTGTACCTTTTAAGGCAACAGGTGAGAAAGTACAGCACAGATGGGATAACGCTTTTGAAATATTAACCATATTACCTGATGCATCTAATTTCTCTTCCCTCCTTTTCCTTGCTTGATACATTCACATGTATTGCCTCTGGGAAGGTGTGGGGAAGGCATTCACTTTCTCAAAGGAAAGCAAATAGACTGTGAGTCTCTTTCCAGTTTTTGTGTATCAAAGCCTAGGTTTTAGGAGAACAGAGGGGACTCTTGGCATGAGCCCACTGGATATTTGGTAATGATTTTCAAGAATTGGGGGATGCAACTGGCACCTAGTGAGTCAAGGCCAGGGATGCTGCTAAACGCCCTATAATGCACAGGACAGCCCATACAACAAAGACATATCTGGTCCAAAATACCAATAATGCCAATGTTGAGAAATCTTGGGTTAGCCAAGCACTGAGAAACACTGGGTTAGCCAAAGGTTTGAGATGGTTTGAGGAAGGGGAACCATCCCCCCTCAGTGGAAAAAGCTTCCCTGGACGTGAGGATAGTAGAGAAGAGAAGTCGGGGGTAAGTGATAATGTAGACATCTGTACCTTCTGGATAAGGGGCCTAATGCTGCCTCCTAGGCAAAGCCCCAAGAAAGCAAACAAAGAAACAGCAAAACAAAGAAAGATTTGGGCAATTGCAAAGGGAACCAGTGTGTGCCCTGCTCCCCAGGGCGTGGATCCCTGTGGAGAGTTTGGTAGTGAGTCCAGGAGCCAGGGCCTCACTCAGATATCTACATAAGTATCTTGAAAGAAAGAGAGAGCCTCAAGCCCAAAGGAGCAGGTGGCCGGGAAGGATGGATCACAAGACCAAATGGGGCAAGGCATGACCATGTAGGCAATGACACAGGGGACAGATGTCGTTTCACACTCCACAGAACCCATGGTGTCACGTGAGAGGGAAGGAAACCTTGAATGTGCGATTATATCTATTATCCCAGGATCTCATGATGAAAATTAAGCTATAGCAAAACAACAAAGAAAATTATGTATTGTCCCACACTTTTTTGAGACTGAAGCAATTAATTTGTATTTCAACCTTGAAGGGAAAATGAGACTTCAAGTTTCTTTTCAACTCTGAAATTTTATGTTTCTATAGTCTATTATTCTACATACGAATACATGCTTATAAAAATCTTTTCTAGTTTATTTTGGCTTCCCTCGGCCAAAATTCTCATTCCCTTTTGCATTTTCTTCTTTGTAATTTTCATGGAGGAAATTTGGTGTAAACAGATTTTATATACTACTACCCAAAGGTCCACACAGAATTAAACGCTGGCCTTCTGTCTCTGGGTTGTTTCTCTGAGAGAAGCATTTAATTAAATCCATTATTATTTAAAAGGCAAATGTTACAAGGGATACTTCTCTTTCCAAACCCAATGCTTGAAAGATAATACTAGAACTCTGGCCAGTTTTAAATATAGATGAAATAATGACTGCAGATCTAGAGAAACTAAGAAAATAGAAATCACATTGAAAAGGAAAATGTACCTAAAATTTTCTTTGAGTCTTTCAGTGGTTTACTGGAAGTTGATTTTGAGAAAGAAAAGCGAATCCACTCTGTCCCTGTGAAGACAATTCTGAACATACAAGAGTGATTTACATGTACACCTCATAAGCTGTAGCAGATGCCGTTACTCACCTCCTAAACATCCACCTTCCGTCCTTCTTCCTCATAGTGTCGACCCCATCCCGGCTCCAGGAGAGATCATGATTAGAGGAGCCTCTTTTGCTATATTTAAGAAAAACCCATGTGTATAGATAAAGATACATATTGACTTTAAAAAATGAGACCTACAAAAGTCTATTAAGCTTCTGAATTTTGCAATGCACCACCTGACTGAACAAAAGAAAAAACAAGAAACCACATGAATCAGTAAAGGGAATTGAGAAAATAAGGCAATTTAGGCTTTCAGGGTGAGAGTGACCAACGGCTCTTTGCTGATATGCTCAAAGGGTGTCAGTTTACTCAGATAATTCCTTCAGTTTGGCTTTATGAACTAGGCAATTGTAGGATGTTCTGAATTTTGCTTTTTCCCTATATATTCTCAATAAACAAGAAGAAATATTTCTTTTTTTTGGGGGGTGTATTTATTAAAGCACTTTTAAGAATTACTGCTCCTTTTTAAAAAATATTTTTATTTACTTATTTGGTTGCCCCTGGTCTTAGTTGTGGCAGGCTGGCTCCTTAGTTGTGGCATGTGAACTCTTAGTTGCAGCATGCATGTGGAATCTAGTTCCCTGACCAGGGATTGAACCTGGGCCCCCTGCATGGGGAGCACGGAGTCTTAACCACTGCACCACCACGGAAGTCCCTATTGGTCCTTTTTAAGAGTAAGTTTAATTTAAATAATGCTAGTTTGCTTCAGAAATTAATTTAAAACCCTCATCATATTATAGATAAATATGTACAAAATAGAGAGTTTAATAGATTAAACTATCCTGGAATTTATTTATAATCAATGTTCCCATTTACTTAAAAAAAATCTAAAGTGAATGTAACAACTACCTTTGCATTAACTACTTCAAATCATTAGAATACTTAGAAGGTCTTAATTGATTTTAATTTATAATACTCCCTGCCTTAAAGTTTATTCTCTTGGTAGCACTTGGCTTCTCTTTGCCTGCTTTGTATTTATATACGATTTACTGGAGGATATTAAAGCACAGTCCACAGACTTCTGCAGGAAATGATATGATCTCTCTTTTGCAGATGGGGAAACTAGAGGCACAGATGGCCCTAAGGGATGAAACAAGTTAGAGACAGAGCTAAAAACAGTACAGAAGGCATTAAGGACCAATTCTTCCACTGCACCCTCCAAAGTACTGATGATCATTATCATCTCTCCTTATTATAACTATTTTTTTGTGTGTGTGTGCGTGTGTGTGGTACGCGGGCCTCTCACTGTTGTGGCCTCGTCCCGTTGCGGAGCACAGGCTCCGGACGCGCAGGCTCAGTGGCCATGGCTCACGGGCCCAGCCGCTCCACGGCATGTGGGATCTTCCCAGACCGGGGCACGAACCCGCGTCCCCTGCATCGGCAGGCGGACTCTCAACCACTGGGCCACCAGGGAAGCCCTTATGACTATTTTTTGAATACCCACTCGGCACACATTATTAAACTATACTGAGGACTGTATTAAAAGCCTTCATGCCCGACAGCTGTTTTTCTCAATGTTATTTCCTAAAGTTCCTTCTGCTTCATGATTTCCTGTTTCATGGCAGAGGCATTCAGTTCAGAGTAAATGTTAAACTCTTAGCACAAGGCCAAGATTGAGATTGCTCAGCTGAGAGTACTCACAGGCGTCATCTTCTGCCTCAGGTCTTCCCTGTTAATTCTGCATCGAGTTGACCCTTAGTTTAATTTAAGAGTCATTGCCCTCACATCACTCTCATCCATTGCCCACACTCCCCCAAGGAGCGAGTACTCTTCCGTGCAGGTATACGAAATGTTAACAAGATTCATTCATTCATAACAGTAAGTATTATTGCATTTAGTACACACTATTATAATGGAGTATAAAGTGTTCGAGATACGGTCCCTGCCCTCTGGACGGCTTAAGGGAGAAAGAAAAGAAAACCCCCCACAAGAGACAAGAGAACAATGAATGATCACGTGCTGACAAGCAGTGCTGAGGGAAAGTGAAAATTATCCTTCATTGAGAGTGTGCATCTCCCTCAATGATTTTGTTTGTTGGATGGAAATATTTCTTTAAATCCGAGAAGTTTCTTCCTCCATAAAATGACCATTTACTTCATATAGTCATAGCACTTAGAATTTGGAAGATCTTAGCCTAGTTATATACCACCTCTATAATTTAATAAGAAGAAATGGAGGCCCAGGAGGTTAAGTGATTTTTTTCAAGACCTCGGACCAGAAGTCCTGATTTTTAAAAATGCCTAATCCATAAGCAAAATGTGCGGAGGGGAAACCAGTGCTTTAAAATGTCTTTTTCATGACATTGAGAAGGGGAAATATTTCTCTGACTAATGCCTTCCATTTTCTTCCTGCTCTTATCGCGACTAGATAGGTAACTACTACAGATTGGCTCAGAAATCCCCCTTACTCCTGACACTTGCTATCTAAAATCAGTGGTGGTGAGGAGTTGGTGGGGATTAATATGACCATCTAGCTCCTGCCTCTGTCAGGATCCTTGAGCAATTAGGTATGATTGGAGAAAGGCTGAAAAGCTTACTTGCTCAGCAATAGCCCACTAGAGGATTTGACTCAGCGAAAGTGACCAACAAAAGGTAGACAAATGGATGCATGAATGCAAGTATGCCACCTGAATACAAAATTTCCATACATTTGGACAAAGGTAATGATCTTTAGATTCATAACAAAAAAATAGCTGGCAGTTTTCACAAAAATACCAAGTCATCTGTAGCAAAACATACAAGATAAATGAGCATTTAATGGATGACAGGTGTGAATTGAACTGGATAATTCACCTTTTTTCATTCTTCAGCATAGATTAGAAGGCTGCTTTTACGTGAAGTAAAAGTACTCATTTTGTTTACAGTTGCAGTGAAACATTCAGTACAGAATCTCGAGAACAATTTAACTTCTCTATTTCTACAAAGTAAGCAAAAGTATTCAGGAGTTAACTTTCCATAATTTAATAGATGGGCTGGTAAACTGAAGCCTGGAAATGTGAAGAAGCTTGTCCTTCTAGAATCAACAACAGAGGGAGATGTAAACCCAAATCTCATAAAACCGAAACCATTTTTCAATTCACTCTATTGTGTTGTGCTGTAAAAATAGGGTGCACTGATCGTGGTTTTGCTTTGTTTAATTCTTTATGGATTGCAGAGGACAAGACCGATGGCTGTTACCACTGCCCAGGTGTTTCTAAACAGGCAATTCTTACTGCCCTGCTTATTGAACACGTGTTTTTTATGCTGGTGTGAATACTGTCGCAGTTCAGGCTGGAACACATGAGCAGTGGTTTCCGAAGAGGGCCAAGTCTGCTTAAGTCAGATATTCACAGTCTCAGAGCTGAAAGTAAGCTTAGAAATCTTTATCCTGCCCCTTATTTTACTAGATGAAGAAATAGATTGAGAGAAGTTAAGAGACCAGGCCCAGGTCAGCTCTTTGCAGATGCTGGCTGAGAAACCAGGGATGTGTAATTTAAAATGGTTTTGTGTGTCAGTGTATGGGTTACATAACAAATTTTGAGCCAAATTAGTATATTAATTCCAATTTGTCTGTGATGATAAAATGAAGAGAAAATAAACCAATCTTGGTTAAATAAGGAATTGAATGATCAAATAAGAAAAAGATTTACACAAGAAAGCCTACAGTCATCAAAATGATGACTAGCTTCTAGTCTATTAAACATATTGTATGTTCAGATAGAAACATTATTTTGAATTTGAACTAAGAAAAAATATATGTAAGGAGTGAGATGCTAAGAAAGCCAGGATGGCAGCCTGACAGCTGACTAATAAACACCCCCTTTGGTTGTTTACCTATTTCTTCTTTATCTCTTAGATGTTAACTCTGAGAAAAATAATTTTTCTACATTGTTACTTAAGACCTTGAAAGTTTGATCTGAATACATTTCAAATATGCTATGCGCATTTCTTTTAACTTCCTTTAAGTTAAAATAAATTGCAAGGTTTCCATAACAATAAAGATTTATATAATTTTTATTCTAAAAATGCATTTTAGTATATAGCTCAGGAGACCCAATTTAAAACAAAAAATGAAGAAACAAACAAAATACGCTATGGGATCAGAGACCTAGCTCAACTCAAAAGTTATGGTTTGGAATCAGACAAGCGTGAAGCATGGCACTCAATGCATGGACAGTGTTCTGAAACAGTGAGTTTCTGCCCAGGATTAATTACTGCCGTGAAATTACTAAACTTCTCTTTAGCCATAATCCACAAGCAGTGTCTCGTTCATTTTCCTGGCAGGGGCCAAATGCCAAGAGCAAGACCGTGTAATCTCAACTGGCATCCAGCAAAGGAGAATGCAGCTGGCCTCGGGAAACTTCTGGCAACTCTATGATTCTTTACAGGTAACAGAATTGCCGCAGGCGACAAATGTGTGGAGCCAGCAGTATAACCGGAGAGTAAAACGGTCTGTTACTGTGAGGGAATTCTCCAAGAAAAGAAGAGAAACCGATTTCTCCCTTTCTGGTGAGAATGACTCACTTAGCAGAGCTGATTTCTTGAGGGCAGAATTGAGATGCACCCCTCCACCCCCCCAAAAATATTCTGTATTTCAGAAGGTATCTTTATCCTCTTTGATTTATTTTACTACCTTTTAAAAAACAAGCCTCTATTAGCTGTCTGGGCCATACATGCACAGCTGCACAGTGTGTGCGTTGATTTTTAGGAATCTCCACAATATCCTGGCACAGGTTTTTTCCCCCCATGCTGTCACTCATATCACTTGGACAAGCTAAACGCGGTCACATGACAATGCCTGGGCTACCTCCTTTCACTTAAAAATTCAAAGGGTATCGTGTGTTTGGGCTACCAGATACTGTGACATAGCAAGCTTCCCGTCACCCCCCACCCATTTTTAAAATGGGGATATCCGGGCTTCCCTGGTGGCGCAGTGGTTGAGAGTCCGCCTGCCGATGCAGGGGACGTGGGTTCGTGCCCCGGTCCGGGAAAATCCCACATGCCGCGGAGCGGCTAGGCCCGTAAGCCATGGCTGCTGAGCCTGCGCGTCCGGAGCCTGTGCTTCGCAACGGGAGAGGCCACAACAGTGAGAGACCCGCGTACCGCAAAAAAAAAAAAAAAGGGGGATATCCTCTAACACTTGATTCTCTATAGCACTCCCTAATAGACAGGCAGAGGAAGAAAAGGGTTCAGAATCAAGGAAGTGGGAGGGGAGAACATTTTTCAGTTTTCTAGCTTACTATTTACAAAGGAAGTACTGGACTTCTCTGTTCAGAGCCCCTGGGTTGCACAGCTCCAGGCGTCTCCATGGTGCCTCTCCGGCAACGACCTCAGTGCTATTTACCCTTTCAAATGCAAAGTTGAAGTCAGTGTTTTTCAAAGCATTCTCATGGTCGTACTGCACCAAAATCACCAGTGTTTGTTAAAATGCAGATTCCTGGGCTGGACCCCAGGCTTACTAAATCAGGGAATAGGGACTAAAGTCAACATTTTAAATAACACCTGAGGGGCTTCTCTGGTGGTGCAGTGGTTGAGAATCCACCTGCCTAATGCTAGGGGACAGGGGTTTGAGCCTTGGTCCAGGAAGATCCCACCTGCTGTGGAGCCTGTGCTCTAGAGCCCGTGTGCCACAACTACTGGGCCCATGCGCCTGGAGCCCGTGCTTTGCCACGGGAGAAGCCCCTGCAATGAGAGACCCGTGCACCGCAACGAGGAGTGGCCCCCACTCGCCACAAATAGTGAAAGCCCACGTGCAGCAACGAAGACCCAACGCAGCTAAAACTAAATAAAATAAATAAATTAAAAAATATTTAAAATAAATAACATCTGAAATGATCCTTATGAACAACAAAATCTGAGAACCCAATTTTAGCAGATTTAGTTAATAGCTTTTAAGTACTAAAGATTGTACTAAAAAAGAACTAAACACATACTAAAAGTGCATTTTACTGTGAATAAAAGTAGGATTGTGGTTGGGAGTCCGCCTGCCGATGCAGGGGACACGGGTTCGTGCCCCGGTCCGGGAGGATCCCACGTGCCGCGGGGCGGCTGGGCCCGTGGGCCATGGCCGCTGAGCCTGCGCGTCCGGAGACTGTGCTCCACAACGGGAGAGGCCACAGCAGTGAGAGGCCCGCGTACTGAAAAGACTTGATTTACTTCCCTGGTCATGTCTCCTGATTACATGGCAGCACTGTGGTCAAGCAGGACCGGGTGGCACGGGAGGGAGTATAGTTTGGGTAAAAGGGGTATATGAAATAAAACATGGACTTTTAAAAATAGCCTGCAGATTTTATAGGACTACAAATGTATGAGAACCTTAGTCACTCAAAGTTACCAATGGTTATTGGATATGAGATACTTATAATATGTACTAAGATATTTTTAAAAATCCACTCTGATTTTTTTGGGATCTAGTTTTCACTTTTCCTATTGGGATGGCTATTTAAAGATGTACCCAAGCACAGTTCAAACAAACAGGATATTTCAGTTCAGTGGTTTCTTGGATCCTACCTAAAATCCAAGGAAAGTGAGAGGTGCTGAAAGCAGGTTTATAGTTTTGTTTTGAAGAGAAGGCAATCAGCACCATCTAGTGGATACAAATAACCTTTTTTCCTGAATTGAGTCCAGCGAGGAGGTGAACAGAACAAACAGGCTGTGGAACTCGGTTGGAATCCCAGTACCATTTAGTTTCTGAATGAACTCGGAAAAACCACTCAACCTACCGTGCTCTGCTTCTCAACTGCAAATCTGGATAATAACAGTGCCACTTCATAGGATGTTAGGAAGTGACATGGAATGACCCACCTAAGGCATGGCCTAAACACTCAGTAAATGTTACTTTTTAATAACTCTAAGCCACAGACTCACATGAGTTGGGAACTGTCCAGTAGCACACGCTTTTGACTACCCTTCAAAAGAAATGGCTATTTAATCTAGCTTGTAGAATCTGTGATACGAGGCTTAGTGAGCTTCCTCTCCTAGTACGTTGTTGTATTTGGCTGAAGCTTATGGTGAGAAAAGGGAAATTGGGGCAACAAGGCTGGAATGATAGTTCGAGCCCAGATGGCATACAGCGTGGGCTCTCTCATTCATTCAAACCTGACTCCACTCAGAAGGAGAACGTCAAGAGCAGAGAGAGATTGAAAACAAAAACAAAAACCAACTTTGAAACCAATGCTGCCATATGTCACCAACCTGGAATACGACCAGGGAAATTTTAGCTTAAAATATCTTGACTCTAGATGAAATCTTTATGAATTATTTTGAAAGGCATAATACTTTCTAGAATATTTTTTTTGGGGGGTTTTGAACACAGCAGTTCAGAAAACACGGCAGAGAAAAATATGGTGCTCTCCAACATATCTGAATGTGAATTGCTTTGAGGGTGTAATTGCAATAGCTGATGTAGAAGAATTTAAGGAACTAAAAACAAAGGCACAATTTATTGTGTACTAACATACAACAAATACAGTTTATTAAATTTGCCCTCAAGGCACATACAGCCTCTCAGCAGTTTGCAAAATGGAAGCAGCAGAAGGTAAATAAACGAAATGAGAATGACAGAAAGTAATTCAAGATGAGGTGAGTTTCATGAAAAATGTAATCAATAGGGACTTAGTCTGGAAAGGTTACAAACAGTAAAGAGACACTAAGTTTCTATTGAACCTGAACTTTCTTTTCACTTGCTTTATATGTATCTTATGTTGTATAAGCAAGTTTCCCCAAAAATGAGAACACCAGTTAATCACAGGCACCTGTCACAGCCCTGATTTCTTAGTTATTTTTTTCCCCTCACATCGCCAAGAAATCTGAAACGTGTTGTTTTCTTAATGAGCATCAGTTTTCGCCAAAAATTAAAATGGAAAGAATGTCCTTTATTCATGGAATATTAGAATTGTGCAATCATTTGGAGATTACCTAGTCTCTAGCTACTCAAAGAGTAGTCTGTGGACCAGAAGCTTTGACATCACCTGGGAGCCTGTTAGAGTCTTGGGTCCCACCTGACATAGAATCAGAGTTTTAACAAGATCCTCCGGTGATTTATCTGCACATTAAAATTTGAGGAGAGTTTCAGGTTTATTTAATCTTAGATATAGGTCTGGGATCAGTATTTTTTAAAATCTCAGGTTATCCTAATACAGTAGAGTTTAAGAACTGCAAAACTAGTCAACCTTCATTTTTCAAATGAGGATATTATGGCCCACAAAAGTTTATGGATTTAACCAAGGTCACCCAGGTATTTCGTATCAGAATCCAAACAGTGGCATCTCTCCTCGTTATAAAAAAAATAGAGTCAAGGGAACAGGGTAGGGAGTGCAGAGATGGGAATTATTATTTAATATAGGGTGGTCAGGAAAGACCCACCTGAGGAAGCAGACACCTGAGGGAAGAGAGGAAACAAGCCATGCGGATTGCTGAGGAACTGTGTTCCAGGCAGGGTGTGTGTGCACGTGTGTGTGTATGTTTACTCACACTGGAAGAAGAACAAGGAGTAGTGTTTCCAAATTTCCAACAGATACTAATCTTTGGCATGCAGAAACAAGAAATCAGAACTGCCAGGAGTTCTCCAAATCTTATTTTTATTTTTTGCGGTACGCGGGCCTCTCACTGTTGTGGCCTCTCCCGTCGTGGAGCACAGGCTCCGGACGTGCAGGCTCAGCGGTCATGGCTCACAGGCCCAGCCGCTCCGCGGCATGTGGGATCTTCCCGGACGGGGGCTCAGAACCGGTGTCCCCTGCATCGGCAGGTGGACTCTCAACCACTGTGCCACCAGGGAAGCCCCTAAATCTTGTTATTTTTAAAATACTTCCAACCTTCTTCATATTCTTTATTCATTGCCACGCTATCTGAATCATTTGTTTAAAAAATAAGGACTATTAAATTTAGAAGTATTTATAAGAGATGTAGCCTACAGCAAATATTCAAATACTGGGGAACACAGAGAACATCACTGGGCACCATTTGAATAATGTAACATACAAATCTCCAAGCAAGGCTAACAGCCCTTCACAGAATCATGGGTTGGAAATTGCCAATTCAAGGGCTTATTCTGAATAAAAACTTGTTGCTCCTTGGAATATCACTCATAGAATTTGTGTAAAGTATACAATGAGTCTCAACTTACTAATATTTATTTTACTTGCAAGAATGACTCACTGTTAGCAGCAGACTGGGCCGGGGATGCACATTTATAACATGGCACCAGCTCCAAGCAAGATTGACCTATCAGACTGTGATCGCCTCTCTCCCAGGTGCTCCTGCCCTGGTTCCTGGTATGTTGATCTCAACTCCTGACTCACAGTGTCAGCATTTCCTGCTCTTGCTCTCAACTTATCTTGACATCAGTGGATTTCTTCAGTTACATCTCTATGTTGATTGCTATGGTTTAACTTTCACAGGAGAATCAGAATACTTTCTCCAATTTTCCTGATTTCTTAACTGATTTTTTTTTTCTAAATTTGTAAAAACATGTACATTTCCTGAGAAATGCTGGGAAGAATTCCTGCGTAGAAACACTTACAAGGAGCACAGTGAGGCTGCAGCAAAGTTTACCAGGGAGAGGGTGGTAGGACTGCAGGTCTGGAAGAAATCGGAGGGTATAGTTATTGAGGACCTGTGGGCATTGTAAGGATTCTGCATGAAATGGGAAGTCATGGAGAGTCCTGAGCAGAGGAGTGGCATTGTTTGACTTAGGTTTTGAAAACATCATTCAGGCTGCTGATTGAAAGTAGTAGGGCCAAGGAAGTCAACAGTTAGGAGATTATTGCAAAAATCTGGGCAAGAGACGATGTCAGTGCTCACCTTAATGGAAGCATGGATGGTGGTGAGAAGTGGTTGGATTCTGGATATATTTTGAATGTAAAGCTGATAGGATTTATAATAAGCTGATTGTAAAGTGTGAGAAGAAGAGGAATTGAGGATGACTTCAAGGTTTTTGGCCTGAGACTGGCAGGCAGGATGCAGTTACCATTTACTGAGATGGATAAGAAGGAGGGGTGGAGGGGGGACTGTGGAGAAGTTTGGTTTTTTACATCTTAAGTTTAAGGTGCTTCTTACATTGACGTGGAGATGTCTAAGTGAAGATGTCACGTAGTCAGTTAGATAAAAGAGTGTGGACTTCAGAGCTGGAGATAGAAAGGCAGGATTTAGCAGTATATGGATGGCATTTACAGCTAGGTTTTTACACCCACCACTGACGGAGATTGTAGCTGTGGTTCTTTGAGCAACTCACTTAACCTTGTCTATTTGCTCTGCTGAAAAACACTTAATGAATACACATCTTACCACCTAAAACAATGAGGCTACAGGGTCCATGTACGTGAAAATGCCTTGTAAACTGTAAGGTTCTGTTCAAACTGGAAGAAGCAGACAGTTGATGGTACTGGGGATGAAGAAAATCAATTTAGGGACCCAGGGAAATAGTCTTCACGTGCTGAGAATTACAAAAACCACGAAAGAAAGAAAGCGCAAATAGCAATTATTACCTTTTTTGGACTGTAGGCCAATCTGGGCAAAGCTACTATTTTTTTATTTACATGGCACCCAACATTTACTAAGAACTTCACATAACATTATGTTTTGAGCTGCACAACAGTGTTGTGAGGAAGCAATTGTTATCACCCCATTTTACGGAGAAGGAAACTGAGTTCAGAGAGGATTAGCGGACCTGCAGGGCATCGTATTAATAGTGAAGGACAGAGCCATACAAGCATCCAGACATCCTCTTTCCAAGTTCAACCTAAATACGAACAAACCATTCCACACTCGCCACCGTCCGCCGGGAAGGTGGAGGAGACAGCAGGGATGCCCGAGGTCTCCGGTTTCCGACAGTGCTGGGTCCTCTGCCGCTCCTGGGCCCCCACGTCTCGTTTCTGGATGGTATAGCCCTTTTCCCCTGTCGCGAGACTGGCAGCGTCGTGCTTCTGGTTGCCAAGGGAACGGCATTCCGGGAGGCAGGAGGGCTTCTGACCCGCGGCTTCTTCCACCTCCAGAGAAGCTGCGGTGGCGGGAAAGACCCCTCCCCTTTGGGGGACAGTGGGTGACGCTGAGAGTGTCAATGCTCTGACGACTGGACACTAGCCCCCAGTTTCCGTCCGGAAGGTGAGGGACCGCACAGGTTAGGAGCGAACTCTATCGCCGCGCGACAAGCCAATGAGAGGGCGGGGCGGAGCCGTGTCAGGGTGCTGGGCCCGGAGAAGGGGCAGGGCCAATAAGAGGGCTGCGGGCTCAAGCAGGGCGGCGGGCTCAGCGGAGGCTGGCCAGGCCTGGGAGAGAGACGCCGGTCTGACCCCGGAGAGGCTTCCGTCTCATTGAAGGCTGTGTGTCTCCAGGATTTCCTGGACACGGCGGTAAACGTTCCTACCGTACGACCAAGTACCAAGGACTCTCACTGCCCTTCTAGCCCCTAAGATCTAGAATTTGTATTACAAATTAATCGCCCGCTATTTAAGTGACAAAGGATGCAAATAGGCATTTCACAGAAAAAATAAAAGGTGGGCAGTAAACATTTGACTAGAGACTCAACTTCTCTCATAATTAAAGAAATGTAGATCACACTCACAGATACCTTTTGACACTTCTCAGATTGACAAAGATGAAAAGCTTTGACATAAGCAGATTGGCCTGGGTGGGGAAACAGGCACTTTCATCTCAGCGTACCCTGTTGTTAGTAATATAGTTTGGTACAACCTTTTTGGAGGACAGTTGGCAGACTACCAAAATTTGAAAGACAGTGTTCTTTGACTCAGCAATTAAAAAAAAAATTTATTGAAATAGAGTTGATTTACAGTGTTGTGTTAATTTCTTCTGCACGGCAGAGTGACTCAGTTATACGTATATATATTCTTTTCTGTATTCTTTTCCATGATGGTTTGTCACAGGATATCGAATATAGTTCCCTGTGCTATACAGTAGGACGTTGTTGCTTATCCATCCTATGTATAATAGTTTGCCTCTGTTAATGCCAAACTCCCATTCCTTTCCTCCCCTATCTCCCTTCCCATTTGGCAACTGCAAGTCTGTTCTTTATGTCTGTGAGTCTCTTTCTGTTTTGTAGATATGTTCTTTTGTGTTGTATTTTAGATTCCACATGTAGGTGATATATGGTCTTTCTCTTTCTGACTTGGCTTAGTAAGATAATTTCTGGGTCCATCCATGTTGCTGCAAATGGCATTATTTCATTCTTTTTAATGGCTGAGTAGTATTCCATTGTATATATGTACCACATCTTCTTTATCCATTCATCTAGGTTGTTTCCATGTCTTGGCTATTGTAAATAGTGCTGCTATGAACATAGAGGTGCATGTATCTTTTTGAATTATAGTTTTGTCTGGGTATATGCCCAGCAGTGGGATTGCTGGATCATATGGCAACTCTATTTTTTTTCACTTAGAAATTCTAATTTATCTTCTGGGCATATAAACATAACTAAGCAAAGATTTGTACAAAGAGGTTAACTTAAAATTGAGGTATTCTTTACATACAGTAAAATTTACCCTTTTAATATTACAGTTCTATGAGCTTTGACAAATGCATACAGTTATGTAATTACCATCACAATCAGGATACAGAACAGTTGCATCATTCCCCCTGAAATCCCCTAGTACTGTTTTTGTAGTTAACCCTTCCCTACCCCCAGCCCTGGTAACGGTCATCAGTTCCCTGTCCCTATAGTTTTGTCTTCTAGAAGTCATTTAATTGGAAACAAATACTATGGAGCCTTTTGAATCTGGCTTCTTTCAACTTAGCATTATGCAGTTGAGATTTGTCTATGTTTTGTATCAGTAATTTGTTCCCTTATATTGCTGAGTAACATTCCATTGTATAGATGTACCACAGTTGCTTATCCATTGTCTAGTTGAGAGACATTTGGATTGTTCCCAGTTTTTGGCAGTTATTAATGTAGCCGCTATACGTACAGGTTTTTGTGTGAATATAAATGTTCATTTCTTGGGTGAATATCCAGGAGTGAGATTATGGACTCATATGGTAAGTGTATGTTTACATTGTAAGAAGGTGCCAGGCAGTTTTGCAACACGGCTGTCCCATTTTGCATTCTCATCGGCAATATATGAAAGTTCCAGTTGCTCCAACTTTGTCAGCACTTGGTATTGTTAGTTTTTTAAAAAAATAATTTTCACATTTGAATGTGTAGCAGTATCTCATTGTGGTTTTAAATTTCTCCAATGACTAATGATGTTGAACATCTTCTGGTGCTAGTTTGCCATCCATACATCTTTGGTGATGAGTCTGCTCAAATCTTTCTTATTATTGAGTCTTGATACTTCTTTATATATTCGGGATATAAGTCCTTTGTCAGCTGTGTGTTTTGCAAATATTTTCTCCCAATATTTGGTCTGTGTTTTCCTTTTCAACTGTGTCTTTTGAAGAGTGGAAGTTTTAAATTTTGATGCATTCCAATTTATCAGTATTTTCTTTTATGAATCATACTTTTGATGTTGTATCTAAGACATCTTTGCTAACCCACAGTCACACATATTTTATAGAAATTTTATAGTTTTAATTTTCTATTTTAGGTCTATGATCAATTTTGACTAAATTTTTGTATTGTTTTTTAATAACAAATCTTCTATATACAACCTAAGTGAGCTGAATAAAAAAATGCTACATCTATGCAATGAAATACTATGCCATCATTTGAAAGCATGAAGTGTATCTGTATGTGATGGTATAGAAAAATCTTTGAAATACACTAAGTGTAAAAAAGCAAGTTGCGAAGCACCATGCCATTTGTGTGTGTTTGTGTTGGGGAGGAGTAGGGAGGTAAAGGATAGAAAGTTTGCATATGCCTAAAAAAGTGAGACCTACAAAAATCTTTCTTGGGGTGAGGGTAATTTTGACTTGAAAAACTTTTACATGCTTCTGTATTATTTGATTTTTTTCCCCTCTCAAGGGCAAGTATTTCTTACATAATAAACAAGTACAGAACGTAAAAAAACAACTACCATAAGTAATTTTTAGATATTAAAATCATGAAAATAAGTGTAATTCTACTTTTTAAAAAGGCTGGCTATTTATTATTACTAAACAGGAGGATTTATTTTCTTTTGATTCTTCCATTTATCTAAAAACATCAGATTACAGCAGCTACGTGTCCCCATTTTGGTTTTTTTTTTTTTTTTTCAGATCACGTGATACTTTAATCGTTGAACAAACAGACAATTAATAGCAGTTATACAATTGACATGTCGTGATCCAGCATCAAGGTCATAAACCATATTGCCGATATGAACTCCAGAATACAATTATACTGTTATCCGTAGTAAAACTTGTTCCGTTGAACAGTGTTTTAGAAGAACAGGTGATAAAGCATATTGACTAGCTGGTCTAAATTTTAATCACTCAGAGGTGTTTTTTTTTTTTTGTGGTACGCGGGCCTCTCACTGTTGTGGCCTCTCCCGTTGTGGAGCACAGGCTCCGGACGCGTAGGCTCAGAGGCCATGGCTCACGGGACTAGCCGCTCCGCGGCATGTGGGATCCTCCCAGACCGGGGCACAAAGCCGTGTACCCTGCATCGGCAGGCGGACTCTCAACCACTGAGCCACCAGGGAAGCTCTCAGAGGTGGTTTTATTCTCCAAAAAAATAAATGGCGCACGGGCTTAAGGCACACTGGCTTCAGTAGTTGTGGCTTGCAGGCTTAGTAATTGTGGCCCACTGGCTTAGTTGCTCCGTGGCACGTGGGATCTTCCCGGACCGCGGATCGCACCCGTGTCCCCTGCATTGGCAGGCGAATTCTTAACCACTGTATCACCAGGGAAGGCCCAGAATCGCAGTCTCCCCTTTAATGTACCTTAAGCCCAAAGAATCCATGGAAAATTGTTACAGAAAATAAGACAATAAAATATTGTAAGGACTATAACAGAAGCATATAGTACACAGTTCATATAGACACATCCCAAGAAGTTACCAAGTATATTAAAAGGGAGGCTGCAATTTTAAAAGAATAAGATAAATTATACCCACAAGGGGCTTCCTTGGTGGTGCAGTGGTTGAGAGTCCGCCTGCCAATACAGCGGACACGGGTT
>NW_020175821.1:3967852-3986201 GCF_003031525.2 Neophocaena asiaeorientalis asiaeorientalis
AAAAAAAAAAAAAAAATTATACCCACAAACTCCCAATCTTTCCTGAAACGTTGCAAACTGAAACCCTATTGTAGGAAGCAGAAGATACCAGGAGACATTCTACAAATGAAGGACTCTAAACCTTGTGGTTGGATAAGGTATTCTGGAAGGAAGGTATCCTCACCCATGGAGAGCAGGTTCCTATACTTCTCTAACATCACATCCCTGTACTCCATTTTGGTTTTAAACCATTCATGGTGGTTGCATTTCTCTGAAAAAGTTTAAATTAATCTTGCTTGAAATGAATGTTATGAAAAGCTGGTATGTTTTAGTAGTGATTTGTTAGAATTTAGAATCTGGTCATATATCCATGTATTTAATGGAATATCAAGAAGTAAATAATATTCTATTTTAGAAGTATCTGTAATGTAATAAGAAAATGTTTATCATGTGATGTTAAGTGAGAAATATATGAATCCAATTTTGTTGAAAAGACATAAAAAGCAAAAATGGAAAGGAAATGTTTAGCCAGCAATGTTTACCTCAGGGTGGAGAATATTGGGTGATTTTTATTTATTTTTGAGTATACTTTAATATATTCCAGAAAATTTTCTTCAGTAAATAAATTCTTTAATTATGAATTTAAGATTAATAGAAAACCAGAAAATACAGATAAGCAAAAGGTGAAAAAAGACACAAGAACATCCATGAACCTACCAACCCAGAATCTACCACTGTTACTTCTTTGACTTGTGATCATCTTTCAGGTTCCTCTCTGTATATTTCTTTAATTAGAGAAATTGGACTTGTTTTTTTAAACAAGGTGTTGACTTCCTTCCTCCTTCTTTCCTTCCTTGTCTATGCCCCAGCCAGTTTTCTATTGGAATGTTTCTTTCCCTTGTTGATTGGTAAGAGCTCTTTAAATGTGTAAATGTATTAACCTTTTGTATATTATCTGTATTGCATATATTTTCTCCATTTTCTCATGTACCTTTTAATTTAATTTAGAGTTCCTTTTTAGGTTTGATACTCAAGAGCATTAAATATTATGTAATCAAATCTATTAGTTTCATCCTGTTTGACTTATGCTCTGATATGCTGCTTAGTAAGTCATTAACCTCATTATTATATAAATTAGCTCTATGTTTCCTTCCAGTCCCCTGAAGATTCCATATTTTATATTTATTTATTATTAATTTTTTTTACTTTTATTAAAGTAATATAGTAAATTATGTCAAACTGTACTGTAACATTTACAATAAAAAAAAAGCAGTCTCTAGTCACGTCCTTCAGGGGCAAATATCTTGGGACTTATTATGCGCGTCCGGAGCCTGTGCTCCGCAATGGGAGAAGCCACAACAGCTAGAGGCAAAAAAAAAAAAAAAAATTATACCCACAAACTCCCAATCTTTCCTGAAACGTTGCAAACTGAAACCCTATTGTAGGAAGCAGAAGATACCAGGAGACATTCTACAAATGAAGGACTCTAAACCTTGTGGTTGGATAAGGTATTCTGGAAGGAAGGTATCCTCACCCATGGAGAGCAGGTTCCTATACTTCTCTAACATCACATCCCTGTACTCCATTTTGGTTTTAAACCATTCATGGTGGTTGCATTTCTCTGAAAAAGTTTAAATTAATCTTGCTTGAAATGAATGTTATGAAAAGCTGGTATGTTTTAGTAGTGATTTGTTAGAATTTAGAATCTGGTCATATATCCATGTATTTAATGGAATATCAAGAAGTAAATAATATTCTATTTTAGAAGTATCTGTAATGTAATAAGAAAATGTTTATCATGTGATGTTAAGTGAGAAATATATGAATCCAATTTTGTTGAAAAGACATAAAAAGCAAAAATGGAAAGGAAATGTTTAGCCAGCAATGTTTACCTCAGGGTGGAGAATATTGGGTGATTTTTATTTATTTTTGAGTATACTTTAATATATTCCAGAAAATTTTCTTCAGTAAATAAATTCTTTAATTATGAATTTAAGATTAATAGAAAACCAGAAAATACAGATAAGCAAAAGGTGAAAAAAGACACAAGAACATCCATGAACCTACCAACCCAGAATCTACCACTGTTACTTCTTTGACTTGTGATCATCTTTCAGGTTCCTCTCTGTATATTTCTTTAATTAGAGAAATTGGACTTGTTTTTTTAAACAAGGTGTTGACTTCCTTCCTCCTTCTTTCCTTCCTTGTCTATGCCCCAGCCAGTTTTCTATTGGAATGTTTCTTTCCCTTGTTGATTGGTAAGAGCTCTTTAAATGTGTAAATGTATTAACCTTTTGTATATTATCTGTATTGCATATATTTTCTCCATTTTCTCATGTACCTTTTAATTTAATTTAGAGTTCCTTTTTAGGTTTGATACTCAAGAGCATTAAATATTATGTAATCAAATCTATTAGTTTCATCCTGTTTGACTTATGCTCTGATATGCTGCTTAGTAAGTCATTAACCTCATTATTATATAAATTAGCTCTATGTTTCCTTCCAGTCCCCTGAAGATTCCATATTTTATATTTATTTATTATTAATTTTTTTTACTTTTATTAAAGTAATATAGTAAATTATGTCAAACTGTACTGTAACATTTACAATAAAAAAAAAGCAGTCTCTAGTCACGTCCTTCAGGGGCAAATATCTTGGGACTTATTTAACTATTGTGTTTATTTAACTACTGTTTGGCTTTATCAAGTTTTGGATATTCTCTTTGATTTCCTATTAGGACAGATTAGATTTTTTATACTACCTTTTCTTTTACATACTCCTCCTCACGTACACTCAATGTAATTAAGGCACAGTGTTTGGTTAAATTCAGTACTTATATAAGTATTATCATTTGATTGTTTGTTTTCTTGTACAATGCTTTATTTTTCTTGTGGAATTTCTCTCTGGCTATTGAGATTTCTTCTCAAATACTCAAAAACATCTTTAAGTTCCTAATTCAGTATCCTTTATCCATACTTTATTCTACATGGCCAAATTCATAAGATTGTTAGTTACAACCCTACCCATCCTGGAAACTGTATTTTATTTATTATTTTCATGAGCAAACATAATAGAACAGACCTATTTCTAAAACTAATCTAAAGATTTCTGGAGCCTTTTAGTTGATCCATGCCATTGGTGGTTCCCTGTGCCTCTCCCTTTATTGACATGTATTATACTGGCTCTGCACAGGCTTCCATCTCATTGCTCCCTCTGTTAGCCACAATAAGTCTCCCCTGACAGGCTGTTTAGGGCGTTACAAGACATTTGGCCTTTCAGTGACTTAAGCTTTTTGATGGTGACGTGACGGGCCAGGGCGATCCGTCATCCCACAATAATAATGTCAGTGCCTTCCTGAGTGAGCCAAAAACCCTTTTGCAGAGTTTGAGTAATGTTGAGATCACTGCCTTTTTCATTTGCTGAGATGGAAAGAGTTGACCTACTGTCCTTTAAGCCTCAGCTTTGGCACACTGAATGGTTGGAGGGTAAATCATATTACTGCTCTGGGTGCCTTGGAGGAGCGTGGGGTTGTTCATGATTGGGCTTCCTCCTGTGTCCAAAGCTTCCTTGGACTCTGCCTCAGCTGTTCAAAAAAGAAAGAAAGATGAGTCATTTTTTAGGGTAAGAAAGGGACATTGTTACACTTGCTGGGCCAGAGGCAATTGCCTTTCTTCATTCTGTTATGAGAGAAATGGTTTAATTTATAATTGATAGGAATTTAGGAAAGAATTTGTTGGAAGATATCCATTCACATGTAAAGCTAAGTATTGAGAAGTCAAGCTATGAAATTCTCTCTCTTTCTTCCACTTTATTTGGCATGCATGATACCCCAAGCATTACGGAACATATTTGGAATGGTCCTGACCAAGGGCACAGTTTGGAAGCAAAGTGCCAGCAGTGCCCAAGTTTTCCCACTAGTTTAAACCATCCTGCCTACTATTTCCTGCTTCAGGAAATAGTCCTAGGAATAGAGCAGCCAGACTGGTGAGAGTCTTGTGGACGGTGTCACATGAAAAATAGTTAAAGAGATTGGCAATGTGTATCCAGATAGTGAAAGCCGGTCCTCTAGTAGAGAGAGTAGGTTCGGTTCTCTGTTGTTTCGAGGCAGAAGTAGAATCATGGGTTTTAGAAGGGGAGGGTTGATAGAAGAGTGTGGTCACCTGGAGATAAGTACTCCATGAAAATGCAGTACCAAGGAGGAGAGGAAAAATCAGAGCTGAGAGGGAGCCCTGGCTGAAGGCTGAGCTAGAATAAGGAAGGTAAAACCCGAAGAAAGTAGAGGCCTTGGCAGATTATTACAATGAAGCATGAATCTTGGCCGAGGGGTGTGGTGCTCCGTAAGTGTCTTCTTAGGCCAAGGCCACAGTAACTGTTTCTCTTGGAGGCACAGAAGGCCATTGAGGTGGTGTTCACGTCTGCATTCTTTTTTAGCCACTTTCAGAATCTGACATCCTGGAAGCATGTTTTTTGCACCTATGGTGACATAAGATGTAATGATCCATGGACACAGGCATCTTTTGATGAAATTAGGGTACTGTGACTTTGGTAGTGACATAATCCTTATAACAAAGGCTCTGAGTTCACTGCCTATTAACACTGATGAAACATTTAAACATACAAGTCATAACTTGCTTGAAATTTTGTTTGCTTGTTTCAGGAGATCAATGGATATTATAAAGGGAAACTTAGATGGAATTTCAAAACCAGCCTCAAATTCAAGAACCCGTCATGGGAGCAGAGGTTCAAATGCTTCTTTGGAGGTGCTCTCACCGGAACCAGCGTCCTTCAAGGTACTATGCTGTTTAGAAATGATATAAACTACTTCTTCTGATCTCTAGCAATTGATAAACCAAGACTGTTGTTAACATCCCATTCTAAGGTTCATCTTTAAAGGGTGTGTTCTGGGAGCACTCATAGATTTCTTGGATTTTACTTTAGATCTTTTAATGTGAAAATACTGTTTCCTTCTTTACCTTCTCCTCTTTTTTCTTAGGGGGGAGTTATGGTTTATTTTTTCACGATTGTACTTTGTTAATGCTCATTTATTAACTTTTCTTCTTTCATAAGAAAGCTTTGTATTCCAACGTCTACTATGCCACCATTGACTCTTATTATGAAAAAGATTCAGTAATTTAAAAAATAGAGTTTGGATAAAAACCACATGGTATATGTTTAGTAGGTACATTACCTGGTCTCTTTTTCTTTTCTTAAAATATCTAAGCTTGACGTTTTTTAAAGAATCTGTTTTTCCCTCTGTGATGGGGGATAATTTATTTTAAGGTTGTGGGAAACAAAAATTTTGAAATTTATGGTGAAAAATTTTCTTGCAAGTCTGTGAAGCCTTTCTCACTTATTCTTTTGACTTATGCACTAGACTCTGCATTATGTAACTCTTAAAGTTTTTGTCTATCATGATTTAATGCTGGAAATAGAAAGCCTTCTAGACATTTCCAGCAGAAAGGGATTGAATACAAGAAATTCAGTTCCTCAAAAATCAATGGAAGGCCAGTGAAATCATGCGAGGGGACTTCCCTTGGATTATTGGTTCCCAGGTCACACCACCATATCCAAAATCCAGAGACCTGAAAGCTGCTGCTTTTGTGTTGCTGCTTCTGACACTGCTACACATCCCTCAGCACCACAAAACTGGTGACTAGACGTGCAGAGATGACTGCCTTTGATATTTCTTGTCAATTTCGTATCAGGAGCTTAGCAAGATGGCTTCTACCTCATTTCTGTGGTAAAACTTTTGTGCAGATGTACCTATTTTGATGAAACTAACACGCATCCAGAGCCCAACCTGCAAGCAGCTTTGTAAAATACAGTTTCTAGCTTAGCTGTCTGTTTTGTTTCATCTAATCCTGCATCATTACTATACTGTGTGTTAACTCTTGTAGCATTGTAATAATTCTTGATATCTGGTGGGATGGGTCTTCCCATCATATTCTTTTCTAGGACTGTCCTAGCTATTCTTGGCTTTTTGTTGTTTTTATATTTCAGAACACTTCAGGTCCTGTGAAAAATACTGTTGGGGTTTTGATTAAAATTGCTTTGAATTGATAGATTAATTTGGAGAGAATTTCTAACTTTATGAAATTAAATCTTCCCATCTATTAGCATTGTATCTCATTGACTTCTTTGCTTCTAATTTAAAAATTTTACATACTGTAAAATTCACTCTTTTCTGGTATATAGTTCTGAGTTTGGCAAATGTGTAGAGTGATACTATCACAATCAAGATATAGAACAGTTCCATCATTACCTCTCAATTCCCTCATGCTGCCCCTTTATAAACAATCTCTCCTACTCTTAATCCCTGGAAACTCCTGATCTGTTCTCTGTCCCAATAGCTTTTCCTTTTCCAGAAGGTTTAATTCCATTCCGCATGAATGGAATTTAAAAAAATATGTAGCTTTTGCATCTGCCTTTTGTCTGTTGACGCAATGCATTTGAGACACATCTATGTTGTTGCTTGTATCAGTAGTTCAAGCCTTTTTATGGCTAGTACTGTTCCATTGTGTGGGTAAACCACAGGTTGCTTATTCATTCCCCAGTCAGGAACATTTGGGTTGTTTGCAGATTTTGGTGATTATGAATAAGGCTGCTGTAAATATTTGCATACTGATTTTGGGGATGTGGTGGGAAATAGGTTTTTACTTCTTTTACTTCTTACTCCTAGGTAAATACCTAGGAGTGGGATTGCTGGGTTGTATGGTAAGTGTATGTTTAACTATAAGAAACTGTCAAGCTGTTTTCTATTCCCACCAGAAATGTATGAGAGTTCCGGCTGCTTTGCATCCTCACCAGCAGTTGATATTGTCAGTTTTTTTTTTTTTTAAGCCATTCTAATAGGTATACAGTAGTATTTCATTGTGGTTTTAACTCGAATTTCCTTGGTGACTAATAATGTTAAGTATATTTTTATGTGCTTATTTGCAATCCACATATCTTTTTTGGAAAGTATATGTTCAAAAAAATCTTTTTTTAATTGGGGTATAGTTGTTTTACAATGTTGTGTTAGTTTCTGCTGTACAGCGAAGTGGAGTTCCCTGTGCTATACTGCAGGTTCTCATTAGTTACCTATTTTATACATATTAGGGTATATATGTCAATCCCAATCTCGCAGTTGATCCCACCACCCCCAGCTTCCCCCCTTGGTGTCCATACGTTAGTTCTCTACACCTGTGGCTCTATTTCTGCCCTGCAAACTGGTTCATCTGTACCATTTTTCTAGATTCCACATATATGGGTTAATATACAATTTGTTTTTCTGACTTACACTCTAAGTTGTGTTTGTTTACTTATTATTGACTTTTGAGAGTTCTTTATATATTCTAGATAGAGTTTTTTGTCAGATATATGGTTTGCAAATATTTTCTCCCAGTCTATAGCTTGACTTTTCATTCTTTTAACTGTCTTTTAAAGAGCATTTAAAATTTTAAGTGCAATTTATCAATTTTTTTTTTCTTTTGAGGATTGTGTTGTTTGGTTGTATCTAAGAACCCGTTGTCTAACCCAAATTCCCAAAGATTTTTTCCTATTTTTTCTTCTGAAAGTTTTATAGTTTTATGTTTTAGATACTTGTGGCCTCTCTTGTTGCCAGTGAGAAGGCTTTTGTAAACCCAGTATTCATTCCAGTGTGGGTTGTCTAGTTTAGATATTTTCCTCTGGTTGCTTTATTTTTTTTCCCTGTGTCTTTGGTATCTATTATTCACCTAGGTATGGACTTATTTATCTTTCTGGAGACTAGTACTTCTTCAATATAAGGACTTGTATGTTTCTTTTTTTTTTTTTTTTTTACTTCTTAGCCATTGTGTTTTCACATGTTTCAAATATTGCCTGCATTTTTTTTCTATTTTGTCATCCTCAAAGTGCAGTTAAATGTCTGTTGAACCTTTCTCTTCTATCCTTCATGTCTCTTAAAAAATTTTTTTTAAATTCATTTATTTCTCTGTGCTTCATGCTGGGGAATTTTTAACATTTTCTAATTTTGAATTCTTATACTATGTCAGATCTGGTCTTTAATCCATCCATTGAATTTTTAAGCTTAATGATGTATTTTTAATTTCTTGAAGTTCGTTTTAGTTTATTTTCAAATCCATCTGTTCTTTGCAATACCTTGATCTTGTGTTTTTGGGGTTCTTTTTTTATACCCATTAAAACTATTTATATGATTATCTTTATCAACTTTTTAATATCTTAAGTTCTTTTGTTTATTCTGATTCTTGCTTATTATTGGTCATGTATTCATGGCTTTTGACCTTTTAGAATGTAAGTTTTAATTTTGGGAATTTTATGGAGCCTGATAAACTATACCTTCCAGAGCAACTATACCTTCCAGAGCAGTTTCTGTTTGCTTCTACCAAATGCCTCAGAGATATCACTGGCATGAATCTTTTTTGTGTGTGTGCTAATTTTTGATCTTTAAGCATTCCAGAGGATATGAATAACATAAATTGGAATCCAAACCCACATGAAGCATGACCCTGTGGTTGCACATTCTCAGGGAAGACGATTTCCCACTTGGAACCCAGACACATTTTTTGTTTGTATCCTGTGCTTTTGGATAGATGTACTTTTCTAGTCTGCCCTCTCACCAAGGAGGCACCTTTTTGAGGGATCCAGCTTCATGGAGCAGGAGAGGGAAGGTTGCTCTCCATCTTGTCTTGCATGGTCCCAAGGCTTAGTTTCTTAGCTCTGTGTGGGTGTTAAAGCCCAAGCCCATAGCTTTCTGAGGCCAGCACATCCTCATTTGCCTGTCCTTGTTGCTCCTACCCCATCCCCACCAGGGCAGCTGCTTTAAGGATTTACAAGGTTCCTATTTCAGCTTTCACTTTCCTTTTAATTTCTGTTCATTGGCAGTTTCCCCAGGGTTCTTGTGAACTTACCTATGCATTTGTAAGTAGATGGAAGGTTTCAGTTTATTCAGTTTTCCATATAGCCCAAACTGGAATCTAAAAACAATTTTAGATTCTTTAGTCTCAAGCTTTGTGATTATAAGCCTAAACTCTGGAATCATGGTTCAAAATAGGCTCTGATGACCATATTTTATGTGATTTTGGGCAAACTACTTCAACTCTCTGTGCCAGTTTCCTCATCTGTTCAAAGGTGTAATAATACTATCCACCCCATAAGCATGTTTTGAGGATAAAATGAGATGAAATATCTACAGGTTTTAGAAGTGACTAGCACCTAGTAGGTATTCAGTACATCTTAGCTAATTGGCCTCAATTCTTTAACCTAATTGGTTAGTCCTTCCCATGTTTTTATTCACAGGATTCAGTGTAAAGTCGGGCACATAGTAGGTATTCACATAATATGTGTTCAACAAATTTAGAACGACAGTTTTACCATTTTATGTAGGTAGGGTAATATACAAAGACCTGACAGATACTAGGGTAGCAAAGCCTTAGTATTTCTGCTTCCATATTCCTGGGTGATGATTTTTTTTTTAAGTAGCAACTTCACAATATTGATGCACATGTTTTAAAACATAGATTAATATTACTTCATTCAGGGCTTATTTAAAAGTGAAATATCAGCAATCACTTCAAGTCAGATTTTATTTGAACCCACTAAGCTATAGGTCAAACTCTAGCATATTTATTAACCAACAGGGACTTTGATACTTATAGCAAAAGCAAGACTTCCTAAAAGTTGTGATTTGTCTTAATCAAATTCATGGAAAATCAGTAAGTTTCACCTTAGGTTGCGGAAGAAAGCCACAGGTATGCTGCAGGTTGACTGCTGACTGCAAATGATTCAATGTCTATAAAACCTTATAGATTGTCTAAATAATAAATAAATCCTGGTATTTTGATTAGTTTTATTGCTCATTTGTCTTTTATTAATTTCTTACCCCAAATTTCTGTATAGCAGAAAGTGAGTTTAAAATGCTAGAGTTTTAATGAAATTTCTGTAGTAATGATATATTTCTCATTCTAAGAATTTTGGTTTATTTTTACTTCTGAATATTTTTCTTGAATGAGCCAATAGTTGGAATTGGTGTAAAAATCTCATGGCTTTCAGGTAGGGATCTAATTGCTAGGAAGGGTTTTTATAGGCTATTTACCTTTCCTGGACTAACATGGAGGTATGAAGTGGGGGACACAGAGCAATGAAAAATGGAGATTGAATGTGGCTTTGAGAATAAAGAAGAAAGAAAAATCATACACTTAGGCCACAGTGTAGAAGATCAGGAGGGCTGGGAATAGAGAGGCCAGTGGGCAACGGGATGGGGGAGATGGTTGGTGCTAGTGGGGTGGGGAACTATGGGTAAAATTGTGAAATGGGCAATATTTGCCTTTTGTTCTCTAGTTTCATCTTTTTCTGCCTCATTGCTTCCCGCTCATCCTAAGAGTTAGGGTCATACGGGATGATATATGTGAAAGATCTTTGTGTATCCTGAAGTGTGGTATCCGAGTATGTTGGTAATGTCTACTTATGTTTCCCCTGTATAAAAACCCATTCTCAGGGAAAGGTCAGCTAGAGTCATTTATGCCAAGATATAAATTACTGACAGGGCTCGTGTGACCTCTTCTAGCAATTTCAGCATTTTCACAGAACTATATAGCCTTAAGGATTTACTGGATATTATGGAATTTTAGGCTTTACCCTGTCTTTGACAGAAGAATATTTTTCAACAGGGAACCTTCTTTAACACCTCCAAGATCACATAAAGTAAGCATTGTTTTGCTTATTATAAATTGGGTCTCCACTAGTTTCATTCCATACTGGATCTGTTTTCTTCTCTGTTATATCCGGGTAGTAATGCCTGTATCATTTTGAGGCGTGAACGAGGTAGTGTGTCTAAAGTACTTAGCACAGGACCTGGTTGATAGTAATGCCTCAGTCAATGTTGGCTATGATTTTTATACCACTGGCTCAGCTCATTTCTGCTGGGACTCATGTCCTAGTTCAGGTGAACATATATGCTCATGCAGTCCTGGGTCCCTGACAGTTTAATTCTCAGCACCGTCTATCTTCTGTCCTGGAGATTCACAAGGGCGCTGGAGATTCACAAGGGCGCACAGATTACAGTGGTGGGGTGTGGACCATGACCATAAAAGCCTCTAAGGACTGACCCCTGAAGGGCTGGAGCGGACAGTCCCTCCGTTGGAGGGGAAAGGTACTCGTCTCAGCAGTGGCTGACCTGCTTTCCCTGAGGTTTTGCCTCTCCCATGGGCTGTGTTCACCTCCACTGTGACTCTTATTGCCAAGCACAGCCCTCAGGGCCCTATGATGTCTGTTTCTTCCTGGTGCAGCCATGGATGTCTTTTCCTGTTCTCTCTCAGGAAAACACAGCTGCACCAAACTGGTGTATTCAAAATGAACTTTGCTAAAATGGAAAGAGAAACCAAAATGAAACAGAAAAACAGTGAATAGTGTAAAAATAAATTATTCAGCAAAGCACATGGTTATGATTTGAAGAACTCCATTAGAAGCACGTCGCAGTTCAGCCTGTTCACTTTGCAGCTGTTCAGTAGCCACATGTGGCGAGTGGCTATTGTACTGGACAGCCCAGCTCTAGACCCTTGACTCTCCATCTGAGGGTAAGCTCAGAGAGCAGGGGCCATCATGCTTCAACCCCAGAGCTTGGCAGAGAGCAGTTCTCTTTGGGACTGATTCCTGACGCTTCTCTATTATTGCTAGAAATTGCTGGAGAGTGGTGCATATTACTTTGGTGCAAATGTTATTAAATTTAATTGTGTATTTAAATTACATTTAATTGTCATATTTCTAGAATCATTTAATGCTACTGTATACATATATGTCCTCACATATACTTACATTAGAGTTAAAATAGTCTAGAAATTTAAAATTAAAAAAAATTTTTTTTACTTTTACTTTTGAAAACTGTTTCTTTGGAAATAATTTTTAGGTTGATACTGCAGTCAATCTGAACTCTGGTAAAGAAGGCCACTCAGAAGGCAGTAGTAATACAGAGGAAGGTAGAAACAGTAATGATGATAAAGGGGAAAACTACTCTGAGAAAATAAAACTGGCTGAAGAGGGATCAGATGAAAATTCGAACTTGGTTCAGCATCAGATAATCCCTGAATGTTCAGGTAGGATAATCACTTGGTGATTGGCTAATGATAATTACTGATGCTATAGTTAAAATATTAGAATTACATATTTATTTTATCTGCTAAGTAGAAATAATAAAAAAAGAGACTTTTTTTGTGAGCAAGTAAATCACCAGTTTTCATTTATAAGAATATTAAGAGTTCTTAAATACACTTAGAAAAATAATAAAATATGTCATTTAATAAAATTGTTATTGTAGTCATTTTACATTAATCAAGTAGGAAGTATTTCTGCATTTTATGACATGATTTATTGATCTTTTTGAAAATTGTACAGTAGAATATATCCTGTAATTTATAAATGCCTTTTAAGGGATAATCCCATTTGGTCTTAATAACTTCTGGATTTTAAGAGACTCCATTATTTCATGGGTATTAATACTGGTATTAATTAATACTGATCAGAGTGAATTAGAACAGCAGTTCTCAAAACATGGACTGAAAGAGCCCTGGGCCCTGAGACCCTTTTAGGAACTCTGCAAAGTCAAAACTACTTTCATCATAATACTGATATATCAGTGATATGATTCATTGTAATATTGAAATAATGCTGTTTGCCTTTTTGCCCACTGAATTGTTGGTTTCACTGATGGTACAAAAGCAATGGTGGGTAAAATTGCTGGTGCTTTAGCATGAATCAAGGCAATGAATGGCATCAAATTGTACTAATAGTCATTGTGTTCTTCAAGACCTGGCATGGGCAGAGAAAAGAAATAGCCAGTGTCACGCAAGAATGTCCTTGATGGAGCAGTAAAAAATTTAAATTCTATTTAATCTTGACCTTTGAGTACACATCTTTTTAATATCCTGTGTGGTGAAATGGTAGGTACATATACAGCGATTCTGCTGTGTGCCAAAACGTGAAGTTTGTGTTGAGGAAAAGTACTGGTGTGATAATTTGAGAGCTGAACTGGCCACTTTTTAATGGGACACCATTTTTACTAGAAAGAATGAGTGACAGATCATCTATTATCATTCAGACTTAGATATTTGGCAGACATTTAAAAAAAAATGAACTGGGCCTGTTATTTCAAGGAAAACAACTGACAGTATTTTATGTCAATGATAAAATTTCAGCTTTCAAATGAAAAATTAGAATCTTGGAAAATTTGTGTATGTCAACATGAGCTTTACAGCTTCCCAGTACTTAGACTTTTCTGATAAAAATTGGTGACAGTATTAACACATGTGATTTTTTCATATTGTATACTGAAATCATTAATATTTGAAGGTCTGTGAATTCAGTGAACCACTATTTTCCAAATAAGCAATGCAGGATAAAAGATCCATTCAAATGAAAGATAGATCCATGGATTTATGAAACAAATACAAAAAGCTCACCGATAGGGTTACAGATTTCACATTACAACTAACCTTTAAGAAACTACCCCTTGTCCAGTTTTGATATTAGTATCAAGGAAGAATATCCACAATTATCTGAAAAGGGTATTAAATTTCTCCTCCCCTTTCCAACTACTGTATGAGGCCAGATGTTCTTCATATAGTCAATACTTTAACTGAGTAACAGGTTACAATAGATTGGCTTTAAAGCAGAGATGAGAATCCAGCTGTCTTCTGTTAATCCAGATACTAGAAATTTAAAATATTGCCATTCTTCTCAATATATTTTTTGGAAAATTTGGTTGTTATAAAAGTGTTATATTTATGTTAGAATGTAATTAGTAGTACCATGTTTATTATTTTAAAATGAATAAATAAATACATATAATATTTTTCAGTTTTGATTTCTAATATGGTAATTATCAATAGATGTAACTCACATAAATAAAAGGTACTTTGGGTTCTCCATAATTTATAAACTGTAAAGGGAAGCTGAGCTCATAAACTTTGTGAACAGCTGATTTAGAGTATGTTTGGGATGAGATCAGCTCTAGGGCCAGGTGACTCAGGATTACAGTTATTAGGAAACAAGGTATTAGAGTTGAGATTAGCTATTGGCCCCATTTACAATGTATTTGTTTATACTGTTTCCATACTGCAAGAGTTACTTCAAAATGTCTGCTGGATAGACCACCCATGTACAATGGGGCCTGAGAATGCTGGGGCTGGTGGTTGGGAATTAGAACTAGAGGCTGTTGCATTCGATGTATGTGAGCCATATGATTCGTAGGGTCTCCTTATTAGTAAGATTACTATTGTTTTTGGCTAAGCTTATTCCCTCGAAACATATCTCCTTTTCTTTTAAGAAGAAGTGATATACATTATAGGGAAACATCACTGGGCTCTGTATTTTCAAAAGTTGCAAAACTTGGCTTTTCTTTGCATAATATGCCATTTCTAATGATCTAAGCTGGGGTGGCTGAGACTTTAGAGCTTGAGCATTTATGCTCATTGCCAGATTATCATCTTTCATCAGACCTTACAGAGGAAGTATCTCCTGGTGGTGAAGAGCTTTGGCTCTGCAGTCAGACAGGTCGGGTGGAAACTGACTCTGGCATTTACTAGTTATAAGATGATATATCTCGGACATATATGTAACTCTGTTACAATATACCATCTTGCTGGTTTACGGTGAAGATTACATGAGATAATGAATGTAAAAAAGCACTTAAGACTGTGCCTATCAGGTAACTCTAAATGTTAGCTGCTATTATTAATATTATCATTAATCATAATGATAATTATTAATACTATTATTCATAATGGTAAGTTAAAACTTGAATGACAGAAGTTCTAAAGAGTTCCTAATTTCAAATAAGTTACTATCAATTATCCACAATTCAAGAACATTTTTAGGTACTTTAGGAAAATAGAACAAATGGGAGAGGCATAGATTAAAGGTGTTAAGATACACTGTGTACTTTTCTGAATTTGTTTCTAACACGTTGGAATCACTCTTTGTCTCTATGACATGCTGCATTTTACTGTAGCTATTTGTGTACATGACTTCTCTTTCAGTTAGTCTGAAGCAGCTTTAGGATAGGGTCTTTGTCTTATTCTTTATTTGTTAGTTATGAATATAGAAAGTATAGCAGAATGAAGGAGAAAGAATTTGGGATTTAAAATCATACGAGATCCACTTCTGAATTCAGTGCTATAATTTATTAGCTATTTGAAAGGACCCAGTTATCTCAACCGTAAAATAGAGGTAAATGTCTATTTCACAGGGTTGTTAGATAATTATGTGAAAAAAATATGTGAAAGCACCTTGTAAACCAAGATACATGACACCAGTGTTAGTTATTACCATCAGCCATAAACATTTGTTGAATGAAAGAACAAATAGTAAAAACAAAACAAGAAGGAAAAGGCTTTATGATTTTACTAAACTTCAGGCTCATTCCTACTTTCAACATATATAGATGAATATGAATTAAAGGAATTAGATTCTCAACTTCAAGATGCTATTCAGAAGATGAAGAGGCTTGATAAGATATTGGTGAAGAGACAACACAGAGAAAAAGAAATCAAGAAGCAAGGTCTAGAAATGAGAATAAAGCTGTTTGAAAAACTTAAGGTAAGAATTGTATACTCTTATGCTGACATGTGAGAAACAACTTCCTCTAAGATGAGTAAGAAAAGCATGGACTCTGGAAGTGTTAGTGTGGCCTGCCTTAATTTATTTTGTGGAGGTAGGGCAGTGGTGTGTATATGTGTGTGTATGGGGCAGCGGGGTAGTGAGGGAGATAGTTTTCTGGAACTGGAGAAGGTGACTTTGCAGGATTCCAGATTTCAGGCACTGCACTGGGCATGTTCATTCCCCATGGACAGTGGACAGGCATCACCATAGGCCTCTGTCACCAGTGTCAGGCCTGGCTCCTCCATCTCTGGAATAGAAAGGGATCTGGTGCCTACCTTCATCAAGTATATATGTCTGCTTTTTCTTCAGCGAGCTTACAATTTGGACTTAAGTACACAAATACACAAAAATTTAACCCCCCTGGTTACCATTATTATTTGAGTAAACTTTTGTGACAAACAAGCAGGAAGTTGACTATTTCACATGCTGGTCAGGCTGTCTTTGGGGAGCTGTAAAATGCTTGTGGCCTGTGACCATGCTGTATTTGCTTCTGTCTCAATGAACTCTCCTTGGCCTTCTTGGACCTTTTATTCTCTGTGGTATTGAGGGGCGGAAGTTGACCACACGTTGGCACTGACTTGATGCATAGCCATTGGCTCATATTTGAACTTTGCCCCTCAAAGGAGAGCACTTTTAAGGTAAGGAATATTATAATAACAGATTGGTATTTTTTTTTAAGTGGACATTTATTTATTGCAGAAGTGGAATGACAACAAATGGATGGGCTAATTAAATAGTGCAGGGACATAAGATAAATTTAGCTTACTATCTCACATCAAAGTCAAAATTAGACTCCAGGTGGGGTCACTGAATGTGCAAGCCAAAACTATAAATGCTTTTTTTGTTTTTTTTGAATTTTATTTTATTTATTTTTTTATACAGCAGGTTCTTATTAATCTTCCATTTCATACACACCAGTGTATACATGTCAATTCCAATCTCCCAATTCATCACACACCCCCCACCCCACCCCCGCTGCTTTCCACCCTTGGTGTCCATACATTTGTTCTCTACATCTGTGTCTCTATTTCTGCCCTGCAAACTGGTTCATCTGTAACATTTTTCTAGGTTCCACATATATGTGTTAATATATGATATTTGTTCTTCTCTTCTGACTTCACTCTGTATGGCGGTCTATAGATTCATCCACGTCTCTACAAATGACCCAATTTCGTTCCTTTTTATGACTAATATTCCATTGCATATATGTACCACATCTTCTTTATCCATTCTTCTGTCAATGGGCATTTAGGTTGCTTCCTTGACCTGGCTATTGTAAATAACGCAGCAATGAACATTAGCATGAATTATGGTTTTCTCTGGGTATATGCCCAGTAGTGGGATTGCTGGGTCATATGGTAATTCTATTTTTAGTTTTTTAAGGAACCTCCATACGGGTCTCCTTAGTGGCTGTATCAATTTACGTTCCCACCAACAGTGCAAGAGGTCCCCTTTCTCCACACCCTGTCCAGCATTTGTTGTTCGTAGATTTTCTGATGATGGCCATTATAACTGGTGTGAGGTGATACCTCATTGTAGTTTTAATTTATATTTCTCTAATAATTAGTGATGTTGAGCAGCTTTTCATGTGCTTCTTGGCCATCTGTATGTCCTCTTTGGAAAAATATCTATTTAATAGACATTTAAAAATGTCTATTCTGCCCATTTTTGGATTTGGTTGTTTGTTTTTTTAATATTGAGCTGCATGAGCTGTTTATATATTTTGGAGATTAATCCTTTGGCCATTGATTCATTTACAAATATTTTTTCCCATTCTGAGGGTTGTTTTTTTTGTCTTGTTTGTAGTTTGCTTTGCTTTGCAAAAGCTTTTAAGTTTCATTAGGTCCCATTTTTTCATTTAGTTTTTATTTCCATTACTCTAGGAGGTGGATCTAAAAAGATCTTGCTGTGATTTATGTCAAAGAGTGTTCTTCCTATGTTTTCCTCTAAGAGTTTGACAGTGTCTGGTGTACATTTAGGTCTTTAATCCATTTTGAGTTTATTTTTGTGTATAGTGTTAGGGAGTTTTCTAATTTCATTCTTTTACATGTAGCTGTCCAGTTTTCCCAGCACCACTTATTGAAGAGACTGTCTTTTCTCCATTGTATATCCTTGCCTCCTTTATCAAAAATAAGGTGACCATATGTGTGTGGGTTTATCTCTGTGCTTTCTATCCTGTTCCATTGATCTATATTTCTGTTTTTGTGCCAGTACCATAATGTCTTGATTACTGTAGCTTTGTAGTATAGTCTGAAGTCAGGGAGCCTGATTCCTCCAGCTCCATTTTTCCTCTCAAGACTGCTTTGGCTATTCGGGGTCTTTTGTGTTTCCATACAAATTTTAAGATTTTTTGTTCTGGTTCTGTAAAAAGTGCCATTGGTAGTTTGATAGGGATTGCATTGAATCTGTAGATTGCTTTGGGTAGTATAGTCATTTTCACAATATTGATTCTTCCAATCCAAGAACATGGAATATCTCTCCATCTGTCAGTATCATCTTTAATTTCTTTCAACAGTGTCATATAGTTTTCTACATACAGGTCTTTTGTCTCCCTAGGTAGGTTTATTCCTAGGTATTTTATTCTTTTTGTTCCAGTGGTAAATGGGAGTGTTTCCTTAATTTCTCTTTCAGATTTTTCATCATTAGTGTATAGGAATGCAAGAGATTTCTGTGCATTAATTTTGTATCCTGCAACTTTACCAAATTCATTGATTAGCTCTAGTAGTTTTCTGGTAGCATC
>NW_020175821.1:3986365-3987304 GCF_003031525.2 Neophocaena asiaeorientalis asiaeorientalis
CCTTGCATCCCTGGGATAAATCCCACTTGATCATGGTGTATGATCCTTTTAATGTGTTGTTGGATTCTGTTTGCTAGTATTTTGTTGAGGATTTTTGCATCTATGTTCATCAGTGATATTGGTCTGTAATTTTCTTTTTTTGTAGTATCTTTGTCTGGTTTTGGTATCAGGGTGCTGGTGGCCTCATAGAATGAGTTTGGGAGTGTTCCTTCCTCTGCAATTTTTTGGAAGAGTTTGAGAAGGATGGGTGTTAGCTCTTCTCTAAATGTTTGATAGAATTCACCTGTGAAGCCATCCAGTTCTAGACTTTTGTTTGTTGGAAGGTTTTTAAACACAGCTTCAATTTCATTACTTGTGATTGGTCTGTTCATATTTTCTCTTTCTTCCTGGTTCAGTCTTGGAAGTTTATACCTTTCTAAGAATTTGTCCATTTCTTCCAGGTTGTCCATTTTTCTGACGTAGAGTTTTTTGTAGTAATCTCTTATAATCCTTTGTATTTCTTCAGTGTCAGTTGTGATTTCTCCTTTTTCATTTCGAATTTTATTGATTTGAGTCCTCTCCCCCTTTTTCTTGATGAGTCTGGCTAATATCAGTTTTGTTTATCTTCTCAAAGAACCAGCTTTTAGTTTTATGATCTTTGCTATTGTTTGCTTGTTTCTATTTCATTTATTTCTGCTCTGAACTTTACGATTTCTTTCCTTCTTCTAACTTTGGGTTTTGTTCTTCTTTCTTTAGTTCCTTTAGGTGTAATTTTAGGTTGTTTCTTTGAGATTTTTCTTGTTTCTTGAGGTAGGCTTGCATAGCTATAAACTCCCCTCTTAGAAGTGCTTTTGCTGCATCCCATAGGTTTGGGATCATCGTGTTTTTATTGTCATTTGTCTCTAGGTATTTTTTGATTTCCTCTTTGATTTCTTCAGTGATCTCTTGGTTATTTAGTAA
>NW_020175821.1:3987430-4045675 GCF_003031525.2 Neophocaena asiaeorientalis asiaeorientalis
TTTCTCCTTGGATTTATCCTGTATGGGACTCGCTGCACTTCCTGGACTTGGGTGGCTATTTCCTTTCCCATGTTAGGGAAGTTTTCAACTATAATCTCTTCAAATATTTTCTTGTTTCCTTTCTCTCTCTCGTCCTTCTGGGACCCCTATAATGCGAATGTTGTTGCTTTTAATGTTGTCCCAGAGGTCTCTTAGGCTGTCTTCATTTCTTTTCATTCTTTTTTCTTTATTCTGTTCTGCAGCAGTGAATTCCACCATTCTGTCTTCCAGGTCACTTATCTGTTTTTCTGCCTCAGTTATTGTGCTATTGATTCGTTCTTGTGTATTTTTCATTTCAGTTATTGTGTTGTTCATCTCTGTTTGTTCTTTAATTCTTCTAGATCTTTGTTAAACATTTCTTGCATCTTCTCGATCTTTGCCTCCATTCTTTTTCCAAGGTCCTGGATCATCTTCACTATCATTATTCTGAATTCTTTTTCTGGAAGGTTGCCTATCTCCACTTCATTTAGTTTTTTTGGGGGGTTTTATCTTGTTCCTTCATCTGGTACATAGCCCTCTGCCTTTTCATCTTGTGTACCTTTCTGTGAATGTGGTCTTTGTTCCACAGGCTGCAGGATTGTAGTTCTTTTTGTTCTGCTGTCTGCCCTCTGGTGGATGAGGCTGTCTAAGAGGCTTGTGCACGTTTTCTGATGGGAGCGACTGGTGGTGGGTAGAGCTGGCTGTTGCTTTGGTGGGCAGAGCTCAGTAAAACTTTTATCTACTTGTCTGCTGATGTGTGGGGCTGGGTTCCCTCCCTGTTTGTTGTTTGGCCTGAGGGGACCCAATACTGGAGCCTACCTGGGCTCTTTGGTTGGGCTAATGGCAGACTCTGGGAGGGCTTACGCCAAGGAGTACTTCTCAGAACTTCTGCTGCCAGTGTCCTTGTCCTCACAGTGACACACAGCCACCCCCACCTCTGCAGGAGACCGTCCAACACTAGCAGGTAGGTCTGGTTCAGTTTCCTATGAGGCTACTGCTCCTTCCCTTGGGTCCCGATGAGCACGCTACTTTGTGTGTGCCCTCCAAGAGTGGAGTCTCTGTTTCCCCCAGTCCTGTTGAAGTCCTGCAGTCAAATCCCACTAGCCTTCAAAGTCTGATTGTCTAGGAATTCCTCCTCCTGTTGCCAGACCCTCAGATTGGGAAGCCTGACATGGGTCTCAGAATCTTCACTCCAGTGGGTGGACTTCTGTGGTATAAGTTTCTCCAGTTTGTGAGTCACCCACCCAGCAGTTATGGGATTTGATTTTACTGTGATTGCACCCCTCCTACCATCTCACTGTGGCGTCTCCTTTGTGTTTGGATGTGGGGTATCTTTTTTGGTCAGTTCCAGTGTCTTCCTGTCAATGATTTTTCAGCAGTTAGTTGTAATTCTGGTGTTCTTGTAAGAGGGAGTGAGAGCACGTGCTTCTACTCCGCATCTTGAATCAATCTGTCAGCATCTTTATTGGAGTGTAATTGCTTTACAATGGTGTGTTAGTTTCTGCTGTATAACAAAGTGAATCAGCTATACACATATCCCCATATCTCTTCCCTCTAGCATCTCCCTGCCTCCCACCCTTCCTATCCCACCCGTCTAGGTGGTCACAAAGCACCAAGCTGATCTCCTTGTGTTATGTGGCTCCTTCCCACTAGCTATAGGCTTTACATTTGGTAGTGTATATATGTCCATGCCACTCTCTCACTTTGTCCCAGATTACCCTTCCCCCTCCCTGTGTCCTCAAGTCTGTTCTCTAGTAGGTCTGCGTCTTTATTCCTGTCGTGCCCCTAGGTTCATCATGACCATTTTTTTTTTTTAAGATTCCATATATATGTGTTAGTATATGGTATTTGTTTTTCTCTTTCTGACTTACTTCACTCTGTATGACAGACTCTAGGTACATCCACCTCACTACAAATAACTCTATTTCGTTTCTTTTTATGGCTCAGTGATATTCCATTGTATATATGTGCCACATCTTCTTTATCCATTCATCTGTCGATGGACACTTAGGTTGCTTCCATGTCCTGGCTATTGTAAATAGAGCTGCAATGAACATTGTGGTACATGACTCTGTTTGAATTGTGTTTTTCTCAGGGGATATGCCCAGTAGTGGGATTGCTGGGCTGTATGGTAGTTCTATTTTTAATTTTTTAAGGAACCTCCATACTGTTCTCCATAGTGGCTGTATCAATTTACATTCCCACCAACGGTGCAAGAGGGTTCCCTTTTCTCCACACCCTCTCCAGCATTTATTGTTTGTAGATTTTTTGATGATGGTCATTCAGACTGATGTGAGCTGATATCTCATTGTAGTTTTTTTTTTTTTTTTTTAACAGGCTCTGGATGCGCAGGCTCAGCGGCCTTGGCTCACGGGCCCAGCCGCTCCACGACATGTGGGATCTTCCCGGACTGGGGCACAAACCTGTGTCCCCTGGATCGGCAGGCGGACTCTCAACCACTGCGCCACCAGGGAAGCCCTCATTGTAGTTTTGAATTATCTAATGATTAATGATGTTCAGTATTCTTTCATGTGTTTGTTGGCCATCTGTATGTCCTCTTTGGAGAAATGTCTATTTAGGTCTACTGCCCATTTTTGTATTGCGTTTTTTGTTTTTTTGATATTGAGCTGCATGTGCTGCTTGTAAATTTTGGAGGTTATCTTTGTCAGTTGCTTCATTTGCAAATATTTTCTCCCAGTCTGAGGGTTGTCTTTTCGTCTTGTTTATGGTTTCCTTTGCTGTGCAAAAGCATTTACGTTTCATTAGGTCCCATTTGTTTATTTTATATAATAGTGGTGACAGTGGGCAACCTTGGCTTGTTCCTGATCTTAGTGGGAATGGATTCAGTTTTTCACCATTGAGGAAGATGTTGGCTGTGGGTTTGTCATATATGACCTTTATTATATTGAGGAAAGTTCCCTCTATGCCTACTTTCAGATTGGCTGTTTTTGAAAAATTCCTCCTTGTTTAGTTGACTGAATTCCTAGGAAATTTCCCAGGCAATGATATGAATTAATAATAAAGTGATTAAGAATACATTTTTACAAGGTTCCCATGAAGACCACTGGGATGGAAAAAAGCAATGTATAAAATGCAGTGCTGCGGCTTCCCTGGTGGGAAGAATATACCTGCCCATGCAGGGGACATGGGTTCTAGCCCCGGTCCCGGAAGATCCCACATGCTGTGGAGCAACTAAGCCCGTGTGCCACAACCACTGAGCCTGTGTTGTGGAGCCCATGAGCGACAGGTACTGAAGCCCACAAGCTTAGAGCACATGCTCCGCAACAAAGAGAAGCCACTGCAATGAGAAGCCCGCGTACCGCAACGAAGAGTGGCCTTGGCTCACCACAACTAGAGAAAGCACATGCACAGCAATGAAGACCCAATGCAGCCAAAAATAAATAAATAAATTAAATTTATAAAAATAAATGCAGTGCTTAAAGTTAGAGTAATAATTTGTGTAAATTTTAGCAGGAAAATTTAGTCTGTCAGTTATTTCTCTTGGATCTCAAAGCAAATTTTTACTTGCTTGGAAATATAACTTATAACTGGAATCATAATAAAATACAGTATCAATTTTGAAATATCTGAAACTGTAATTTGATGATGTATCTTTAGGTTACTCATTAGTTATAGAAACATTAAACAGAAACTTAAGAAACTTTAAGCAAGGTAATTATATAATGATAGACATAGTCCATCTCTATCTGGGAATACTCATTGACAGAATTTTGAGGGAACAGGAAACATTAACAGATTCCCCAATTAAAGGAATAAAAATGATCTGACTTTCTTTTTGTATGTACAGGATTGGAAACCATGTTGGAATTTTTAAAAATATCGATGAATATAGTTGCCTTCTTTTCCCATGTTTAAACTTTTACTTCTCTTTTATTAGTCTGCAAAAAATGGTGAAGCTTTACAAAGTAATGAGGAGATGGAAAGTACAAAAAACTTTCTAGCTTTAACTGCTGCATCAGAAGAAACTGTTGGTGAGTAAAATTGATTTGTCTTTGTTTTTAATCTCAGGGTCATAGAATATTTGGATTAAAGTAAAAGTCCCAATTCAGTTATCTTTTCTTTTTCTTTGTGAGTTTAATTCTTTAGAGGAAATGATCACGTTGGATAGGACTATATGGAACTCCTCTGAAGTTAGGTATGTTTCAGAGTCTTCTAGTGTTTGTGTCTCCTCAAGGGTGAGGAGGATAAGGCAGTGAAAAATCAGGAAATAGACAAGGTATGTCTTTGCCTTTACTTCCTGTGACTCTTAGGTGCCTCTACACACCCAGTTTGTGCAGTCCCCTGACTGCCTGGGATTGTCCCATGAGGTGTCTCACTCAGGCCTCTGCAACCTTTCATAAAAATCCGCTACTGATTTGTCTTTTCCCTGTTCTCTCATAGTTCTGGTTTATGAGACCAGCCAGTTAATTCTGTGCATATGTTTCTACTTCCCCCACTTGTGTGTATGTAACAGCTGACCCTTGAACAACATGGTGGTTAGGGGCACTGCCCCTGTGCAGTTGAAAATCCAGGTATAACTTTACAGTTGGCTCTCTGTGCCTGCAGTTCTGCATCCATGGATTCAACCAACCAAGGATTGTGTAGTACTATAGTATGCATTTATTGAAAAAAATCCGTGTATAAGTGAACCTGTGCAATTCAAACATTATGTTGTTCAAAGGTCAACTGTGTATTTGTGATTCGCCTCCGCCTCCTCCTTCTTCTTTTCCTTCTTCCTTCTTTTCTTTCTTTTTCTTCTTCTACAGAAGTACTGTGGAATCATATAACTTATTTTAATTTACTTAGTAATGAATGTTTTAGTGATTGGGAAGACATGGATTTTTTGGCAGGACACTTTTGAAATCCTTTAACTAACATCATCTAAATGGTCATATAGTATTTCTTGGGCATTAGACTGGCTCTCAGTAGGGGTCCCAGGAGTGGGATTGCTGGATCGTATGGTAGCTCTGTTTTTAGTTTTTTAAGGAACCTCCATACTGTTCTCCATAGTGGCTGCACCAATTTACATCCCCACCAACAGTGTAGGAGAGTTCCCTTTTCTCCACACCCTCTCCAGCATTTATTATTTGTAGACTTTTTGATGATGGCCATTCTGAATGGTGTGAGGTGGTACCTTGATGTGGTTTTGATTTGCATTTCCCTAATAATTAGCTATGTGGAACATCTTTTCATGTGCCTATTGGCCATCTGTATGTCTTCTTCAGAGAAATGACTATTTAGATCTTCTGCCCATTTTTTGATTGGTTTGTTTGTTTTTTTGTTATTGACTTGTATGAGCTATTCGTTTATTTTGGAAATTAAGCCCTTGTTGGTCACATTATTTGCAAATATGTTCTCCTAGTCTGTAGGTTGTCTTTTAGTTTTGTTGATGGTTTCCTTTGCCATTCAGCATCTGTATTTTAGAATGCAGGAGCTAAACGCTAATTTCACCACTGAGGCATTTCTAAGAGGCCACACTTGCTGTGCTTGACTCTGGAGCAAGGACTGTAAAACAGGCCACTCTGTAAAGGGATCCATGGTGGCCTTTTGACATTAGCCTTTTGGTCACAGAGTTCACTACTGAGTGAATTTTAGGCCTTAGAGGGAAAGATTTGTTTTCAGCTGGCCTTTCTTCGCGAACAAATCTGAACTATCAGATACATTTAATTTTAAAAGCCCATGACAGGTCCATTTGGTTAAATCTATGGAGCTCAGAGTTGTATCTCTGGAGTCACGTGACTACTGTAGGCCCTGTAGACATCTACAGTCATGCTAGATTAGTACTAATACTCTAACATGGAAACTTCTTAGACTCCATGATCTGGAAGCTGGAGTTACCAGAGGCTTGGCCGGAGAGAGTCATTGCTTTAAACATTACCATGTCAGAGTTTCAATTTTCAGATTTCGAATTCTTAGTCACTTATTGTGTACTGGCAGTGTTTATCGTGTGCAGAGCAGATAAGATGTGAGAGTAGGGTCAGTGTGAAAGGAAATGGGGATCAAAGATGCTTTTGGGTAAATCAAGGGTCTTTCGCCCTTCATTCTTGCTGCCGTCTGTCTTGATTAGCTCACGCTTGACTAGTTCACCAGAATGAAGAGACAACACTATTGTACTCCTGGTTCTTCAGATTTAATTAGACTTTTTTGGTGGCTGGCCTTTCATGGAAGACAGGTTCCTTAATGGAATGTCTTGCTGGCTCTTCACATCCTAGGCATGTCAGCAGTCACATATATATCTGGTCTTTAAAAATCTTAAAACCCAAAAGAGATAGCATTTACTATAAACTACATTATTAGCCTAATTATACATTTTTTAAACATTTGACATAACATAATTATTACCTTATTCCAAAAGAGGTAACTTTTGGAATCTTCAGTTTATGAAATGTGTTATTAGCAAGTATGAAAGAAATGTATGAAAGAAAGGCATAGAAATGAAAGAGTCCAATTTTACCACCTAGCACTGATTTTTGATAGTCTCATATTTCTACTATTACAGCATAGCCGCATATCATGAAATGTTGTGACACTGCTTATATCTGTTGCGTCCTGAGATTAGTTTCTTTCCCAGGTTATTCACTGAACTTCAACTACCCCTCTTAATTAAAAATGTAAAAATTTTTTAAATTAAAAAATTATTTTGATCAAGCCTATGGATAACCATAAATTTTAAAGTAAAGTGTTTCTTATAAGGCTTATTATGAAAACAGAAATCTTTTGCTCTCTTTTCCTCCATGATCATTTTTTTCTTTGTTCCCTGGAAAGCTCAAAGTCCTTGTAAACTGTCCAGTAGGTGGCAGCATCTAGTTAAAATAATACTTTAAAAGCGTCTCTTGAAGAATTTAGAGCCAGGCTTATTTGGACTTGAACTTTAAACACAAATCTATAAATACCCAAACCTACTTTTTGCTGTTCTTATTTTTTTCCTTTAAACAAAGGGAGAAATCTTAGGATGAGTGTTCTATCTTTATTTCTCCCAGTCATTTCCTTAACTTTCTTAAGAGTAACTCGAGGGACTTTGGGCTAGTGGCAGAATGGCAATTTCCAATCTGTTTTCCCACCCTCTAAACACAAAATACATCCTTTGGGGATGTTATAGTCCCTTTATAACATCACAAATAAACAGTAGCAAAAAAAAAAAAAAAAGAAAAGATACTTGTGTATTTAGTTTTATTTATAGGAACTAAACACAAATGGGGCGTTGACTCTATGAGAATGATAAACACCACATTAAACTGATTTCTTTTTAAACCACATTTTGACTTCATAAACCAGAGATAATATCCTCAAGTACTGAGGTTTCAAAGTGGACGGTATTGCACTTGCTAGAGATTTCAGAAGTATTTTAAAAGTCTGTCTCACAACATTTTTGAGGGATCACTTTAAAGCTTTTCTAGAGGAATGTGAAAATCATTTACCACACCAGGAGTTTTCCCTTAGTTTTTAGCATTTATCTGATGGATAGAGGTAGAATTCATTACTCTCTGAGACGAATATATCTAGTGATAGGATTGCTTGTTATCAGTGTTTTGGATAGAGGTTATTCTTTTTTGCCTTTGTCACTTTTGCCCTTGTGTTTCCAGCTCCAATGTATAAGTACATGTAAGCACAAAACAGTGGCACTTTAATCAATCAGATTTCTCAAAATTTGCAAATACCTCTTTCAAAATGATTTTCTGTGAAATTTAGGAAAATGTTGCTTCTGCTCTTGCATGTTAAGATTAAATATTCCAAGAAAATTTGGTAGTCTCTTTCTGCTGTGATTTGCAGAGGACTTGGGGAGAAAATCACGTAATTGTGCTGACTGGTACAGCTAAGGATTTTTGGGTTTTAACCTCTGTTATATTCTCAGTATTGCTTAGCAATTTCTCTTACATTCTCCAAAGTGGCTCTTCCAAATTGTTACTGTGTATTTAACCTCCCATCTTCTTATGCAAGTCCTTTACCCTGGCAGTCTTAGGGTTCAGAGAAAATGCACCAACTGGTTGGAAGTCCCTTCCAAATTCTTGCTTTCTGTCTCCAAATTGCACTCTGACTGTGCTCCTCTACCCTCTTCCCTCTTCCCTTAGATGGAGGGCAGGTGCTCTTCTTCTCCAAGGCCAAAGTCAATAATGTCCCATCTCCTTCACTCTACTCCTGCCTCCTGATCCATCAACTTTTCTGTCTCTTACCTAGAGCATCTCTCTTGTCTCCTCTGGGTCCTTCCCTTCAGCTAACCAGGCTTAAATGTTCTGGCCCTAAAACAGAATCAAAGAGCCATCAAACCAACAAAACATACAAATAAAACCTCCTCCCTCGGTTCGTCACCCTACTCCCAAACAGGTACCATTCGGTTTCCCTCCTCTCCTTAAAGGTCAGACTTCTTGAGAGAATAGTCTGCACCTACTAGTGCTACTTGGTCAACTTCCATTTACTTCCCAACTGTATTTTCTCCTGTCACACTACAGAAACTACTTCATCAGTGGTCCTCCTAAATTCTATATCTAGTGACATCCTCCCAATTTTCGTCCTATTTGATGCCTCTGTCGCATCTGACATAGTTGACCACTCATAGAATAGTAACTTTGTTTTTTTTACTGGATTCATTATTTCCTGCTGGTTCTCCTCTCCCCCTCCTTATTTCCCATGGTTGAAACCTATTTCTTCTTTTGTATATTTTCGCTATCTTGGTTAATGGTTTCGTCATCCACCCAGTCTTTGTGATGGCTCATTGTATGTGTCATTTTGACTGGATCACAGGATGCCCAGATGTCTGGTTAAGCATTATTTCTGGGTGTATCTGTGAGGGTGTTTCTGGAAGAGACTAGCATTTGAATTGGTAGACTGAGTGAAGTGAATACTGTCCTGATTGTGGGTGGGCATCATCCAATACTTTGAAGGCTTGAATAGAACTAAAATGTAGAGGGGGGAGGGATTGGCCCTCTCTCTGCCTGACTGTTCGAGTTGGGACATTGATCTCCTCTGGCCCTCAGTAATAATTATTTTATTTATTCTAATTACCTTTAGTTGTTTGCTTTGAGTCTTGTTAGTTTATGATCACCTGGAAATAATATTAATTTTCAACACTTATTCCTATTCTGAGAACGTTATAAGGACATAGTGTTGAAATTTATTCAATGTATTTCAATATCTATTTAACGTATTGTAAAGCTTTTTCTTCTTGACAAACTTAATTAATGTTTCAAAATTAATAGATTTAAATACTAAATTAGTCTTTTATTCCTAGGTTAATGTATTTCTTGGTTATGGAGGATTATTATTTTAATTTAGTACCAGATTTGAATGGCTGAATTTATTCAGAATTTTTGCCTCTGTATTTATAAGTGAAATTAGCTGTGTGTTTGTGTGTGTGCGTGTGCCCATGTGCATGTATGTCATGGTGTAGCAGGTAGAGGTGGGGTTGGTGGTGGTTGTGTGTGTGCTTTGTCAGTCTGTGTTAGCTTCATAAAATGAATGGGGCTAGCTGTCCATTTATTTCTAAGCTTTGAAACAGTTTATATAACATGGGGATTATTTTCCCCAAATTTGAAAGATTTCACTGGAAAAACCATCTGGTTCAAATAATTTCTTGGAGGCAATTCTCTGATTCTTTTCTCAGCTTCTTTCATAGTTACTACTGTATTACAGTTTACTAGTCTTCTGGAGTCAATTTTGGCAATATGTCCACGTCATTGAGATTTTAAAGTATCCATTTCACTGAGATTTAAAATTTTACTAATAAAACTTCATATAGCATTCAAAAATGATAATTCTCCTTCTTATTGTTTATATGTCCCATTTCTTATTTCTAATTTTGTTAATTGTTTCTCTTTTTAATCTGGAATTTTTGTAAAGTTAATTTTTAATTTTAGCACAGTTTTAGATTTACAGGAAAAATATGAAGAAAGTACAGAGATTTTCCATATACCTGCAACGAGTTTCCCTTTTATTAAGATTAGTATGGTACCTTTGTTACAGTTAATGAACCAATATTGATACATTATTATTAACTAAAGTCCATACTTTATTCAGGCTTTTAGTTTTTACCTGATGTCCTTTTCCTGTTCCAAGATCCCATCTAGTATACCACATTACGTTTACTCATGTCTCCTTAAGCTACTCTTGGCTACGCACTTTCTCAGACTTCCCTTGTCTTTGATGACCTTGGCAGTTTTGAGGAGTACTGGTCAGGTATTTTGTAGAATTTCCAGCAGTTATGACTTATGTCATGGTTTTCACATGATTCGACTTGTATGTTCTTGGGAGGAAGACCATAGAGTTAAAGTGCCATTTTCATTACATCCCATCATACTATCAGTATAACTTATCACTGTTGATGTTAACTTTGATCACCTGGCTGAGGAAGTATTTGTCAGGTTTCTCCACTGTAAATTTTCTCAATAGTTCACCTTTTCCGTACTGTCTTCTTCAGAGGAAAGTTACTATGTGCAGCCCATACTTAAGGAGTGGGGAGTTATGCATCACTTCCTCGATGGCAGAGAATTTACATAAACTATTGTGAATTATTCTTTATTATTATTTTTACATTTTATTTATTTATTTTTAAAATTTGGCTGCTCTGGGTCTTCGTTGTGGCTCTTGGGCTTCTCTAGCTGTGGCGCGGGCTCAGTAGTTGTGCTGCGTAGGCTTAGTTGCCCCGCGGCGTGTGGGATCTTAGTTCCCCGATCAGGGATTGAACCCCTGTCTCCTGCATTGGAAGGCAGATTCTTAACCACTGGACCACCAGGGCAGTCCCATTGTGAATTATTCTGCATGGGGGATTCATCTAGTCTCCTTATTTATTTATTTCACTATTGACTTGTGGATATTTGTTTATACTTTGGATTATTTCATTGCTCAAAATTTTACAGCTTTGACCATTGGGAGCTTGTTCAGTTGACTCTTGTGTCCTTTTGTCATATTTCCTCCACTGTGAGTTTTGTTTTGCTGTTGTTGTGAGCACTTCCTCACTTTCTGGCTTCAGACTCATCTTCAATGTTTCTTACCTGAGTCCTAGAATCAGCCGTTTCTCCAATCAGCTGGTTCCTCTTATTGGAGAATGATACTAGAAACCAGATCTGGGTGCTAGGTGTGCTTGCTGTTACTGGGGAGTTGTTGACTGTAGGCCTTCTGAGAAAGGAAGTATTTGTGTGTATGCTAACCTGTTACACACTTATCTATAAATATCTCTATGTGTAACCATCTGTATCTGTATTAGGCTAAACATAGGTTCATACTTAGGTCTCTGACTTTATTACCCCATGGATCATTCTAGCCTTTTCTCTTGCTTATCTGTAACCACCACTCCAACAGTGAAACACCTGGCTCTCATCAAAGGCCATCCATTTACTTCATTGTTCAATTCTACTGTATGTGTGTAGTGATATCAGAATTGTTGACCTGTACCCCACAGGACATAACCTCATCAACCGAGTACAGAGCTCACGTGCAGTTTCTGTTGCCTTTAGTCTTGCAGAGTCTACTCATTTCCACAGTTACTTAAAGTGAGCATTTTTCCCTTCACCCCCTCCAGTGAAATTATTTCATACATTGATAACACAGATTGTTTTATCAAATTCTGTATTTTATCCTGGGATTCTGTGACATCCTAAATAATCTTTTGAAAATTGCATACATTAAGGTTCACTCTCTGTGCTGTGAAGTTATAGGTTTCCAAAAATGTATAGTGTCGTGTGACCACTGTTACGGTATAATACAGAATAGTTTTACCACACTTAAAGATCCCCTCTGTGGATGAATGGGTAAAGAAGATGTAGCACATACATATAATGGAATATTACTCAGCCATAAAAAGAAATGAAATTGAGTTATCTGTAGTGAGGTGGATGGATCTAGAGTCTGTCATACAGAGTGAAGTAAGTCAGAAAGAGAAAAACAAATACTGTATACTAACACATATATATGGAATCTAAAAAAAAAAGAAAGAATGGTCATGAAGAACCTAGGGGCAGGGAATAAAGATGCAGATCTACTAGAGAATGGACTTGAGGACACGGGGAGGGGGAAGTGTAAGCTGGGACAAAGTGAGAGAGTGGCATGGACATATGTACACTACCGAATGTAAAACAGATAGCTAGTGGAAAGCAGCCACATAGCACAGGGAGATCAGCTTGGTGCTTTGTGACCACCTAGAGGTGTGGGATGGGGAGGGTGGGAGGGAGGGATATGTAAGAGGGAAGAGATACAAGGATATATGTATAGTTGACTCACTTTGTTATAAAGCAGAAACTAACACACCATTGTAAAGCAATTATACTCCAATAAAGATGTTAAAACAAACAAACAAAACAAACAGAGGTCCCCTGTGTGAATCACCATTGAACTCTCCCTTCTTCCCCCAGACCTCTAGCCACCACCGATTTTTTTACTGTCTCTCTAGTTTTGCCTTTTCCAAATGTTGTATAATTGGAATCATTCCGTATGTAGCCTTTTTCAGAGTAGGTTTTTTAACTTAGCAATATACAGTTAAGATTCATCCATGTCTTTTTGTGACTTGATGGCTGATTTCTTTTTGTCACTAAATATTTTTCTATGGATGTACCACTGTTTGTTTTTCCCTTCATCTATTGAAAGATATCTTGATTGCTTCCAGTTTTTGATGAATACGAATAAAGCTGCTTTAAACATTAGTGTGCAGATTTTGGTGTGGACATAAAATTTCCATTTTGGGGGGTAAATATGTAGGAGGAGGATTGCTGGATCATACAATAAGTGTTTAACTTTGTAAGAAACTGCCTGTCTTCCAAAATGGCTCTACCATTTCATATTCCCACCAGCAAAAATGAAAGTTCCTATTGTTCTGCGTCCTTGCCAGCAATTGGTATTGTCAGTTTTTTGGATTTTAGCCATTCTAATAGGTATATATTGATATCTCATTGTTGTTTTAATTTGCATTTACATTTCCCTAATGACAAAGGGTGTTGAGTATCTTTCCAGGTGCTTGTTTGTCATATATATTTTTTCTTTACTGAGTTGTCTGTTTAGGTCTTTTGCCCATTTAAAAAAATTGGATTGGTTGTTTTCTTGTTGAGTTTTAAGAGTTCTTTGTATATTTTGGATACAACTCCTTTGTCAGATATGTGTTTTGCAAATATTTTCTCCCAGCCTGTGGCTTGTAATTTCCTTCTCTTAACAGTATCTTTTGCAGAGCAGATGTTTTAAATTTTAATAAGCTTAACTTACCAATTTTTTCTTTCATGGATCATGCTTGTGGTGTTGTATACAAAAACTCGTCACTAAATTGAAGCTCATATAGATTTTTATCCTGTGTTTTAGAAGTTTTATAGTTTTGTATTTTACATTTAGGTTTATAATCCAGTTTGAATTAAGTTTTGTGAAAAGTATAAGGTCTGTATCTATGTTCTTCTTTTTTTTTTTTTATTTTTTGCATATGGACATCCAGTTGTTCCAGCACCATTTGTTTAAGAGATTATCCTCTCTCTATTCAACTGTTTTGTTCTTCTGCTAAAGATTAGTTGACTATATTTTTGCAGGTCTATTTCTGAACCCTCTATTCTGTTGCAGTGATCTATGTGGCTATTCTTTTGCCAATACCATGCTATCTTGATTACAGTGAGTGTTTTCTCTTTTTAAAATTATACTTGAGGATTTTTCTTTTTATACCTTTGTGAGCCAGTTTTGAATTTCTTTGCTAATTCTAACAATTATCTTTATTTCTTTTCTTGAACTTGTTATTGTTTTCTCTAGCTTCTTCAGTTAAACTAGTTAAGCTCATTTTATTTTCTCTTAAAATATGTGTCTGCTAGGGCTGCCATTAAAAAAATACCACAGACTGGGTGGCTTAAACAGCAGAAACTTATTTTCTTACAGTTTTGGAGGCTAGAAGTCTAAGATCAAGGTATTGGAAAATTTGTTTTTTGGTGAGGTCTCTCTTCCTGGCTTACAGACGGCCACGTTCTCACTGTGTCCTCACATGACCTTTTCTCTGTGCACAAGGGAAGAAGAGGAGCGGGGTGAAGATATCTCTGGTGCCTCTTCCTCTTCCTGTGAGGACACCAGTTCTATTGGATTAGTACCCCACCTAATAACCTCATTCAACTTTAATTACCTCCGTAAAATACAGCCACACTGGGGGTTAGGGCTTCAATGTATGAATTTGGGGGGGGGATTACAGTTCAGTCCATAACAATATGATAAAAGCCCCATTGCTATAAATTTGTTTCTGCATATAGATTTAGCTTTGTACTACATTCTTTGTTGTATGGTATCATCATTATTCTCTACAGGTTGTTATTGTACTCTTATTTCTTCATTGACCTTATAGTTAATTAGAAAATGGTGCTTTTCCCTTGTTCTCCAGGATTTTTTTTAAGCCCTCTGTTTTAAAAGTCAATGTGGAAATCTATAACACTGTGGGCATTGTTTTGATATTTTGAGTTTATTGAAATTTCCTCTGTAGTCTAATAGGGTGGTTCTTAATTGTAGGGGACATTTGGATGTGTGCATTTTTGGTTGGTGTCATGATGTGCAGTGGGAAGAGGTCAGTTTCTACCTAATCGGGGCAAGTGAGAACTTCTGGTTCTCTTCTATGCCACAGGCCAGTCATGCCATTGTGTGTCATATGTTTCTCTCTGTGTGTGTGTTGGGGTCGGGAGGAGAGAGAGAGAGGGAGAAAGAAAGGGTGAATATATTAGGCCCTGTCTTCCTCTAAGTATGCCACACTGCCATTGCTGCTTTGTTGCTGTCAGGGGTAGGTGTGGAGCACTATGTGTGGAGTCTCCTCCCAAGTTCCAGGTATGCAGTGAGGCAGAGCCCACAGAGCTCTGGTTTTCCCATTCTCTTTGGTGATCTCTATCCAACTCCAAGATTTCACCTCTAATGGGATGAGTGCCAGGGAGCAGCCTCACGTGTGTGTCACTTGTGTCTTTGCAAACTCATCCCCTCTGATGTTCTTCTAGGTCCTTCCCATTGTCTGCGATGGGCTTTCTTCTGTAGGTGGCAGGAAGCAACTTAAATCAATCCTGCAATCTTCCTCTTTTAAGACTCTTGTTAAAAATTGCGCTGAAAACTTTTGAAAATTGTAAAGCACTATAAAATTGAAAGAGTCTTTCATTCAATTTAAAAAAAGTTAATAAAACAATTGTGCTCAATCTTTCAAGGTCTGGCCCTTGATCTCTCAAGGGAGACTTATTTCCCCCAGATGAATGTTTGTAGTGAGGAAATTTGAAAATTTTCCTATTAACTTCTAATTTTGATATAATTTCAAACTTGAAGTCTGAAAAGTATGAAGAATTCTCAAATACCCTTTACACAGATTCTCCAAGTGTTAACATTTACCACATCCTCTGTCTTCCTGTCCACAAGAGGACACACACATGCACACAAATCAGGAAATAAGTATCGATACAGTACTATTATCCAATTGACAGACTTTCTTCATGCTTTGCCAGTTGTCACACTAAAATCCTTTCTAGCAAAAGAAAATTCAAGATAATGCATTGCATTTAATTGTCATGTCTCTTTAGTCATTCTTTGTGTTTTGTGACATTAGCATTTTGGAAGATTATGAGCCTGTTATTTTGTAGACTGTTGCCCAGTTTGGGTTTGTTTATGTTTCCATATATTGGGTTCAAGTTATGCATTTTTGGCAGAAATCCCACAGAAGTGGTACTGTGTTCTTCTCCATGAATCGTATCAGGAAATGCATGATGTTGATTGTTCCGTCACTGATGATGTTAACTTTGATCATTTGATTAAGGTGGTGTCTGCCAGGTTTCTGCCCTGTAAAGTTACCATTTTTCTTTTTGTACTGAGTAAGTTATCTCATGGAAGGATACTGTGAGGCTATTATCCTGTTATTCTTCAAACTTTCACCCATGAGTTTTATTATCCATTGATGATTCCTACCTGAATCAATTATTATTATGATGGTTACTAAATGGTTATTTTCTAATTCCATCATTTCTTCTACATTAATTAGAATGTTTTTTGACTATAAGGAAGAGCTTTCTAATGGAGGACTTTTGGAATTTAGAAAATGCTTTTTCTCTCCCAAGGAGTTGAGCTCCTGCAGTTGAATGTCTGCCTTTTACAACTGTTGTCTTTTAAACTCAAGACTGAGCTATGAGGCCTTTGTTCTAGGCTGTACCCATCTTCTGTCTGAGGCAATGACTACCCTGCGACTATGGGTGAAGAGCCACAGGGTCACACGAATGATTTCAGCCTAGGAAAAACCCCTGGGTTTAAAAGCTTCAGTATCACCTTGCTATAATAGTTTTTAGTATTGTAAGTTCTCATATTTTTGTGTCTTTCTAGGTACTTTAGTTTAAAATTGAGTGAAACTGCTATTAAAGAGGAATTATGTGATCAAAAATAAATATATTACCACTTTGGATATGTGATGCAACTTAAACCAATAACAGAACATTGCCAAATTGCTGACTCGATGAGCCTGCTTTAATGAATATTTTAAGACCCCTAATAGTAGTGGTTGCAAAACAATTAAAGTTTGAAAAGAACTTTAAACCTTTTTGCTTTTTGAGTAGCTTACCCCTCTCCCTGCAAGGCTTATACCACTAATTTGCTAGATTAGCTCATCAAAGATTGTACAAGGATTATGGTTGTAATGTCAATCCTGGTGATGCCAGATTATTATGAATTCCAAATTAGGGAATTGGATTGATGAATTTTTTTTTACTGTCAGAAGTTGTACGTTATGAATTTGGTGGTGTTTGTGTGTTAGGGTGAATGTATCTTGCCTGTATTGTCTCCGAGTAGATGCTTGAATCAGGTTTGTTTCAGAGGTAGGTGATGAATCCTGTAGTGTCTTCAAGACTTGTCATGTTTTCTTAAGCAAAAACATTTCTGTGCCATAACCTGGCAGATTCTCTCGTATTAAGGCAAAGTGATATTTATTTATGTTAGCAGTTTCTTGTAAATATACAGTGTCTGAAGTAGCTAGTAGAACATGAAACAAATTACATTAAACAAAAAAAGTTAAAAACCACAATTTCCTAATTTCTTTATGGGTATTATCCCAAGAAAATAAATAAAAGAAAAGAAGGCTAACTGCTAAGTGTCTCCCCAGTTTTCTCTCTGAAACACATTCTGTTATTTTAATGACTGACCCTATATCTGAAATCTAAACCTTGGGGATCTAAAATAAAAACGCAAAGTTATGCAGTGTGCACATTCTCCGTTTTAAGAATATTAGACTTTGGGTACATTATCTCCAGTTAATTAATGTGATATTTTAGTGCACCCTTGTACATCCTCTTTGCACAGAAGTTCTAGGGAAATTCTGTTGATTATCTTGATTGCTCTGTTTTGAGTGGCTCATGTGTACAAAGATGATTATCATTTCTACCTGAAAGTGACATTGTCTTTTTTTTTTTTTTTGAAAGTGACATTGTCTTAAGAAACATGTGTGGAGGGAATTGAGGAATATTGCAGAGAACATTAGGTCTTATCTTTTTTAAAACAACTGTTCATATAAACAATTCCTTATTTATTTTGTGTGTATTAAACATGTGATTTTTAAATCAATAGATCCTTCTTGCTATGAGCACGAAGATACCTTTTTCTCTGTGTTTCACACTCAAGTCCCTCCAGAAGACTATGAAAACTGTATACAGAATGTCAATAAAGGTATGTGATTTTACATACTGTCACAAGAAGATACTAGCAGTATGTAGAAATATTCACAGATGAAACGATTTGATGTGATTTAATTCAGTGGTGAGTGGAAGTAGGTGAGGTTATAGATGGAACAAGATTGGTCATTGTTGAAGTTAGTTGTTGAGGGTTCATTATACCAGTCTTTCTACCTTTGGATTGAAATTTTGTATAATAAAGAGCTAAAGAAGATCTGGCTGCGAGTAATGGAAACCTAGCTTTAAGTGAAAAAGAAAATTTATGGAAAGAATCCTGCTGGTAGACAGCTTCTTTGATTCCCAAGAGCATATCCTGTGGCTAGTCATTGAGAGGGCAATTCAATTCCTAAATCCTAGAGAAGAGACCAACTGATCTGTCTTGGGTTAGGTGCCCACCCTTGGTTCAACCAACTCATCCAACCTAGCAAGGGTTGGGGTCACTATAAGAACATGGCAGCTTCTACCCTGGATCACTATCAGGATGGAGAGAAGAGGACACTTCTAGGGAGATAATTCCTACCAGACAATCTAAGGTTTAATCCTACAATTTATTAAAAGTATATTTTAAAGAAACTATTATAAATGTAGACAGAGATGCATTTAATTTGATTTATTTTAATGTTGTATTGTTTAAGAGAATATGAAACTTCAGCTGAATGAATAGACTTCATATTTCAACTTAAAAGACTGTATACAATTTGGATTATGGGAAAAAGTTATATATTTTATATCTAAGAAGGCGACTCACCAAAAAAGTAACTCATACTTTAACTATTGATAGTTTATTAAAAAAAATCATGTTATTGATTAAAGAATAAAACCCCAATTATAAAGGATAGAAAAGTAAAACTTTTCTTTTGTCTGAAAAGAAATTAAATCCAGAGATCTCACCCTTTTTCTTGTTCTTTTCAGCTAGTGTTATCAACATTTATTCTTTAATTATTAAATTTGTACTGAATCTTTGATAATAAGCTGTAAATACACCAATTGAAATAACCTCTCTTATAAAACAAAGGTAACTTTTAAGTAAGCCTTGTCTGCATTGAGCTACTGGCTAGTGTTTTTTTCTGTTGGACTTTAATATGGCAATTTATCCTATTTTGTAAGGTGGACTCCATTTGTCATTTAAGAAGACTCTTCTTAATGTGTATTTTTAGAGCTTTAATGAAGGATTCACATAATTTTTAAAAAAATGCTTTAAATGTGACTACAATGAAAACAAGATATTTTATAAAGGGGATAAGAGTCCACAAGTATTTTTCTTACTCTTGTCTTGAGTACTCAGGGTCTGAACAACTCAGAGGTTGACTCAAATCTCTTTTCAAAGATTGAGAAAAACTGATAAATTGCAATGGGTTTTAGGGGTTTGTGCAGATAGGATGTGGAACATCCAGGACACTTATGCCCAGACTTTGCTTAAAAGACAGGTTTGAACAAAAAGTTTATTGTTCTGAGAGGGTGATGGCAAATTAATAGAGTAGCGGGTAATGACTCTAGTCTTTAGGGCAAGTTTTATTTCATATAAAGACTAAAATAAAATATATTTTAAAATTCCCATGACATCAGAGATTTCTCCTTTACTTATATCACTTGAAGTTCTTTTTGTGTTTCCCATGATTCCAAAGGAATCAGCATAAGAAGTTTGATACAGGATGATGAATAACAAAAGAAGTTTTATGAGAACTTCATGGAAAATTATGGGAACACATTTATCTTTTTAAGAATACATCTCTGGGGAATTCCCTGGTGGTCCAGTGGTTAGGGCTCTGCGCTTTCACTGCAGGGGACACGGGTTCGATCCCTGGTCGGGGAACTAAGATCCTGAAAGGCGTGTGGCACAGCCAAAAAAAAAAAAAATCTCTATATGTATTAAGTTTCTGGATCTGGAATTTAGAAGTACTTCTATGTGTGTTTTATTTCTTATATATCCTAATATATGCTTAAGGTAAATTTTTAGCATAATGGACAATTATAATTCTGAAAAATTTTGAACTTTCTTAATATTAGATTTTACGTATGGTGTGGAAAGAAATGAGTCATTGATCAAAGCAGAAAAGAAACCTTTCTCAAATACAGAAAAGATTGAGCTCAGGGGTAAACACAGCCAGGATTTTATTAAGCGAAACATTGAGGTATGTACTTAGAAATTTAGAAGCCAGAATGTGGGATGAAGTGAGCTGCAAACATGGAAATAGTTGTGTTCATTGTCTTTAAATATTTTTTTTGACCATGATGCACGTGTATGTAATTGAAACACTATATACAACTGATAGAAAAGTTTTATGAGCCAGTACTTAACTTCACTATTTTCTTCTCCATCCTATCCTATTCTATCCCATCCTACCGCTTTTAAAATTGCTAGCTGCAACTTACTACATTTGTTTCATTATGCAGAAATGAATCTGGTTCCTGCAGTTTGAAAAACATTTATTTAGAAAATAGTTTTGGACAGTGTTTCCCAGATTTTAAATTGCATATTTAAAATCAATTTTAAAATTGTTTTATTAAAGTAATGAGACTGATTTTTAACTGGTGCATTTAGAAATTTGAATGGAAAATTCTCCTGGCAGAGCTAGAGAGGCCAACTGGTTGTCTGCCCACTGCCCCTGCCCCTTCCGCCCAACTCTAGCAGAGCTTCCTGGCAGCCTGTCACTTGTCTCTTGCTCTGATTAGCTCCCTGATTTAGGGGCTCAACCTTGGTCCTACAGGCCCTGCGGTCTCACTTGGTTTGTCCTTAAGGCAGACTTAGATTAACTAAGGGCACAAGAACTCCTGTATTAGACCAGAATGCGAATTAATTTATAGCAAGAAATAGAAGTATGGGACAGAGGCTCATGGCAAACCACTCAGGCAGTTAAGTCACTAGAAAGCTACATTCGTGAGTATGAAGTGTTACGAGGAGAGAGTTAAGTAATTCTTCATAGTTCAAGCCTGATGCTTTTCCCACAATTAGCACGTCTTTTCCAGGCAGACTGGATTCATGGGTCAGCCTGCTGCTGTGAGGACTGACCTCTGGGACTCTCGATTTTTCTGTGCTCCATCTTCGTATGATCTGAAGGAGACCTTCTCCAGCTTGCTCTGTCTCTTTGTGCTGGCTCATTGTATGTTGATTTAGTGTTTAATTTTCCAAGAGCAGTAAGGTTTTCCCCATATCCAAGTTCTTGCTGACACAGACAGCAGCTCCACCATATATTTCCCTTTTTCCCTTTTAACAATAGTAACTGAACCTTATTTAAACTCCTGATATGATATTCTTGAAATTTAAAAGCAGTTTCATTTAGTGAATATATGCCACATAGGAAGTGGTAAGATTCCTTCCAAATGTCTCAGCAAATACGTTTTTGCATTGATACATATTATATAAAGAGAGGTTTGCAAACTGCCCATGTTTTAATTTTAAATAAAATGTTTGTTGAAATGGTTGAATATCTTTGCTTGGAGAATGGACCTCTATCAAAAATTTGGCATAAAGTAAAATTACCTAGCAAATGAAAATGCCTACTCTCACAAATTTTACCTTAGTGTTTCTGTATTGTAGAAGCCTCAGGTCCCATTTTTATTTTTCCTGAAGTATGAATTGCTTTGAGTATTTAATATTTTCCATTCATACATTCTGTAGTTGGCCAAGAATTCAGGACAACCAGTAGTTATGATTGACAGAGAGAAGAAAAGGCTGGCTGAACTTTTGAAGGACTTGGATAACAGTGATTCGGGGCTGTCCAGTTCTGAGGTAAGTAAACTCTGATATTCTACAAGCTCTACACTTCTTAATTTTTATTCCTTTAATCATGTTATTGACCCATTAGCATAAATTTGTAGTAATTTTTCAAATTATGGAGCAATATTTCTGACTTAAAAAAATCCCGTTTTGGGCTTCCCTGGTGGCGCAGTGGTTGAGAGTCCTCCTGCCGATGCAGGGGACACAGGTTCGTGCCCCGGTCCGGGAGGATCCCACATGAAACTTATTTTTATCTAAATTTTCCAATTTATTCTTGCCGATTCATTATTGACTCTCCTATGTCATTATAAGAGTGACTACAATTGGCTTTCACAATAATAACCTCTGCCTATGATGTGATGGGCTTGGTCATTGATGACATAGAATTGTGTTTCTCTGGATCCTTTTATTTTGGACATTTCTTATTATCCCTAAACTGGTTCCATGATATTTTAGCATAGTCTTCAGTAATCCTGAAGAGCACCATCCTGCTCCTGCCCAGGTACTGCTGGGCATCTAGTTCCCTGAAGAGTCTGGGGCGAGCACAGACTGAGTCTAAGGAGGGGAAAAGCGTGAATCCAGGGTGCGAATGCAGGTATTTGTAGGGCCCAGACAGGCACATAAGGAGTGCAGTGGCTCAGCGTTTGCACTTGTTTGCATACTAAACTTATAGCCGTATTCTTTTTATTTATTTATTTATTTTTAAAAGTTATTTCTGAGATATACATTTTAAAGTAATAACTAGAATTATGACTTATAATATTATATCAGAGCATATAAGATTTTTAGAAATTTCGTGTAATGTCTGAAACATTTATATTAACATATTTCCATACAAATAACCCAAAGAAAGTTTAGTATTAGTTTTTTTTTTTGTTTATACTGCAGGTTCTTATTAGTCATCAATTTTATACACATCAGTGTATACATGTCAATCCCAATCGCCCAATTCAGCACACCACCATCCCCACCCCACCGCGGTTTTCCCCCCTTGGTGTCCATACGTTTGTTCTCTACATCTGTGTCTCTATTTCTGCCCTGCAAACTGGTTCATCTGTACCATTTTTCTAGGTTCCACATACATGCGTTAATATACGATATTTGTTTTTCTCTTTCTGACTTACTTCACTCTGTATAACAGTCTCTAGGGCCATCCACGTCTCAACAAATGACTCAATTTCGTTCCTTTTTGTGACTGAGTAATATTCCATTGTATATATGTACCACAACTTCTTTATCCATTCGTCTGTCGATGGGCATTTAGGTTGCTTCCATGACCTGGCTACTGTAATATTCTTACTTCTACAAAGAAATACATTCTCCTGTGCGCCTTGAAGCTCTTAGCCTTGTCGTCCAGTTTTTATTCCCCTATGTTTAATAGAGATGATGTGGTAAATGCTGCTGGCACCCTGCCCAGATCCCTTTTACCTGGCACGTGTGTGAATCCATCCCCCTGCCCTGTGCCAAGGGTGCACAGCTGCCTCCTTCCCTGGAGAATTGCCCTGGGCTAAATGGGAGCTGACCAGCCCAGGACAGCAGCCCCCGCCTCCCCTCACACCCCCTCACCTTGAGATGAGATTAGCTGTGCCCTGCAGTTTGTCCTCCACCTCTTCCCCAGGGGTCACCCAGTCTTCAGCTGAGACCATATCCTCGCCTAGCTTTGTTCCCTTGTCCTTGCCTGCTCCCCTTACACCCCTAATCCTGAAAGCATCCCCCCACTAAGTCACTTAAACAAGAATCTCTGCCTCAAGTTCCAGATCTAGGGAACCCAGCCTAAGACGTGTAGGTTCAGAGGGTAGTTTTTGCTCTGGGTAAAAAGCAGAGCATGTGCAGCAATATCTGTAGCCAGTGGGGGAGAGTGTGCTGGTCCGTGGCTGCTGCTGCATGGAAATCCCGCCCAGGGCTGCCTGGATCCTCCAGTTTGTCAAAAGAAGCTAGAAATTCAGATGAAAAGAAAAAAAATAACAGTTCTGTATCATTCCCACTCCAGGAAAGGCCAGTGTTGTACTGGTATATATTCCTCCAGGTTATGTATTCACAGCTGACACTGTGGTCTGTAGAAATGGAGTCTCCAGACACTGCAGGTGGTAGCGGAGAGCAGTTGTGTGTGCTGGCTTTGGCAGTCTGTTGTCATCTGGGCTAGAATGCAGGATCCATCATTTCTCAGTTCTGTCACCTTGGGAAGTTATTTCTCTTCACCTCAGTTTCCCCCTATTTCTGGAGAGAAATCTAAAGTGGTCTCACTGGCCTAGGATCAGTGTTGGCAGGGGGCTGCATTCCTCTCTGGATGTCCTTCAGTAATTAATTAGTCTCTAAAATCTTATATCTTAACAGGAAAGGATCTTTGGTATGCTTTTATTTCCCTCTTCTCCCCTTTCCTCTCCTCCAGAATGTATTGAAATCACCTGGAATTTTAGTTCCAGGATGTTAGAAGTTTTTCCCTTTATTTAATAAATTAATAAATTAATTTATTTATGGCTGTGTTCGGTCTTCGTTGCTGTGCGCGGACTTTCTCTAGCTGTGGTGAGTGGGGGCTACTCTTTGTTGCGGTGCCCGGGCTTCTCATTGAGGTGGCTTCTCTTGTTGTGGAGCGTGGGCTCTAGGCGCATGGGCTTCAGTAGTTGTGGCATGTGGGCTCAGTAGTTGTGGCTCGTGGGCTCTAGAGCTCAGGCTCAGCAGCTGTGGTGCACGGGCTTAGTTGCTCCGTGGCATGTGGGATCCATTTTTCCTTTTAAAAACAGTATGCTTCTTATATTTTAGGAATCTTTCTCAATAGTAGCCAAATTTTAAAATCACATCATTACCTGTGTATTTAAGCTCAACTAATTGTTTATTTGTACAAATTGTTTTTCCTGAGTTATTCTTCTAGAATTAAAAAAAAATTTCCCTGAAATAATGATGGTGTGTAGATAATTTTTTGAGTCTTTGCCTATTCAAAAATTTATTTTTCTCTCATTTGAATGATAGTTTCAAATGGTGGTAGCTAAATCCTAGATGCAAAATCCTTTCTTTCTGGAAGCATCTAGGATTTTCTCTTTATTTTTGAGTTCACAGATTTTACCAGAATGTATTTTATGTGTGTCTTTAAAAACGTTTTTGTTCCTGCATGGTACCTTGTAGGTAGGCCCTTTTTATCTGAAGGTTCAAGTCTTTTTTCTGTGTAGAAAATTATCTTATTTCTTCCCTTCTATCATCTCTTTTTCTTTCCTTTTGGGCTTCCTATAAAGTGGGATATCAGTTGGGAATGGGATTGACTTCAGGTAACAGAAAACTTTATAAACAGTGACTTCAGCAAGAAGTTTATTTTTTTCAGTAACAAGAAATCCAGGTATAAATAGCTAATGTCTTTTGATCTTCTTGACCCATGTTTGTAGTGTGGTTTTGTTTTTAGGTGTGCAAGATTGCTGCTATATCTGTATGTAATGTGTTAATTTTCCAGGCAGAAAGAAAGGGGGAAGGGGAAGGAGAAAAGAGACTCCTCTGAAGTTTTGCCTTTTCCTTTGGGAAGATGTGGTGTCCCCACGACTTCCACCTGCATCTCACTGGCCAAGCTGGCACGTAGTCATTTGTTTCATACAGCTCTGCAAGCGAGACTGGGGATTCAAGTGTTTCATTTTCTCTTTTTTTGTAGCAGAGGAAGGTAAGAAAGGAGGAGATTGGAAAAGGGGACTAGGTCAGTCAATGTACCAGACCATAGATGGGTATAGAATCTCCTGGATCTCTCCTCCAGGTCTTAAAATATTTTTCTCATAATCTTTATCTTTTTTGTCATTTTGCTCATATAACTTCATTTTACGGTTTCCCTAGTTGGGTTTCAGACATCTCTATTCTGCTGCTTAGCTATGCAGCCCTCTTTTGGGATTGTTGTTGTTATTTTTACAGTTACTATTGTTTTTAAACTAATATTTGCTGAGAGTTCTTTCTGTAAGTCCTCTGAGGAGAAAGTGTCCTTTCTTATTACCTGATGTGGGAGATAGACATTTTATATGGAGATTCTATGAAGCCATATAGGTGGTGGTACATGTTGGAATAGAGATGTAGTGGAGGAAGATGTGAATATGGCAGGAAGCATTTAGGAACACTTTGAGGAAGGGACCGATCTACTGTTTTCTCAAACTGTATGAAACTTCTTGCCACGCTTCACATTTGCTATAGTCTTTCAAGCGTCTGTGTGCGCATTTCTTTATGGAGTGCTCCGCCACTTCGTCTCTGACAGATCCAATGTAAAGAGGATGACTGACATGATAGTTATGTTTGAATTCCACAGAACTCATGCCCACTGGTTGTTCCTTACAGTGGTATGTTTGTATGGATGTAATATTCTCTTAAATTTCTCTAGGATAGGTAGAATTTTTTAAAAGATTTCCTCCTAGTTAGGGAACTCACACTTGCAACTAATGGCTCTCCCCAATGCTGGAAGCCTCTACTGTCACCCTTCCCAACAAAATGGATTTTGCATCAGATCTTAAATTACTCACGTCTAAATCAGTATTGAATGGGTGAGTGTGATTGAGGACCCTCATTACTGGTGTGAACCCTAGCTGTAAAGCAGGGTGGTGCAGAGCATTTCCTGGGTTCTGTCTTAGGGAGACAAGACTCCTACACATTGCAAGTCTAGACAGAAACACACATACCATCTACTACATGTTACACATAACTTCCTTCTGTAACAGCATAAAGCATGAAACATTTAAATTTCTGTTGAATTTAATCTGCCATGTTCTTTTACCTCCAGTGTCATTAAAAAAGAATTCCATTCAAACAAGAATTTAAAATTTATTAACCAATATTTAGTCATTGATTCCATAGTTTGTTTGTTTTTTCGTCTGATTCTTTTTTTCTCTTTTAGGTCAGACAGTATTTATATCACTTTTATTTAGGAAAAATTAATCAGAGTTTCTTATTTGTGAGTAGTTAGGTATTTTTTTAATAATTATGTATAACTTTCATATGCCAACTTGCAAGTATATTTAAAATGTTTATTACTGTATCATATCCATATATGGCTATAGTGTAGTCTCCCTTTCTCCCTATTTTCAGACATTTGGGCTTTTTGCAGTTACTCTTTTTTGTAAGTAACATGGCAAAAACCATTTTAGTCAGGGTTCTAGGTTGCAAGAAACAGAGGCAGATTTTGGTTAAAAAAACAGAAAACGAATTTATTGGAAGACTTGAGCAGCTCACAGGCACAGTGGGAAGTTTGGAGGACTGGGCTTGTAAACCAGGCAGTTATCAAGGTAGGCAGAAAAATGGGCCTAGAAACTCCTGAGAATCAGTCTGGTTCAGGGCTGCACCGAGGCCACCAGACACCCCCGATAATGATCACTGCTGCCACCTTCACTGCTATCAACACTGGATCCTCACTGCTACTGCTGTCACCATTAATCACTTCCCCACTTTCCCTGCATCTTTGAATCTCTCTCTCTCCCTCAAGAGTCAAAGTCCAGGGTGTTCCCTTCTGATTGGCTGAATCTAGGTCATTTGCTTGTCTTCTTGATGCCAGTGGGTAGGGAGAAGGAGTGTCTGGTGGGTACCTGTTCCCTAGAGAGACTCATGCAGTATTTGGTTTCACTGAAGCAGGAAGGGAGATTGGATGCTGGGGCCAGGAAGAGACAGTGTAAGTCTTTCTGCGTAAGTTTTTGCATGTACTTCTTCTGGTTACCACTTAGGGTTTGATCCCTGGTATTAGAGTCATGAAACCAAAGTGTGTGTTGCCCTCCATCTGCCCATTTATTCTTAGTGTTCTTCATGATCCTTCTGTCCTTGTGCTACATGCTTCCCTTTGTGACCTCACCCATTCCCATGGTGTAAGGGTTTGAACCATTATAGAATTATGGGTGAGTCCAAAGTACTTATTTCCAATCCAGGTCTCTATCTTGAACTTCAGACAAACATATTTAACTACCTAACATAATCTGTGGATATCCTGGGGACATCTGTGAATATCAGAAGGCCCCAAACAGAATTCATCATCATCATTTTCCCCCTCAAACCTACCATGTCTCTGGTATTCCCTAGTTTGGTTCTTATGACCACCATCCCACTAGCTGATAAAATCAGGAATTTGGTTTTTATCCTTGATTCTTACTCCTCCCTTCATTCTTCCATCAAATTGTCTCCAGATTCTGTAAACTCTGCTTCCTAAGTATCTCTGGAATTGGTCCTGTGTGCTTCATTCCCAGGAAACATTCTGACTTCAGGCGCTCATCACTTTTCTTGTAGGTTACGGCTTTTGCTTCTTAACTGGATTTTCTGCCTCCAGTCTCACCCTCACCTGCTCCAGTTTTAAAGTGCACAGCCAATTGTGTTGTTTCTCTAAGATGCTCCTAAGATGATTTCCTTTAGGAAGCATTCTCCAAACACGTTTTCTCCTTGCCCCTTCCTGTTAACAGAGGTTAGTTGACCCTCCCTGTTCTCCATGGAACCCTGGGTTTACCAGCACTTTTCACACCTTGTTAAAATCTTTGCTGTCAAGAGACTGAGAACTCCTGAGGGCAGGAACGTGTGAGATTCATATTGAATCACCAGTGCCCAGTGTAATGCCTCCCCATAGGAGGCACTCAGTACGAGGTTTTTGAATGAATGTTATGAATGGCTTTTAACCCGTTAAGAAACTAATGTTAGTTCAATAACGAGTTAGATGAACAGGTTTTTTTTTCAAATATTTATTTATTCGGCTGCATCAGGTCTAAGTTATAGCATGCAGGATCTTTAGTTGCGGCGTGCGGGATCTAGCTCCCTGACCAGAAATCGAACCCAGGCCCCCCGCATGTGGAGTGTGGAGTCTTAGCCACAGGACCATCAGGGAAGTCCCTAGATGACCAGTTATGATCATGAAACCCAAACAACTGAGTCTATGTTACTTTTCAGGGACAGATTTTGAAAGTAACATGTTCGTTATAGGGTAAACATGATTTCTTCCTTATTCAGCATGTCACAAACCACTTTTTTCAAAGTGGAGAAATGAGAATGTTATGAGACCCAGACTGTGAGGCTAAGAGAGTTATTCTGTAGGGTAGAACGCCCACAAAAGGTAAGCAGATACTTTACGCAGAGTTGGCAGATGATGAAACCTTAAACTATTGAATTTTTTTTCTTGCACTATCCCAAGTTAATTCTGTTTTTTTAATATTTGTTTTGTTTTTTATTTGTTTTTGTGAGGAGCACTGATGTAGCGGTCTGAAAGGTATATTTTGGAAAAAAAAATGTAGCATAAGAATGACCTGGTGATCCTTGTTTCCTTTTAGGGAGATCAGTCTGGCTGGCTGGTCCCTGGAGAAGGATACACACCTGCAGTCACCCAGCATGAGCAGCTTGCTAAAATTGATACAAAACTCCAAGAACTTTCTGCCATTTACCCAACAATTTCCAGCTCTTCTCCAAGATCTGAACATCAGAATGATGAGGTATGTTTAACTCTAGAGCCCATAGGCTGTTCAGGTTTATGTGTGCTAAAGCTAGTTCACATAATGTGACAATCTGCTTGTTAACTAAAGAGGTTTCTTCCCAGTTGCCTTTTCAGTGGCTGCAACTGCAGTGATAGTGATTTCTACAAGTGTCTATTTTTCTTTGCCAGTTTCCACTTTCTATTCATTTTCTTTTCAGTTGGTAATTTGCTGAGATGAGGTGAAATATTTATTTTGATATTGTTATATCTTTATGATATAAGCTAATGCTTGATCATGATCGGGAGAGAGGAGAGGGAAGAAGGGAAGAGAATAGATACAGCACTCCTTAGTCCTTTGAGAGCTTTACTTCTTTTTGTTCCTTTGGTTCTAGGTGTTAGCGGTGGCAGTCACCTGTCCCTTACTCTGACACATTCTTCTAGCTCCTTTGATTTACCAGCAAGCAGTGAAGCTCACTCTGTTGATAACTTCTCTCCTGTGAGAATTTTGAAATGAGTACGTTTCCTTTCTGGATAGTTCCCTCAAATATTCTTTTACAAAGCTAACAGAGGGTGAAGAAAAATGGAAGGGTCACCACAGCTTTGGAGCAGTAAAATTCCTTTCTCCCCCTAATATTTCAGTACTTCGTGGGATCTAGTTTGGGGTTGGGTGGTAGTTTTTGCCTGAAGAGAAAATGGCTGGTCTTTTGTTATTCCACTAACCCTCTACCAGTTTTGTAAACATATCACCAAATCATTTTCTGTACAATATTAGATGCATGTGATTTTCCTGGTTTTTAAGAAGATTTAAATAATATCAGTAGCCTATAGGGAATAATTCTGCTTTATAGTCAGTCTTTTCTCCAACCTGTCAATTGAAGATTAGGGATCTGGGTTTGGATCAGTTGAAGCTACTTCAGAGGAAAGGAGCAGTGTTAAGATGTTCCAAAGAAAGTTTGGTCGTGATGGAACCTTACGGAGCCATCGCGGCTTCCTTAAATTATGTTCCTAAGGGCCAGGCACAGCTGCCTCTGAGCCCTTTACACAGCAGTATGGTGGGAGTGGGAGCCACTGTTTTCTGGATTGAGATCAGACTTCTTGGAAGACAGAGAATCGGAATCTCTGTCCCTACCCAAATATACCGCAGGACTTTGACACATCAACAGGTATGCTGCTAGTTTATTTATGTTACTGGGTGCCATTTCCCAAAAGGAGGAAGCCAGGATGGGGGAGTACAATGGTTCAGGGATATTCTTTGTTCTTTTTGTGTTACAGCTGATTTCTGTTGTTGTTGTTACTGTTGTTAGATATCAAGGGTTGCTGAGATCTCAAAGCTGGATAATGGTCCTAAAGATAGAAAACGTCTCTTTTGTGACCATCAAATGTTATTCCCGAAAGAGAGACTGAGAATTTAGAGATTTGTTTAACCATTAGGACTTCAGATAAAGAATGACTGTGGTCATTGTCATCTCCGTCACATTTTCAGAGTTCACATTTATGGTTTAAATAAAATATTTAAAAAATAATCAGAGGGAAAACCAGTACATTACTTAGTTGTTACATACTGATATTATATATTTTTGTGTGAAACAGTATATTTAGAGAAAAGAGAAAACTGCATTTTGGGACTCTCACTGGCTGCAGAAACAGAAAAGTAACATCATAGTTGTTGAAAAGAAATAATTAGTGCTTCTTGTATGCAAAAAAGAGTGTATTTTGAGGTTTCATTCAATTTCCTGTTGGCATTTCCTCATTTCTAACTAAAACCAGGATTGCATATTGAATTTTCAAGCCAAAAATGAAAACATGGCAAATTATTTTACGGATATTATTTTTTTTTTAACATCTTTATTGGAGTATAATTGCTTTAAAATGGTGTGTTAGTTTCTGCTGTATAACAAAGTGAATGAGCTATACATAAACATATATTCCTATATCTCCTCCCTCTTGCATCTCCCTCCCAGCCTCCCTAGGTGGACACAAAGCACCGAGCTGATCTCGCTGTGCTATGTGGCTGTTTCCCACTAGCTATCTGTTTTACATTTGGTAGTGTATATATGTCCATGCCACTCTCTCACTTCATCCCAGCTTACCCTTCCCCCTTCCCGTGTCCTATGCAATGATTTCAGATTTTTGAAACTATTGCAAGAAATGATTTCAAAAGTGATCTGAAAAATCACTTTCAGATTTTTCATCATTATTGTGTAGGAATGCAAGAGATTTCTGTGCATTAATTTTGTATCCTGCTACTTTACCAAATTCATTGATTAGCTCTAGTAGTTTTCTGGTAGCATCTTTAGGATTCTCTATGTATAGTATCATGTCATCTGCAAACAGTGACAGCTTTACTTCTTCTTTTCCGATTTGGATTCCTTTTATTTCCTTTTCTTCTCTGATTGCTGTGGCTAAAACTTCCAAAACTATGTTGAATAAGAGTGGTGAGAGTGGGCAACCTTGTCTTGTTCCTGATGTTAGTGGAAGTGCTTTCAGTTTTTCACCATTGAGGACGATGTTGGCTGTGGGTCTGTCATATATGGCCTTTATTATGTTGAGGAAAATTCCCTTTGTGCCTACTTTCTGCAGGGTTTTTATCATAAATGGGTGTTGAATTTTGTCAAAAGCTTTCTCTGCATCTATTGAGATGATCATATGGTTTTTCTCCTTCAATTTGTTAATATGGTGTATCACATTGATTGATTTGCATATATTGAAGAATCCTTGCATTCCTGGGATAAATCCCACTTGATCGTGGTGTATGATCCTTTTAATGTGCTGTTGGAATTCTGTTTGCTAGTATTTTGTTGAGGATTTTTGCATCTATGTTCATCAGTGGTATTGTTCTGTAGTTTTCTTTATTTGTGACCTCTTTGTCTAGTTTTGGTATCAGGGTGATGGTGGCCTTGTAGAATGAGTTTGGGAGTGTTCCTCCCTCTGCTGTATTTTGGAAGAGTTTGAGAAGGATAGGTGTTAGCTCTTCTCTAAATGTTTGATAGAATTCGCCTGTGAAGCCATCTGGTCCTGGGCTTTTGTTTGTTGGAAGATTTTTAATCACAGTTTCAATTTCAGTGCTTGTGATTGGTCTGTTCATAGTTTCTGTTTCTTTCTGGTTCAGTCTTGGAAGGTTATGCATTTCTAAGAATTTGTCCATTTCTTCCAGGTTGTCCATTTTATTGGCATATGGTTGCTTGTAGTGATCTCTCATGATCCTTTGTAATTCTGCAGTGTCAGTTGTTACCTTCCCTTTTTCATTTCTAATTCTGTTGATTTGAGTCTTCTCCCTTTTTCTCTTGATGAGTCTGGCTAATGGTTAACAATTTTGTTTATCTTCTCAAAGAGCCAGCTTTTACTTTTATTGCTTGTTGCTATCGTTTCTTTCATTTCTTTTTCATTTATTTCTGATCTGATCTTTATGATTTCTTTCTTTCTGCTAACTTTGGGGTATTTTTGTTCTTCTTTCTCTCATTGCTTTAGGTGTAAGGTTAGGTTGTTTATTTGAGATGTTTCTTGTTTCTTGAGGTAGGATTGTATTGCTATAAACTTCCCTCTTAGAACTGCTTTTGCTGCATCCCATAGGTTTTGGGTCGTCGTGTTTTCATTGTCATTTGTTTCTAGGTATCTTTTTTTTTTTTGCTGTACACGGGCCTCTCACTGTTGTGGCCGCTCCCGTTGCAGAGCACAGGCTCTGGACACGCAGGCTCAGTGGCCATGGCTCACGGGCGTAGCCGCTGTGTGGCACGTGGGATCTTCCCTGACCGGGGCACGAACCTGTGTCCCCTGCATTGGCAGGCGGACTCTCAACCACTGCGCCACCAGGGAAGCCCCTAGGTATCTTTTGCTTTCCTCTTTGATTTCTGCAGTGATCTCTTGGTTATTAAGTAGTGTATTGTTTATCCTCAATGTGTTTGTATTTGTTACAGATTTTTTCCTGTAATTGATATCTAGTCTCATAGCGTTGTGGTTGGAAAAGGTACTTGATATGATTTCAATTTTCTTAAATTTACCAAGGCTTGACTTGTGACCCAATATATGATCTATCCTGGAGAATGTTTCATGAGCACTTGAGAAGAAAGTGTATTCTGTTGTTTTTGGATGGAATGTTCTATAAATATCAATTAAGTCCATCTTGTTTAATGTATCATTTAAAGCTTTTGTTTCCTTTTTTATTTTCATTTTGGATGATCTGTCCATTGGTGAAAGTGAGGTGTTAAAATCCTCTACCATGATTGTGTTACTGTCGATTTCCCCTTTTATGGCTGTTAGTATTTGCCTTATGTATTGAGGTGCTCCTATGTTGGGTGCATAAATATTTACAATTCTTATATCTTTTTCTTGGATTGATCCCTTGATCATTATGTAGTGTCCTTCTTTGTCTCTTGTAATGGTCTTCGTTTTAACGTCCGTTTTGTCTGATATGAGAATTGCTACTCCAGCTTTGTTTTGATTTCCATTTGCATGGAATATCTTTTTCCATCCCCTCACTTTCAGTCTGTATGTGTCCCTAGGTCTGAAGTAGGTCTCTTGTAAAGAGCATATATACGGGTCTTGTTTTTGTATCCATTCAGCCTGTCTATGTCTATTGGTTGGAGCATTTAATCCATTTACATTTAAGGTAATTATTGATATGTATGTTCCTGTTACCATTTTCTTAATTGTTTTGGGTTTATTATTGTAGGTCTTTTCCTTCTCTTGTGTTTCCTACCTAGAGAAGTTCCTTTAGCATTTGTTGTAAAGCTGGTTTGGTGCTGCTGAATTCTCTTAGCTTTTGCTTGTCTGTAAAGGTTTTAATTTCTTTGTCAAATCTGAATGAGATCTTTGCTGGATAGAGTAATCTTGGCTGTAGGTTTTTCTCTTTCGTCACTTTAAATATGTCCTGCCATTCCCTTCTGGTTGTAGAGTTTCTGCTGCAAGATCAGCTGTTAACCTTATGGGGATTCCATTGTGTGTTACATGTTGTTTTTCCCTTGCTGCTTTTAATATTTTTTCTTTGTATTTAATTTTTTGATTGTTTGATTAATATGTGTCTTGGCGTGTTTCTCCTTGGATTTATCCTGTATGGGATGGCCTGTGCTTCCTGGACTTGATTGACTATTTCCTTTCCCATAGTAGGGAAGTTTTCAACTGTAATCTCTTCACATATTTTCTCAGTCCCTTTCTTTTTCTCTTCTTCTTCTGGCACCCCTATAATTCGAATATCGGTGCGTTTAATGTTGTCCCAGAGGTCTAGAACACTGTCCTCAATTTTTTTCATTCTTTTTTCTTTATTCTGCTCTGTGGTAGTTATTTCCACTATTTTATCTTCCAGGTCACTTATCCGTTCTTCTGCCTCAGTTTTTCTGCTATTGATCCCTTCTAGAGAATTTTTAATTTCATTTATTGTGTTGTTCATCATTGTTTGTTTGCTCTTCAGTTCTTCGAGATCCTTGGTAAACATTTCTTGTTTTTTTTTCCATTCTATTTCCAAGATTTTGGATCATGTTTACTATCATTACTCTGAATTCTTTTTCAGGTAGACTGCCTATTTCCTCTTCATCTGTTTGGTCTAGTGGGTTGGTACCCTTGTCCATCATCTGCTGTGTATTTCTCTGTCTTCTCTGTCTTCTCATTTTGCTTAACTTACTGTGTTTGGGGTCTCCTTTTCGCGGGCTGCAGGTTTGTAGTTCCCGTTGTTTTTGGTGTCTGTGCCCAGTGGGTAAGGTTGGTTCAGTGGGTTGTGTAGGCTTCCTGGTGGAGGATACTTGTGCCTGTGTTCTGGTAGATGAGGCTGGATCTTGTTTTTCTGGTGGGCAGGAACGTGTCTGGTGGTGTGTTTTGAGGTGTCTGTGAACTTAGTAGGATTTTAGGCAGCCTCTCTGCTAATAGGTGGGGTTGTGTTCCTGTCTTGGTAGTTGTTTGACATAGGGCCTCCAGCACTGTAGCTTGCTGGTCGTTGAGTGGAGCTGGGTCTTATCCTTGAGATTGAGATCTCTGAAAAAGCTTTCACTGTTTGATATTATGTGGAGCTGGGAGGTCTCTGGTGGACCAGTGTCCTGAACTTGGCTCCTCCACCTCAGAGGCTCAGGCCTGACACCCGGCTGGAGCGCCAAGAGACTGTCCTCCACACGGCTCAGAAGAAAAGGGAGAAAAAGAATGAAAGAAAGAAAGAAAGAGAAAAAAATAAAATGAAGTTATTAAAATAAAAAAATAAAAATTATTATAAATTAGAAAGTAATTTTAAAAAAAGGAAGAGAGAGCAACCAAACCAATAAACAAATCCACCAATGATTACAAGCGCTAAAAACTATAGTAAAACAAACAAACAAACAAACAAAATGGACAGACAGAACCCTACGACAAATGGTAAAGGCAAAGGTATACAGACAAAATCACAAAAAGAAGCATACAGATACACACTCACAAAAGGAGAAAAATGAAAAGTATATATATATTTTAAAAAAAAGAAAGAGAGCAGCCGAATCAATAAACTAATGTACCAGTGATAGTTAGCTGTAAATACTAAACTAAGATAAACATAAAACCAGAAACAAATTAGATGCAAAAAGCCAACCCCAAGTCTACAGTTGCCCCAAAGTCCACCGCCTCAGTTTTGGGATGATTTGTTGTCTCTTCAGGTATTCCACAGAAGCAGGCTACATCAATTTGATTGTGGAGATTTAATCCGCTGCTCCCGGGGCTGCTGGGAGAGATTTCCCTTTCTCTTCTTTGTTTGCCCAGCTCCTGGGATTCAGCTTTGGATTTGGCCCTGCCTGAGGGGCCTGTAGTTCGCCTGAGGTCATCTGTACCCTGCCCAGACAGGACAGGGTTAAAGTAGCAGCTGATTAGGGGGCTATACCGTGTGTTCTCCTGGGGAAGTTGTCCCTGGATCACGGGACTCTGACAGTGGCAGGCTGCACAGGCTCCCCGGAGCGGGAGGTGTGCATAGTGACCTGTGCTTGCACACAGGCTTCTTGGTGGCTGCAGCAGCAGCCTTAGCGTCTCATGCCCGTCTCTGGTGTCCTCGCTGATAGCCACGGCTCATGCTGGTCTCTTGAGCTTGTTTAGGTGGTGCTCTGAATCCCCTCTCCTCATGCACCCTGAAACAATGGTCTCTTGCCTCTTAGGCAGTTCCAGACATTTTCCTGGACTCCCTCCCGGCTAGCTGTTGTGCACTAGCCCCCTTCAGGCTGTGTTCATGCAGCCAACCCCAGTCCTCTCCCTGGGGTCTGACCTCCGAAGCCCAACCCTCAGCTCCCAGCCCCCATCCGCCCCAGCAGGTGAGCAGACAAGCCTCTCAGGCTGGTGAGTGCTGGTCAGCAGTGATCCTTTGTGTGGGAATCTCTCCACTTCACCCTCTGCACCCCTGTTGCTGTGCTCTCTTCCATGGCTCCGAGGCTTCCCCCCTGCCACACCCCCGTCTCTGCCAGTGAAGGAGCTTCCTAGTGTGTGAAAACTTTTCCTCCTTAACAGCTCCTTCCCAGAGGTGCAGGTCCCATCCCTGTTCTTTTGTCTCTGTTTATTCTTTTTTCTTTTGCCCTACCCAGGTACCTGGGGAGTTTCTTGCCTTTTGGCAAGTCTGAGGTCTTCTGCCAGCATTCAGTAGGTGTTCTGTAGGAGCTGTTCCACATGTAGATGTATTTTTGGTGTACTTTTGGGGAGGAAGGTGATCTCCACGTCTTACTCCTCCGCTATCTTGAAGCTATCCCCCGATATTATTTTTGGATTGGAATGCTTTTTGAATAATACACTGAAAGTATCTCGGATAAACCCTGCATATCTATTCAGGTGACAAATGGCCTCCAGTCTATTGCTGAACCACAAATATTCATAATGCATAGTCATGTTATTTTTATTTTTAACCTTTCTGCAAACCATTAATTCACCAGTAGCTTTTCTCCATGCTCCCTTAGAAAGAATGTCTTTTAAATGAAATATAAATTTCTGTTTTTCAGCAATCAATTCCACAAATATTAATCAAGTACTCATTGCATGCAGGGAATTGTAGGTCATTTAAACACGAGTCAGTGGCTTCACAGGCAAATTCTATCAAACATTTAGAGAAGAGCTAACACCTATCTTTCTCAAACTCTTCCAAAATGTAGCAGAGGGAGGAACACTCCCAAACTCATTCTATGAGTCCACCATCACTCTGACACCAAAACCAGACAAGGATGTCACAAAGAAAGAAAACTACAGGCCAATATCACTGATGAACATAGATGCAAAAATCCTCAACACAATACTAGCAAACAGAATCCAACAGCACATTAAAAGGATCATACACCATGATCAAGTGGGATTTATCCCAGGAATGCAAGGATTCTTAAATATACACAAATCAATCAGTGTGATACACCATATTAACAAATTGAAGGAGAAAAACCATATGATCATCTCAATAGATACAGAAAAGGCTTTTGACAAAATTCAACACCCATTTATGATAAAAACTCCCCAGAAAGTAGGCATAGAGGGAACCTACCTCAACATAATATAGGCCATATATGACAGACTCACAGCAAGCATCATACTCAATGGTGAAAAACTGAAACCATTTCCTCTAAGATCAGGAACAAGACAATGTTGCCCACTCTTGCCACTATTATTCAACATAGCTTTGGAAGTTTTAGCCACAGCAATCAGAGAAGGAAAATAAATAAAAGCAATCCAAATTGGAAAAGAAGAAGTAAAACTGTCACTATTTGCAGACAACATGATATACATAGAGAATTGTAAAGATGCTACCAGAAAACTACTAGAGCTAATCAATGAATTTGGTAAAGTAGCAGGATACAAAATTAATGCACAGAAATCTCTTGCATTCCTATACACTAATGATGAAATATTTGAAAGAGAGATTAAGGAAACACTCCCATTTACCACTTCAACAAAAAGAATAAAATGCCAAGGAATAAACCTACCTAAGAAGACAAAAGACCTGTATGCAGAAAACTATAATACACTGATGAAAGAAATTAAAGATGATACAAACTGATGGAGAGATATACAATGCTCTTGGATTGGAAGAATCAACATTGTGAAAATGACTACCCAAAGTAATCTATAGATTCAGTGCAATCCCTATCAAACTAGCAATGGCATTTTTCACAGAACTAGAACAAAAATTTTCACAAGTTGTATGGAAACACAAAACATCCCGATTAGCCAAAGCAATCTTGAGAAAGAAAAGCGGAGCTGGAGGAATCAAGCGCCTGGACTTCAGACTATACTACAAAGCTACAGTAATCAAGACAGCATGGTACTGGCACAAAAACAGAAATATAGATCAATGGAACAGGATAGAAAGCCCAGAGATAAATCCACGCACATATGGTCACCTTATCTTTGATAAAGGAGGCAAGAGTATACAATGGAGAAAAGACAGCCTCTTCAGTAAGTGGTGCTGGGAAAATTGGACAGCTACATCTAAAAGAATGAAATTAGAACACTCCCTAACCGCATACACAAAAATAACCTCGAAATGGATGACGGACCTAAACGTAAGACTAGACACTATCAAACTCTTAGAGGAAAACATAGGCAGAACACTCTATGACATAAATCACAGGAAGATCCTTTTTGACCCACCTCCTAGAGAAATGGAAATAAAAACAAAAATAAACAAATGAAACCTAATGAAACTTAAAATCTTTTGCACAGCAAAGGAAACCATAAACAGGGCAATAAGACAACCCTCAGAATGGGAGAAAATATTTGCAAATGAAGCAACTGACAAAGGATTAATCTCCAAAATTTACAAGCAGCTTATGCAGCTCAATATCAAAAAAGCAAACAACCCAATCCAAAAACGGGCAGAAGACCTAAATAGACATTTCTCCAAAGAAGATATACAGATTGCCAACAAACACATGAAAGGATGCTCAACATCACTAATCATTAGAGAAATGCAAATCAAAACTACAATGAGGTATCACCTCACACGAGTGAGAATGACCATCATCTAAAAATCTACAAACAATAAATGCTGGAGAGGGTGTGGAGAAAAGGGAACCCTCCTGCACTGTTGGTGGTAATATAAATTGATACAGCCACTATGGAGAACAGTATGGAGGTTCCTTAGAAAACTAAAATTAGAATTACCGTACGACCCAGCAATCCCACTACAGGGCATATACCTGGAGAAAACCATAATTCAAACAGAGTCATGTACCACAATGTTCATTGCAGCTCTATTTATAATAGCCAGGACATGGTAGCAACCTAAGTGTCCATCAACAGATGAATGGATAAAGAAGATGTGGCACATATATGCAATGGAATATTACTCAGCCATAAAAAGAAACAAAATTGAGTTATTTGTAGTGAGGTGGATGGACCTAGAGTCTGTCATACAGAGTGAAGTAAGTCAGAAAGAGAAAAACAAATACTGTATGCTAACACATATGTATGGAATCTAAGAAAAAAGAAGAAGGTTTTGAAGAACCTAGGGGCAGGACAGGAATAAAGATGCAGATGTAGAGAATGGGCTTGAGGGCACGGGGAATGGGAAGGGTAAGCTGGGACAAAGTGAGAGAGTGACATGGCCATATATACAGTACCAATTGTAAAATAGATAGGTAGTGGGAAGCAGCCGCATAGCACAGGGAGATCAGCTTGGTGCTTTGTGACCACCTAGAGGGGTGGGATAGGGAAGGTCGGAGGGAGCCGCAAGAGTGAGGAGATATGGGGATATACGTATACGTATAGCTTATACGTATATGGGGATATACGTATACGTATAGTTTCTGTTATAAAGCAGAAACTAACACACCATTGTAAAACAATTATTCTCCAATAAAGATGTTTAAAAAATAAATAACGACGAGTCAGGCACATATAGAACTGTGGAGTCAGACAACCTCACTTCAGGTTCTGACCCTTCCACTTATTGGCTCTGAGGACTTGGGCATTAATTAGAAGCACTCTAAACCCCAGTTGCCACATCTGTAAAACAGTAATGATAATATTATTCTTTAGTGTTCTTTTAAAGTGTAGATGAGTTAATATGTGTAGAGTACTTAGCATGGTATCTGACTCAAAACTCAACCCAAGACGTTATTATAATAAGTGACTTAAGGAACTTATTTCATTATGAGAGACACAGAATGCACATAGACAACTGTAGCACAAGACGTTATAGATAAGAACAGTAGAAGGCTATGAGCAAAGTGCTGTGCTGGTTCAGAGAGAGAGAAAGCACATCCAGAAGGGATATCAAGAAAGTTCATTTCTACAAGTGCGAGATAGGAGGAGGAAGAGAAACAGTGAGTGAGGCAGAGGGGGTCCTGAGAAGGCCCTGAGAAGGCCCTGAGAAGGCTGCCATCACACAGCATGAGGTTGAAAACTGGTGGTCTGCAGGGCAAACTGGGTTCACAGGTAGGGTTCCTTTAGACCACTTAGGGTTTACAATTTTTTTTTTAGCAAACATTTAAAAATTGGGTGAACTTATATAAAAATCCAAATTTCTAGTTTCTCTTGAAAAGTTAGAACATCTGGCAAATTAGGCTTGAAGCCTTGCTTGGCAAACTACGGGACTGAGCTAAGTAGGAACTGCTGCTTTCTGTGGAGCACAAATTCTCCAGCTTGCTATATGCCATCCTTCACGCCATACTGCATTGCCTACAATACATGGGCCTACTTCACGCATTTATGTAACTTGCCCAGCCCCTGCACAGGTCATCAAAGTGTCTTTGAATTCCTGCTTATTTCACAAGAGATGGTGTGGTGGTTGATGTTGAGTATCCAGATTAATATGTGGCTTCACCTCTGACCTGAAAGCAGCTCATAGGATCCTGGAGGATAGGATGTAAACATAGACCAGGTTGTGCCATGACCGACCATACAAGGAAACCCGAAGTACCACAATATGGGAACTGATTTTATGAGAAGTACAGAAAACATATGCTGGGGGAGCACAGAGAAAGGAAAGGTTATATAATGAAGGAGTGATATTTTTAAAATTCCTTTGGAAGTTTTAAAATTTTGGTCAAGAAACTAGTTTCCCAAACAAGTCGAAACATTCAGGCTTTCTGACTTACCTGACTATGGCAACTCTAAGATGATAAACTAGTAGGCATGGTAAGCCTGGGATGATAAACGTACCTGAGTCAGAATAATTTGAGGGACTCCAGAGAGGTGACTCAGATTAAGGAAGCATTGGTTGTGAAAGCGGCAGGTAAGAAATCTTTTCCTTAGGAGCTTGCTGATTACAATGTTCTCATGAGGTGCCCTCGCTCTTAACTTCATAGTGATGTTTTAAAAGCAGCATTTGGCTTTTATATATCTGATTTCTTTAGCGTAAAACAAAGCATGTGGTCACATTCAGAAGGAAGAATGGCATGTTACTGCTATTGCTGTAATGTGAGTAATGTCATGTGGTTGCACTTTTACATCTGCTTTTTATTTTCATTTCATCTTAGCGAAAGAGAACTAATTGAAGCAATTTTTTTCTTAGGATCTGTGGTTTAACTGTGCATACCTCTCTGTATCCATCCCCTAACCCTCCAACAAATCAGGTAGTTCTTTCCACATATTGTAAATCCCACCATAAAATTGAGTGACGTTCTATAATTTAGTTACAGTATTTCTTATTTGCAGCCGTGTTAGATTCCAGCTTTCGCCAGAAATATCCAAGATATAGGAGTTATGTAAGCACTCAGCTTCGTAAATCCTTAGCAACTGGATTCAATAATAAATTCTATTCAGTTTGGCTTTCATGAAGAAGTGTAATTTATTCATCTCATGCAATCAGTCTTACTAAATCTAGAATTCCAGTTCATCATGAGATGTTGTTTTCCTGGTTGGGAGAGAGTCTTCAGAAATGGCCCTTATTGTCATGAGGCATTTCTTTGTTAAGTCAACTAGTTTAATTGACTATAAAAGTCCTTCTCACTTGATGTATTTTCTTGTTCTTAAAATATTGATTTAGTTGTATACGATTTGGTAAGACCAACAAAAATGAACAAACATTTGAGGAAAATTGTAGGTGTATTTATCTCTTTTCTTGCCAAGAGAATACCGACCAACAATTAACTGTGTTTTGGTCTCTCGTTTCAACGTTAGCTAAACTTGAGGAAATATAAAACATGGTTAGACATGTAATCTTGAAAGATGTTTTACTACTGAGTTCAGGGATTTGTAGAGTTCCAGTAACGGCCATGCTGTTCACTTGACCTCACATTACTTACTATGCTGGTCAAGGGCAGGAACTGAGGAATCTTTTATATATGCTAGTCACAAGCACAGAAATCTTATTGACCATCTGTTCATTTCAAAAAACTATAGAAGTAGGCCACAAGAGCATGGATTTCTGAACTGAGGAATAGACAGGAAGTTACTTCAGATGTCCTTGCCTCTGATGCTAACCTGGCAAACGTTCCCAACTAAATCTGGGGAATTCTTCTTGCCACCTATGTTTTACAGATTCCTTTGCAGTTTTTGTTTATATTTCTTGGTTTTTCTGTGTTAAACCTCCTGTGTAGTCAAGGTTTCTTTTATTTCATGGAAGTATTTCAAAATGATAAAAACAATCTGGCTGAAAGATTTTTTTCTTTACTTTTAGTACTGCCAGGCAAATGATCCATCTGATACCAGGAAATAGCAGTAGCCTATGGAAAAGTATACCATTAGCTTGAAAACACAGGGCACGCTGGCTTTATTTAGGCAGGTTTGTGTTTTTCTGGCCCTTAACTCATGCCTTATTTTCATATCAGATAACTTATGGAGGCATGAGTAATTTCCTCTGTATTTGGCTTTTAGAAATGAGTTTACTTAGCTTCAAAGACACCTGTTGGCTCAGTCAACACCACCGATATTTTTTTAAGGATGAACTTAGAATCCCTTGGCAATCAATTAGTCAAATCAACAAATACCTCTTGACCTCAGGGTCTATTCTCTTCTTGTCGCTCCTTAGATATTCTGTGCATATCATGGAGAGCTTTTACTGAACTGAATTTTACTTTAACTGAATAAAAGCATTTCTGTATGACTCAGAAATATATAAACAATATGGATGGTCAGAGAATCTGCTCAAAACTTTCTACCAGAGGAAATCAAGCTTCTTCTGATGATCAGGAAAACAGATGGTACTGATTGGCACTTTGATGTGACAATAGAACCTCTCCTGGCCCCACAGAGCTTCTTGAATGTACCAGTGAGCAACCTTTGCCAGAACCAGTGATTGCCTTTTCTTGCTCCCTCTTGGCCTCTGTTTTCATCACATGCTATCCTTCAAATATTTGTACTATATGGTTATGCTATCAGAGACTGAGACTGAGGAAAGATGTTATATATCCTTGGATTTAATTGTGGAGAATTGCAGACTCATAAGCTTTCAGAGTTGAAAGAAACTTTCTTAGAAGAAATTGAGACCCAGAAAGAAAAAGTGACTTGCTCAAAAATACCCAGCTGCTTATACCAGCAAAACTGGGGCTAAAATCTCACCTTTAGGCCAGTATCTTTTGGGTACAGAGTCACATTGTCAGAGCAGAATGAAAATAGCCTTGGTAGAATAATTTTTTGTTTTCTTAAAAATAAGGAATGACTTTTTATGCTTATGAAATCATTACATGTTTACTGTAGAAATTCAGGAAATACAAAAACATCTAAGAAAAATAAGATAAAATCATCAAGGTTTTTACCATTAGGTTAAATTTCCTTCCGGTCTGTTTCTCTACAGGTGCGTACACATATACACATACATACACAGTATACCAGTTAGAGTTCTGGGCAAGGAACAGAAAAAACACCCAACTTGGATTTTGAAGATAATGAGATGAAGGAACTATTTACAGATATAAAGGAGCCAGTAAGAGATGTTGGGACACTTAGGACTAGCAACAGTGGGTAGGGAGAAGAAAAAGTGTTTTGGAGCTTAGGGAGAACTAGAGCTGTGGTAGAATAATCTTCCAGGGTAGCTTCCTTGGCCCCTTGTACCTATACAGTTATGACATGGACTGCAGCAAAAACTCCTATTGAAGAGGGATACCTGACACTGCTCTGCTGTGTTTCCTGTCTTACATTGTTCTGAGAAGACTGGCTCCAAGTGTGGCCTCTGTTTGCCTCTAAAAATGAATATTCAGTTGAATCTAAGAAAACTCCCCTTAATGGGCACCTCAGGGATACATTGCTGCCCAAACCATAATGCCAAAGCAGTGAGGGGAAAGGGAAGATACCCCAAACTCTTCTTCTTCCTGCACTCCAATCTCCTAACACTCCTTCCCTCTCATTGACTAAACCTAACCACAGACAGAGGTCAAGGAGAAAGAGTAATTGTCCCAGCTTGCATCAGATGTTCATGACAGTTTCTCATTCTTGTCTCGGTGGGCATTTGGCTCTGTGCATGAAGCTGTTCTGAACATTTGTATACAAAGTTTGAGTCATACATTTTCATTTCTCTTGGATAGATTCACAGGAGTGGAACTTCTGAGTCATAGGATAGACAAGCGTTTAACTTTTCTTTTTTTCATTTTTATTTCTTTTTATTAAGACTAAGAAAATGAAATAAATAGGAAACATTGACACCCAGGAACATGAAGGCTTTGGCTGTTTTTTTTTTTTTTTTTTTTTAGCATCTTTATTGGAGTATAATTGCTTTACAATGTTATGTTAGTTTCTGCTGTATAACAAAGTGAATCAGCTCTCTGTATGCATATATCCCCATATCCCCTCCCTCTTGCGTCTCCTCCCACCCTCCTTTGCCCACCCGCTAGGTGGTCACAAAGCATGGAGCTGATCTCCCTGTGCTATGCGGCTGCTTCCCACTAGCTATCTAATTTACATTTGGTAGTGTATATATGGCCATGCCACTCCCTTACTTTGTCCCAGCTTACCCTTCCCACTCCCCGTGTCCTCAAGTCCATTCTCTATGTCTGCATCTTTATTCCTGTCCTGCCCCTAGGTTCTCCAGAACCATTTTTTCTTTTTAGATTCCATATATATGTGTTAGCATATGGTATTTGTTTTTCTCTTTCTGACTTACTTCACTCTGTTTGACAGACTCTAGGTCCATCCACCTCACTACAAATAACTCAATTTCGTTTCCTTTTTATGGCTGAGTAATATTCTATTGCATGTATGTGCCACATCTTCTTTATCCATTCATCTGTCAGTGGACACTTAGGATGCTTCCATGTCCTGGCTATTGTAAATAGAGCTGCAATGAACATTGTGGTACATGACTCTTTTTGAGTTATGGTTTTCTCCGGGTATATGCCCAGTTGTGGGATCACTGGGTCGTATGGTAGTTCTAGTTTTAGATTTTTAAAGAACTTCCAAACTGTTCTCTATAGTGGCTGTATCAATTTACGTTCCCACCAACAGTGCAAGAGGGCTCCCTTTTCTCCACACCCTCTCCAGCATTTATTGTCTGTAGATTTTTTGATGATGGCCATTCTGACTGGTGTGAGGTGATAGCTCATTGTAGTTTTGATTTGCATTTCTCTAATGATTAGTGATGTTGAGCATCCTTTCATGTGCTTCTTGGCCATCTGTATATCTTCTTTGGAGAAATGTCTGTTTAGGTCTTCTGCCTGTTTTTGGATTGGGTTGTTTGTTGTTTTTGATATTGAGCTGCATGAACAACATTTAACTTTTTGAGAAACTGTCAAACAGTTTTCCAAAGTGGTTTTGCCATTGTATACTGACACCAACAACGTGTGAGAGTTTGCTTTTTCTATACTTCTCCAACGTTTAGTTTGAACAAACATTTTCATGTGGGTCATTCTAGTGGCTAGTGATACCTCATTGGGATTTTAATTTGCATTTCCCTGATGACTTAATGATGTTGAGGACTTTTTCATGTGCTTATTTATCACTTATGTTATCTTCTTTTATAAAATATCTGTTCAAGTCATTTTAGAACTGGATTTTTAAATATTATTGATTCTTAGTGAACTAAGTGAACTGTGTGAACTTAGTGAACTGTGTGAGCTCCTTGTATATACTGGTTACGAGTCCTGTGTCAGATTTGTGTGCTATATTTTTCTCTCTGTCTGTGGCTTTTCTATTTTCTTAGTGGTGGCTTTGGATAAGTAAAATTAAAAAATATTGATGAAGTCTGGTTTACACACTTTTTCTTTCTGTTTTTCTTTTTTGTGCCTAGCCAATGATTTCAAAGACCATAGTTGTACATTATTTAAAATGTCCTTTTTTTAAAAAAAAGATTTCTGTTTAAAAATGAAATACAATTTGAGTGTTTTTCAGGTCACTATATTCCATAGACAGAATGTGTGCTTACCAAATTCATACGTTGGAATTTAATCCCCAGTGTGATTGTGTTTGGAGGGGAGGCCTTTGGGAGTAATTTGGTCATGGGGATGGAGCCCTCATAAATGTGTTAAGTGCCCTTATAAAAGAGACCCAGAGAGCTTCTTTGTCCTTTTATTATGTGAGGACGGAGCCAGAAGATGGCCATTTAGGAACTAGGAAGCAGGCCTTCACTAGATACAGAATCAGCCTGAGCCTCGATCTTGGACTTCCAAGCCTTCAGAACTGTCAGAAATACATGTCTGTTGTTTATAAGCCACCCAGTCTGTGGTATTCTGTAACAGCAGCTCAAACAGACTGAGGCAATGTGTATCCTACTTCAAAGTGGGCCATAAAATACTGGATGCTTAGAGCTGCAAGGAGACCTTGATACCATCTATTCCAAACTCCTCCCTAACATTAGATTTCCTTCTTAAAGATATTGCCAATCATAATTCACCCTCTGGTTGCTTCTAGAGATTGAGAGCTACAGAAGTGAGTCCCCTTTTGGGGAAAATAAGATGTAAAAGAGTCACTTCTTGAAATTGAGATACTCTTTTAATAGTCTCCTCAGTAGAATTTTATACAAAATGAATTTCATTGGTGTGATCGCTGAGAACCAAAATTACAGTCTGTTGGCCAGTGCTTATCCAACTTCAGGATTGTAGTTTGTGTTGGGATACAGAGTGGGACCAGTCTGGGTCCATGTCTGGGCCGTGACAGTGTGGTAAGTGCAGTGAGGGAACTTGCGGCATGACTGCAGAATAATTGCCCTTCCTGGGTATGTCAGGGAATATTTTATAGTGAAAACGTGTTTGTGCTGAGCTCAAAAAGAGTAGGAATCTCTATGAGGAGTTGGAAGGAGGAGGCATAGAGGGTGGAGAACTAGCTGTGGTGAATATTGCCGAAGCTTTGGGTCAGAGACCCAGGTAATGGGAGATGAGCCTGAAGGGCTGAGAACTTTGCACTTTAAGTTGATAGTTCTCAAATTTTCGAGCAGTTGTGCTTCAGGTGGTCAGTCCTCACTCCTTACCTATTGAGTCAGAGTCTCCAGGGTGGAGGCTGGGCCTTTGAATATTTTCACAGACTCTGTATGTGAGACTGAAGCCCACTGGAGTTTGAAAACTACTAGTTGAAGTGAAGAAGCAGTGAGAAAGAGAGAAGGGCCTTGATTAAAGATGTATTAAAAGTGAAACGGTGCCTATTCTTGATCAACTCTGTGTAAGGAATGAGAATGTGGGAGGATTCTGCTTAAGCAACTTTAAAAATGTCATTTATACCAGTTACCTCATAGCAACAGAGTAGGAAATCTGTGGAGGAAATGTAGGAAGTTTAGTTATAGATACAGGGCCAGCTTACTGTCAAGAAATACCCATTTAAATCACCTAGAAACAATACTAACTTTGGGAGGATATGGTTCTGTCAATTCAAATATTGCTGATAATAATGAGATGCTTTCCTTATATAGTGCTTATTCTTTTCAAAGGACATATTCAGCTCATTTTTAAAAAATTAATTAATTGATTTGGCTGTGTTGGGTCTCCATTGCTGCATGCAGGCTTTCTCTAGTTCCAGCGAATGGGGGCTACTCTTCGTTGTGGTGCACGGGCTTCTCATTGCGGTGGCTTCTCTTGTTGTGGAGCATGAGCTCTAGGCATGCGGGCTTCAGTAGTTGTGGCACGTGGGCTCAGTAGTTGCGGCTTGCAGGCTCTAGAGCGCAGGCTCAGTAGTTGTGGCACGCAGGCTTAGTTGCTCCACAGCATGTGGGACCTTCCAGGACCAGGGCTCGAACCTGTGTCCCCTGCATTGGCAGGTGGATTCTTAACCACCGTGCCACCAGGGAAGTCCCTCATATTTGTTAGGTACTAAGATTTGCTGCAGGGCTTCCCTGGTGGTGCAGTGGTTGAGAGTCTGCCTGCCGATGCAGGGGACACGGGTTCGTGCCCTGGTCTGGGAAGATCTCACATGCCGCGGAGCGGCTGGGCGCATGAGCCATGGCCGCTGAGCCTGCGTGTCCGGAGCCTGTGCTCTGCAACGGGAGAGGCCACAACAGTGAGAGGCCCGTGTACCGCAAACAAAGAAACAAAAAAAAAAGATTTGCTGCATGCCGGCGATGTACTGTGATGACTTTTGGGCTAGATATTATTATTATCATTTTGCTGATGAAACTGAAGTTCAGAGAGGTTCATTGATTCCCCTAAGGCCATCTCAGTCAGGAACCAGGTAGAGCCAGGGTTCAAAACTCCTGACTTTACCAAGTTCAGTTCTCTTTTCACTGTTACATAGCTGCCTCTCATAACATAGATGGGCATGTTTTTATTTTATTTTATTTTATTTATGTATGATGAACTTGAAGTCCAGAAAAACTGATTTGCCCAAGTTTCCAAGCTGATAAGTACAGAGCAGGGATCAAAGCCGAGGTCCCTGCTTCCCAGCCGCTGCTCTTTTCACTCTAACTTCCTGCTTTCCAGGTGATTTGAGTTTATTTCCTTAGTTGTTTAGTATAGTTGGACCTTTTCTCCCTCAAGTAGGAAGAGTTTAGTGAATTATAAATATTGAAGGGAAGAAATATTGTTTGAGAAGCAAAGCCAGCATTCAGGCCTCAGTTGCTCTGGAACAATGTGTGATGGTATGGTTTCAGCCTGTTCATGAAATTTGTTTTTTTTATTTAGGAACCTGACCTTAATGGTGATGATAGAAATACAGAAATAACTCCAGGAGAAAAGGTACTTCAGAATACCAAAGAGCAACGGGATCAGCAGAATCGGTTGAGAGAGATAGATGAAAAGCTAAGAAAGATGAAGGAAAATGTGGTAAATCTTTTTTTATTTAAAGTAACCAGTGATTGTGTTAAAAATGTTCCAATTTTCTTTGACTGATTTATGACGGTTTTTATGTGTTACATCAGGCAAGAAAGCTAACGTGGGTATTTGTCAGTAAGGATTTGAATAAAGGCTAAAAGTAGAACTCTTAGAACTTAAAGTAGTATTATAATTAATTTATATGACATAATAAGCCTGTGAAAGGTGATCTGAAGTCAGAATAATCATCCATATGCCTAATATTCTGTGTCTGAAAGATACATGTTCTTTGTGTGGAAAAATTTGGTAGTTATTCTCTATAAAATCATCTTTATATGTTGGTCTTAAAGCTTAAATACTCCCATTTTTGGTTCATAATTCATAATATATTATTACTCAATATTAATACATTCTAAATCCATCTTGAGCCTATTTCATGTTTTAATTGCTTGCCATTTAAAGATGTATTATTGTTGATGAGAGAAAACTCTCAAATCAACTAAATTGTGAGCTGGTTGATATTCTGAACCCATTAGAAATGCTCTATAATATTATGATTTTCCAGCTACCCAGAGAATGTTTCTAAATTTTGGCTACATATTTAATTTTGGTGTTTACCTAAAATTAAACATGATGAGGCTGACCTTGTGATTCTGCCTACATCCTCTCTCCTTGGGCTGGTCTTATCATAATTGCAGTCCCTACTTTCTGTCTCCTACTAAATCCTGTTCTCTTGCGTGATCTTCAGGCCTCATGACGTTTTAACCAGTACTTCTGATTTGTGGCCATATCTTACCTCTGTTCCTTATGACTCTTTGAAAATCTTTTCTTTCTTGTCCCTACTTGTATCACCCTTCTCTCAGCCTTGTCACCTCCTGTCCAGCTGCTTATAACCTGGTCACTCTCTTCTCTCATTATTGCGTTTTGTATGCTGCCCCATGAGAGTTAGCATCAGGTAAGTACTTTTGATTAAATTCTGGTCTCCTCAGAGCTTTCTACGAGTGTCCATCATTCCTGACTGAGGTTCTTCACCCCTCATGGTCACGTCCAGCCGAATTGCTCTTCCCACTTGCCAGCCATGGACAACAGCACTGACTCGGGCCTAAAGGGTATCTAGGTATACCTAATGAGAGTCAGGCAACAGATCTAGAGGGAATAAATGCATTGTGCTTCTCTTTATCATTCATTTTTGCTTACTTTTCATGGGAAATTTGATGGAATTATATTTCAGGGAGACCTCTATTCCTATTTTCTCAGCGTTTTTTTTTTTTTTTCTCCTTGAGTGTGATGATATGGGGAAGAAGTAGGAATGGTTAGGAAGTTCATAGGGGTTCTTTGCCCTTGGCCGGTAGTTGTGGGGTGGTTGGTGAGGCATTGAAAACTTGATGTGGTAAATACAATGTTTGTGGTTTGACTGGTTTTGAAAACTGTTGGCACTTTTCATCCCAGACCTACCAATCCCAGGTAGGCAAAGCCGGTCATTCTCCATAATTCAGTTCTCCTCATTTCTGGTCATTTGTCCTATGCCTTGGACATGTATCCATTCTTTTCTACCATGTCTCTATAAATTATTTAATTCTTGACTCGAAAGCTGGGTCCTTTAGAAAATCATACATTTTATTCCAGTGTCATATGATGGTTGGCTAGACTTAAAGAGATATGATAAATATCAAGAGTTGGTTGTTGTCTAAGTGGAAAAGAATAAGATAAATACAGAAGAGCAAAAAAAAAAAAAAAGTAGAGAACAATTATTATGTATCTACTCTGTGCCAGGCACTGTTGCAAATAGTTTACGATTTATTGACTTACCTAATTTTTACAACCACTCTGTGAGGTAAACACTGCTATCCTCATTTTATGGATGAGGAGATGGAGACACAGAAAGGTTGAGTAACTTCCTCAGGGTTGTACAGCTAGTGAGAGGAAGAGATAGGGGTTAAATGATTAGCTTTTAACAGCCATGCTATACTGCCTTTCTGGTACTTACTGGCTTTTCTTTTCTGATTAATATTGTCTTTTCGTTGAAGTGTGGTAAATTTGTTATAACCAGTAATATTCATTGGAAAATGTTTGGAATCCCTTGTATAAATGATAATTCCACATTTTTGTGTGTCAGCACTTTCAGAAACTGGTATCTGGTAGATACAGGCCCATGAGTAATGATCTGTATTGTCTTTATGTTTTAATTGCTTATTGTTTCATAATGGCCTATGGAATAGACTGTGTACTGTGTGTGTACTTTTGAGGGACGATCCTGTGTCTGCTTCAAACTCTGTAAAGCCCTTTGTACCTCATAGAATTCTAGGTACTTTGTGGATGGGAAATCTGGAGAACCCAGTCTTTGTTTCAATGATGTCAGTAGCCTGCTCTGTTACCTTGACTAAGTCACTCAGTCTCTTAGACACTTAGTTTTATAACTTTGAAATCAAGGGATTGAGGCTAGATGACCTCTGTCCTTTTGCTTGTGATTCTTGGTGTACTTATTTTTGGTGAGAGATGGTGTTACTTATAGTATCTAAGGCTCAGTTTGTGTGCTTCCTAAATATTTAGTATTAATTGGTTTAAATCTTCTGTTGAAAGTTACTTTTGGAAATTTAGTAACACTTTTCAGGAGAATATGACATTGTCTTTTATATATATAGAAAAGTTAGCCTGTTGCCTACAGACCAAAGACTATGTTTTCTGAACGATATAGCTTCTAGAAATGGCTAATTTTGTCTTATTCTCCCTATTGCAATGGAGCATTGTTTCCAGATCAATGATTTGGGTGAAAGAAGTAATCTGTGGCCATTGAATTGGTGATTAAAGGCTCAAATCTAAATACAACTACTCTTAGGGATAGAAGGGGGAAAGAGTGAGCTAAGGGGCAATGCAGGAGCCCTGTGGGATGCTCCTGGAGCCACCTGGATCCCAGGATTGATTCGTGAGTAAAGGCTGGAAAAGTGACTTAATCCTATGTTTCCGATGGTAGCCTGGGGCTGTGGATGCGCATTTGCATTGGTCAAGATTGGTGGAAGAAGTGGGATTTGATTTAATCTGGAGGTGGTGGTGGTATTGGTATCAGTGGATCCTGCTTTCAGGAGCTAGGGGAAGTAGGCACACTGAAATGCAGATGAGGCTCAAAATATACTATGAAATTCAGTGGGCATGCAGGGGCCTGAGCACCAGCTGCATGAGTAGAGGCAGAATGAGTAATGGCTACTTGAAGCAGCATATGTGAAACAAATCTTGGATTCACTCAGAATGAGTCAGAACTGTAATGTGGCTGCTGTGCTACACATGAAGGAAGAGGTGAGCAAAGCTGATCATACTTGGATAGGAGAGGGACAAGGATAAAGAAGGTATGAAAACCAGCTCATGTGAAGGGTTGTTGAGGAGGCTGAGTGTGTTTATTCAGCCTGGTGAAGAAAGGACGTGTGTGTGTGTATGTGTGAGAGTGTGTGTGTAAGAGTGTGTGTGTGTGTGTGTGTGTGTGTGTGTTGTGGGAAAGGAGGGGATGGATGGTTTGGTAGAAAAATCACTCATGAAAACTTCCTGAAGAGAATTGAAGGACTAACATTTGAAGTGTTATTTTTATTCTTTATACTATAGGGAAAAAAGCATGGTGATTGGGAAGCCACAAAGCAACAGATTTCTGCTAAATACTAAGGAAGAAAGTTAGAATGATCTCAGTGGGAGTGATCTTTCAGGGGCAAGGATTTCAAATTAGGCTAGAGTGACACTTGCTAGGTAGCTGTAGGGAGGGTTTAAGTATTAAGTCCCATTCCTGGGCACATGTCTGCAAAAGATGAAAACTCTAATTTGAAAAAATACATGCACCCCAATGTTCATAGCGCACTATTTACAATAGCCAAGACATGAAAGCAGCTTAAATGTCCATCAACAGATGAATAGGTAAAGAAGATGCAGTACATATATACAATGGAATATTACTCAGTTGTGAAAAAGAATGAAATAATGCCATTTGGAGCAGTATGGATGGACCTAGAGATTATCATCCTAAATAAGTATTAGTCAGAAGTAATATTAGTTAATATTAATTTGTAATATTAGTAATTAAGAAGTATTAATCTGAAGTAAGTCAGAGAAAGACAAATATCATATGATATTACTTACATGTGGAATCTGAAAAATGATATGAAGGAACTTATTTATAAAACAGAACTAGACTCACAGACAGAGAAAACAAACTATGGGGAAAGGGAGAGGGGAGGGAGGTATAAATTAGGAGTTTGGGATTAACGTATACACACTACTATATATAAAATAGAGAAACAACAAGGACCTACTGTATAGCGCAGGGAACTATATTCAGTATCTTGTAATAAGCTATAATGGAAGAGAATATGAAAAAGAATATATATATATATATATATATGAATCATTTTGTTGTACACCTGAAACTAACACAACATTGTAAATCAGCTATACTCCAATAATAAAAAAAAAGTGGCTGGATGGTAGGTCAGTTTCTCCAGCACAAGTAGGCAGCTTGTGTATGGTGAGCATGTGAAGGTGCTGTGCTTTGAGCTGTTTTTTACATGTTGGGGGAGGATTTGTGCTGAGCCATTCACCTCTCACCTAGTTGGTTCCCATGGGGTTAGGAGTATTGGCTTTGACCATGATCTGTCAGGCTAACTACTTGTGCGGAGATAATTTGAGATAATAGAATTAGGAGAAAATGGAAGTAACCATATTCATAGAGTAGGCAACAAACCCCACAAATACCCTCTCCATCATTTGCCATACAGTACCCTCTGGTGCCTCTAATCCCATCTAGCTCTGAGAGTCACTTTCCCTTGTTTTGGTGCTCTATAGGCTTCTCTGCCCACTCAGTCTTCTAACCCCACTCTGCTTTTTATTACCTCCCTGGGTTATAGTTCCGTTATGTAAGCTTCTATACATGGGCCGTAGTGGTTAAGAGCCAAACTGCTTGGGTTTGAATCTCAACTCTGTACTTACTCTCTGTGTGACCTTGGGCAGGTCTCCTGACCTCTCTGTGCTTCAGTTCCTAGATCTGAAAAATGGGGAGAGTTGTAATTAATACCTACCTCACAGGCTGATATGAAGATTAAGTTAGTTAACATACATAAAGTGTTTTGAACAGGGTCTGACACATTTTAAGTGCTATGTAAATTGCACTTAAATTGTTGTTGTTATTAACATTATTAATATGGCATTTACATAAGGTTGTTTCTATGATAAGGAAGGGGAAGGGTATAGTATAGAGGACGAAATTGAAGACAAAGGGATAAGCCTTGGAGAAGAATCAAGATGCCCTTTTCCTGACTCAGGATGAAAGAAAGGAAGGATGGCCTAGAAGGGCAGGTTCAGAGATGAAGAGAAGGTGAGAGAGGTCATGCCTGAATGTTCTCTATTTACTCTGTAAATTAGAGGTCAAGCCATATGATCAGAATGAGAGGTAGAGTGGGGATAGGGCCTTGAAGCAGGGTAGGAAAGGACGGGAATAGACCTTGTGAGGGTGAGAAAGAAACCGTGGTAAACAATGAAGACTGCCCAGCTGAGGCTGGAAACCCCTGCTATAAAATGGTGCCAGCCAGTAAGGCTTGGAGTCTTCTCTGACGGCCCTCAGCAGTCCACCAAAAATGGAGAAAATGGGTTGTGAGTTGAGGCAGGGATGAGAAGAGGTTGGGTGATTGCAGTGGAAGATCAAAGAGGCAAGGGAATTGGTGGTACGTATGAGGCCATAACTAAAATTAAAAAAAGAACAAATGTGATATGTATACCCCAGATAGCAGCTGGGACCTCTTTGCCCTTCTTTGACCTGGTTTCATAACATATATACCATAATAGAATCCCATACTGCCATCAAAAGAATGAGGTAGATCTGTGTAACTTGGAAAGATGTCTGTGATATCATATTAAGGAAAAAGTGCCTTTTGCATAAGACAATGGTCAGTATTATACCATTTTTATAAATAAAAAAAGTCATAGAAAATTCCTGTACCAAGGATAAAAATATGTACCAAATGCTTAAGAGTGCTTACTTTTAGTGGGGATAGGATGGATGGGGAGGTGAAAAAGGAAATTCACTTTTTATAACATACTCTATTTAAAGGGAAAAGTGTGTTGGGATTATGGGTGATATTTATATTATTTCTCATACTTTATCTTCTAACTTTCAGTAATCTACATGTATTGCATTTGTAAACAGAATTAATGTTTAAAAATATGAAATGCATTGATGCATACAAAAGATTACTACTTATTGTCTCTCAATAAGTGGTGTTTATGCATTTAGAAAAGTAGAGTGGGTCACAAGGAATAATGTTCAGCTTCACCAGACCAGTGATTAAAATTCATATTCAAGCAATGTTTAGGCACTCTGTACATTTACCAGACCAGCAAAAACAATGATAAATGTGATATAATTATATGCTAGGAGGAGAGGTGTGGACAGTGATATGTGAACATTATTGGTAGCTCTTTAAATTGGTTACCTTTCCCTCTGGGAAGCAACGGGTCAATTGTTATAACAACAGCTCTTACGCTTTTTATATTTTTGACCTGCTTAATTCCAAAGAATATTTTAGGAATATTTCCAAAGAAATAACACCCAAGCAAAACCAAACCAAACCAAACCAAACAAGAAACAACTTAAATGCTCTCAAATAGAATGTCAAAGCATTTATAGCGTCTTAACCCATTTAATACTATGATGGGATAATAAAAGTGACAAGTATATGAATTTTGTCAAGAAAGGACTTTTAATTGGGAATGAGTGATACAAAACATAAAAATAAAAATTCTAGATAGATTCTAAGTATCAACTATAACTATGTAATGTATTTATGTATATATACTGACAACAACCTGAAGGGAAGTAGAATATGTATTAATAGCTTAGCTTTATTTTTCTACTTTTTATTAAAATTCCATTATTCCTAAAGAAAGGGGAGTCATAATTGAGGCAATTCTATTATTTCCTTGTTTTATTTATACACATTTTAATCCTTTAGTGTAATGGAACTTTTTGGGTAATGTAAAGAAATAATAATTCACGTTTGGTCTAATTTTTCTGAGGTATTGAGTATTCCATTGCGATAATAAAACTAAGGGGATTTTTAAAAAAACAAATAACATCTTTAACTTCTAGGATTACGTAAAAATGCCATTAATGAAGTTGCATAATAATTCTAGCTTTCACAAATCAAAAGAATTCAATTTTAGTTTTTGCATTTTCCGAGAAAGAATCGTCAGTATGATCTATCTCATTGACTCCTTTAATGATAAAATATTCTCAAAGATGTTTTGTTAGTATTGGTGGGAAAAGCTTTCCATGGTTCCATTCATTCTAAATGCACTGACCGTATTTTTTAGGTCTTTATTGATTCTCTTCTCTCTTTTTGATTCTCTGTTTGAACTTAATTCATTTTTTTCATCATTTGAAGTCTCTACTATTTCTTTCTACATTCTTTCCCTTTTTGGTTTCCTGGAAACCACTGAGCTTGGCCTTGTTTGGTGAACTGCATTGTCATGATTGCATCAAAATGTTTAGCACTCGAAGCCTGTTGCTGAGCATTGTGGTTAAGAATGTGGTTCACAAAGGATGATAAATCCTTGTGTTCTGATTCTTATTTTGACATGCTCTTGCCATTTAACCTAGTATAAGAATACATGGACCCCAATCAGAAGACTGGAGGGTTTCTTCTGCTCAGTGAATGGATGGAGGGTCTACCTTCAATTGCTAAACATGCCAGAATTGGAATTGGAATTATAGAATGTGAGAGCTGAAGGGCCCTTAGAGGTCACGTGAGCCAGTTCCATGGATCAGAAACCAAAGTCTTGAACAGTTAAATGATTTTTCAGGGACTCACAATTAGTTATTGATAGACTTGGGCCAATCCCCAATTCTTTTGACGCTTCAACCTGTGCACGATTCATTAAATCCAACCTCTCTAGGTCACACCTGTATAGTTCAGCCAATTTTCAGCTAAGATTTGGGGCTACTCACAAATGTCGGCTTTATTCTAAAACTGTTAAGATGTTAATAACTGTTATACATCTTTTACAAATTCAACAGAACTCCAAGCAAACCTGACATGTTTGTGGTTAAACTGGAAGACTAACTAGTATCCTTTAGTTTTCATACATTAACTAAGGCCTGAGTTGGAAAAGTAATTGTACTCTTTCTTTGGTGCCATTGTTCAGAACTGTAGGAGTTATTTAATCTTATTTTTTCATTTGTAACAGCTCTTAGGAAGCTGGATAAAATAACATTGACACCTAAAATTGGTATTTTTTTATAGAGTATACAAAGACCTCTTTGTTTTCCTTCTATAGGTGATGGGAGGTGTATGCAATAATGATGAAAAATATTTGGTTGTGAAATTTTGAAAGTGAGATTTACACATTGATAGGTAAACAGACCTTACAAAATTTGTTCTCTTAGTCATAGGCAAAGAAACACATTTTGAAACAAGTAAGTAGAACATTAAAATTTCACATGTATGTATATATATGTATAATTTGATGCAGAAGTTTGACAAAACTTCTTGCAACTGAATAGTATCATTTACTGGTTGAGAAACAGCATGTAGCAGTTACAGGTACATGGCTAGTGTTCAGGAGTTATTGTGGAATGAATAAATGAGCCAGTAACCTTTTAAAAGTTTTTGGTTACATGTGACATTTGAATATAGTGTAGGATAAATTGAAAACACAGCTAGCTATAGTGCTTTGGAAATAAGATATTAAGGATAATTAGATGTTTTTTCATTGACTTATTTTGTTTCCACTATCATTTTTAATCCATTTATAAAATATGTTAGTAGATTTCAGTTTTAAATCCAATTTGGAACAAGAGGAGATATAAAAACACTTTTATTGTGTAAGCAGAATACAAGGTATATTTATGAGTATTAAGGATATTTTCTTCTGGATTATGATTCTTCACATGTATTATGATAATGCGGACCTGATATTGTTATTGGGTGTAGTATTGGGGTGTTTCTGAATGATAATGTGCCATATCTTGAAAGTCATCTTCAGAATTAGAATTTTGATGGCAATTTTGTTTCATAATGCTGCTTGTTTTTCCTTAAAGCTTTATTGTTGAGCAGAGGCTCTAGAAATATATAATAAAGCTAATTGGATTTTAGCATAACTCAAATTTTGCTCTTTGAATTGATTTTCAGAGTTCATTGGTTGAGGCCATGTGCCATGGATGTGATTACCTGGAACAAGTGCATGGACATGCTTCAAGAAATAAGCAAATAATAGCACATTGAAGAATATAATTAATATAATTATATAAAGTAAAAGAAGTATTATAAAAAATTATAATGCATATAAATAAAACACATTTAACCATTATAGCATTTATCAACATAAAATTAGAATGCGTAGATAAAAATTATGACAATTTTAGAGGTTGAAATTAAGCCTATTATTTGGATGTTAACATGGGGTAGAAATACTGTTTAATTTCTTTTTCAACACCTAAGGTCGTTGTTAGCATCATTCTTTTAGTAT
>NW_020175821.1:4045757-4061804 GCF_003031525.2 Neophocaena asiaeorientalis asiaeorientalis
TTTTTTTGTGGTACGCAGGCCTCTCACTGTTGTGGCCTCTCCCATTGCGGAGCACAGGCTCCGGACGCGCAGGCTCAGCGGCCATGGCTCATGGGCCTAGCCGCTCCGCGGCATGTGGGATCTTCCCGGACCGGGGCATGAACCCGTGTCCCCTGCATCAGCAGGCGGACTCTCAACCACTGCGCCACCAGGGAAGCCCCTGTATATTAAATTCTTGAATGATTCTTTCCCAGTGGAAATGTTAGTTATTAATATTCATATGTAGTCTTTAATCCTTTTATTACCTCTTCAACCAGCTACAGCCAGTTTTTTTTAACTAGACCTTCAGACCCTAGATCTACTTCTGGTTACCATCTCAGGCTCCCTCTGGCCAAAGCAGGGATTATCTAAAGCAGTGATATCAGCATAGATGGTCAGAGAACTGTTTGTTACCGGTGGCGTAAGGAAATGTGACCAAAACGTAAATCCATACACTCTTTACTTCATCAAGAAAAGCTTGCTTAATGATGTGGCTGATTTAAATTCTGGCATGGCTCTTTATCTCATAGCAGACCAGTAACAATCAGTTTGAGGCCTGGCATTGCCATCAGGCCACTCTTGGAGGAGCACTGAGTGCGGGTCCATTCCTCACCTCTGCTGGTGAGGCCAGAGTGACTCATGTCAGGTTGGGGACCAGACCACATTCATTGTGTGGAACTGGGGCCAGAGTGGGACCAGTTGGGCCATGTGGAACATGGCCATGGAAGGAAGTTGAAAAAGCTGGAACAAAATGAAAAATACTACCTGGAATTATGAATCATATAAAGTTTCATACTTAGAAATAAGAGAAAACAGTGGCCTTTCAGCCAGCCCTTGTGCCAGGTCTGTAAGTAGGTGGGTTCTACTTCTAGCTCTAGGGCCAACTAGAGTTTAGAGAAACTTCCCTTAGTAAGGAAAACCTAAATATGCTGGATAAAATGTGTTTTTTGAAAAGTAATTTTTAAAGCATGGCTGAGCTGGCAGAAACATAAGGGAATCTCTTGGAGGACAGAGATGGAAAGGCAGTATGAAGCATTAGGGGTAAGTAGCCACTGGAGCCAGCTTTTGTCCCTGAGGTATCTAATGATCTCCAATGGCCCCAAGCCTGGGTTTTAACAGGCTGTGTGTAGGGGGCTCAGGCGATAGAGCCTGAGGCTGAGGAGTTGGCAACCATATGATTAAAACCTCAGTGGATGAGGAAAAACCTGCTCTGGAGAGGGAGTGGTAGAAACCTTGTGCTCTCATGTATGTATGTATGTATATATGTATGTATGTATATGTGTGTATGTACGTTCCTATGTATGCATTTATGTAAGTATGTGTATGTCTATCTATCTCTGCTTTGGTTGTGGGTGAAATGGGAAAAAAAGTCTCCCATGAGAATTTCTAACTACAAGTCTGCATGAAGGTAGGTTTTGGGTTTGAATTCACACTCCTTGCAGAGAGCCTGAGAAACCCCAGGTTGAATGTTTAGTTGAACGTGGTCTTAGAGAACTTAGAGTACTCCTGACTCCTGATAGAAAGAAAGGGAAATCTATTCTAGAAGAAGATAATTTAAATCCTTATAGAATTCCCACAAATAAAGTTTAAGGACCATGAATTCACAGTAAAGATCCCCTTTCCCCCTCAAAACAACCATAAGAAAATAAGCCACCATAAGCAAGAGTTAATAGAAAAAACACACTGCAGAATCAGTTCCACATAGACTGCAGTTTGGAACAGTATATTTCAGAGTGTAAAATAAGTCTGCCTAATATATTTAAAGAAATCAAAGGGGCTTTTGAGATTTGAAATGGAACCAATTAGAACTCATAGAAATGAAAATATGAAGTGGAAATTCTTGGAATTAGACCTTCCTTGATCTCTGCACAGGATCCTGGAACTTACACTTATTTTCCCCACATCTTTCTGTAACTTTTCTAAATCTTTGCATCATCCCTCTAGTGAGAACACCAGTATTTTCAAATCAGCCAGAGAAAAGTTATGTAGCTTTTCTAGAATAGCACATCAGTCTCTGAACTCCAGGGCAGAAGAAAGAAAAAGGTATATTATAATCACACGCAACCTACATTTGTAAGAATACACCACTGTTATTATTTTTCCCCAGTAAAATGGATTTTTTCCAATTGCTTATCTGCCTTTCTTACTGCCTCTCTTAGCTTTAGCTTTTACAGCGTTAGCTCTTTATACTCGAACTTTTCACATTGAACAGTTTTAATTGGGACACGCACCAGATTTAATAAAGAAATGAACTCCCTGATTCATTAAAACATTTAAAATTGACTTTATTTTTCAGGACAGTTTTAGGTTTACAGAAAAAAAAGTGAGCAAAAAGCAGAGTTCCCATGTATCTTTTCACCACTATTGGGGCCCTGAAATTTCCCCTATTATTAATGTCTTGCATTAGTGTGGTGTGTTTCTTACAATTGATAAGACAATATTGATACATTATTTTTTTTTTTTTAAAACTTTTATTTATTTATTTATTTTTTGTGGTACGCGGGCCTCTCACTGTTGTGGCCTCTCCCGTTGCGGAGCACAGGCTCCGGACGCGCAGGCTCAGCTGCCATGGCTCACGGGCCCAGCCGCTCCGCGGCATGTGGGATCCTCCCGGTCCGGGGCACGAACCCGTGCCGCCTGCATCGGCAGGCCGACTCTCAACCACTGCGCCACCAGGGAAGCCCCATTATTTTTTTAAAATAGATTAATTTTATTTATTTATTTTTGGCTGTGTTGGGTCTTTGTTGCTGTGTGCGGGCTTTCTCTAGTTGTGGCGAGCGGGGGCTACTCTTCGTTGCGGGGCGCAGGCTTCTCATTTCGGTGGCTTCTCTTGTTGTGGTGCAGGGGCTCTAGGTGCGTGGGCTTCAGTAGTTGTGGCGTGTGGGCTCAGTAGTTATGGTTTGTGGGCTCTAGAACGCAGGCTCAGTAGTTGTGGCACATGGATTTAGTTGCTCCATGGCATGTGGGATCCTCCTGGACCAGGGCTCGAACCCGTGTCCCCTGCATTGGCAGGCAGATTCTCAACCACTGCGCCACCAGGGAAGCCCCCTGATACACTATGATTAACTAAAGTCCATAATTGTGTTGTACAGTCTGTGGGTTTTAACAAGTGTGTTACATGTACCCATCATTACAATATCATACAGAATAATAGCTTCATTGCCCTAAAAATCCCATGTGTACCACCTATTCATCCCTCCCTCTCCCCCCATGAATCCCTGGCCACCACTGATCTTTTTACTGTCTTCATAATTTTCCAAAATATTGTATATTTACTGTCATGTAGTTTTCAGAATGTCATATAGTTGGAATAATACAGTGTATAGAATTTTCAGATTGATCTCTTTCACTTAGCAATATGTATTTAAAATTTATTCATGTCTTTTTTGTGGATGAACCTAGAGACTGTTATACAGAGTGAAGTAAGTCAGCAAGAGAAAAACAAATATTATATATTAACGCATATATGTGGAATCTGGAAAAATGGTATAGATGAACCGGTTTGCAAGGCAGAAATAGAGGCACAGATGTAGAGAACAAACGTATGGACACCAGGGGAGGAAAGCGGGGGTGGGGGGGTGGTGTGATGAATTGGGAGATTGGGATTGACATGTATACACGGATGTGTATAAAATAGATAACTAATAAGGACCTGCTGTATAAAAAAAATAAAATTCAAAAAAAAAAGAAAAAAATAAAATTTATTCATGTCTTTTTGTGGCTTAATAGCTCATTTCTTTTTATCGATGAAAATAATTCCATTCTGTGGATCTACCACATTCATCTACCAAAGCACATTTTGGTTGCTTCCAAGTTTTGGCAATTATGAATAAAGCTACTACAAACGTTTGGATGCAGGTTTTTGTGTGGCCATAAAATTTCAGTTTATTTAGGTAAATACCAGGAGAGCGATTGTTGAATCTTATGGCAACCTATGTTTAACTTTGTAAGAAATTGTCAAACTGTCTTCCAAAGTGGCTATACCATTGCATTTCTACCACCGAGGAATGAGAGTTCTTATTGGTCCACATCCTTGTCAGCATTTGGTGGAGTATAGATTCAAGCTTCGATCTAGTGGGAGAGGATAGGACTGGTAAACAAATATGATAATATAAAGCAGAAAAAACAAGGGACATGAGAGAAGTGCAAAGAAAGTGCTATAATTTGTTCAAAATAGAGAAGGATTATAGCGGAGGGATCTGGGAAGGTTATGTGGAAAATGTGAAATCTGAGTTGAATCTTGGGAAATGTGTAGGGCTTTCCTTTGTGTAGATGGGAGTGGGTATTATAGAAAGAAGATACTTTGTGGAAAAGGGCTAGATACGGGAAAGCTTGGGCCATGTTAGGGAATAGTAGGCAAGATCAGTGGCTTTTATGGATTAATACGAAGGTTTGACTTCGTGCTGATGACACAGAGATACATGACGTTTTGGAAACTTGAACTTTTCTGAAGCAAGAATGTGAACCAGGCTTTCTGCAGTGCTCTTGTTTGGGAGAGGGTCACTTAGTGAGGGTGCACCCCAGCTGCCAGCCCAGCATCTACTGCCAACACAGCTCTCCTAGTCTCAACTTGGCATCACATGGACCTTAACACTTGTGGGTATTAAAAGCTATGTTTCTATGTTTTTTTTAAAATTATTATTAAAAAAGCTCTCCTAGTGGTGGTGATTGAGATTTGCAAAGAGGGCAAAGACATTGGTTCTTAGTAACAATGACAGTTGCTTCAGATAAATGTCGAAGTGGAATGCTGAATTTGTTATTCGATCAGATTGGTGACAGGAGTTTGGAATTTTGCAAATGACGTGCGACAAAGCCTTTCTATGATCAAGGGTCTGCTTGTATCCAGTTTGACTGGAAGGGAACAGAGGAAAATAAAATTGTAAAAGTAGAATAAGGCCATATTTAATGGCAGGATATGGCAGGCTGATAAAGTTGTATGAGCAGCTGTTTGATATGACCTGAACTGAACTTAGAGAAACGTTTTTATTGGTGTGTTAATTAAACTTATCCTATCAACAAAGGCGATGCTGAAGGTTACTATAAGGACTGTTCAAACAAGTAGAAGTTCAGTAAAATGAAATGATTCACATAACAGGTGTTTTATTCTCAAGGCTTCTGTTCTCCCAATTTTGTACCCTGCATGAAGATTGTAGGTTGTGTTGGATTTTTCTGTAATCTCCATCTCTCTAGGTAGTTTTTCTATCTCTCTAGAAGAACTGCAATCATATTTGTAATAAAATGATTATAACATGTCTTTGGTAGACATTACCAATTGCCTACCCCATTTATAACTTCTTCCTTACTGATAAAACTCCGGGACAGCCATATGCCTAGTTTACAATACTCACAGTCTCAGATTCCCTTATATCTAGGAGTGGCCCTGTGCACCAGTTCTGGCCAATGGGGTAGAAGCAGGCATGTTCTGATAAAAAGAGGAAGACTCAGCTTACATATGCCCTCCTTCACCCTTTCTCTTCTTGGTTGGAGCATAGAAATATTTCTTGAACCTTCAGGAGGCATCTTGAGAACACGAGGGCAGAGCAGAAAGATAAAGGAGGATGGGGCAGTGATGCCATCATGAAGCCACTGCATCACCCCTTATCTGCTGACCTCTGACCGACCTCTCTCTTTTTTATAATTAATTAATTTATTTTTGACTGCGTTTTGTCTTCGTTGCTGCGCTCGGGCTTTCTCTAGTTAAGGTGATTGGGGGCTACTCTTTGTTGCAGTGCGCGGGCTTCTCATTGTTGCAGTGCGTGGGCTTCTCATTGCAGTGGCTTCTCTTGTTACGGAGTATGGGCTGTAGGAGCGCGCGGGCTTCAGTAGTTGTGACTCACGGGCTCTAGAGCACAGGCTCAGTAGTTGTGGTGCACAGGCTTAGTTGCTCCACGGCACGTGGGATCATCCCGGACCAGGGCTCGATCCTGTGTTCCCTGCACTGGCAGGCGGATTCTTAACTACTGCACCACCAGGGAAGCCCTGACCTATCTCTTAAGTTAGAAAAACCAACCTTGGCTATGTCAGGCAGGTCTTGTGGGTTTTTTGGTTTTTTTTTTCTAATGAAAGTGATACTCATTGATACGGTAGCCTACTTCCAGTCAGATATAAAATGTTTAACATTTCATGCTAGTGCATCAGTGGGATTAAGGGAATCAATGAGTCTTGCAGGGGAATTTCTGTGGCACTTCAGTGTGTCTGCCTTGTGGGATGTGAGTTTCAACCCCAAACTGAAAGTTACACCTTCCCCCAGTGGAAGCAGGTTATAACCTCTCCCTGTTGCTAAAGTGAATACAGATGGCACAGAGGACAAACATCAAGGGGAAGAACTCTGATCACGAGGAGCACGGAGTGCTCAAAGTAGTGCAGGAGCTTGCAGTAGAGACAGGAGTCACTTTGCGGGTAAGCGAGTGATTAGCGACAGGCATTTCGCAGGCTGTAATGGAGGGAGCAAAACGCCTGCAAAATGCCACTGGTGATGGCCCAGAGAGTATTTGCAGAGTAAATAGAAATGGTAATAAGAATCCTGGCACGATGGACTAACATTCTAGATCAGCACCATCCAAAGAAATACAGTACAACCAACATATATATCAATAACTTCAAGTCTTGTAATAGTCACTTTAAATAGGTAAAAACAAACAGGTGAAGTTTTATTTAACCCAACACACTGCCTATTGTTGTTTTAATGTATAATCAATATAAAATTATTAATGAACTAATATATATATGTATCACATCTTGGTCTGGACTAGTCACATTTTAGGTGCTCAGTATCCACATGTGGCTAGTGACTACTGTATTGGACAGGGCAGTTTTAGAGAAGAACAAAGTGATTTATATGCTATACAGATACATTGGTTTATTCTAAAAAAAGAAAAAAGTAAAAATTTTCACCAAAATTCTAATTGTCTAGAGTTGTAGAAGAAATATGCATAAGTTAACTTCTAGGAGAATCTAACAATGATGAGGAAAAAGTCCTATGGAAAATGTCCAGGCATCTTTTTTTTTTTTTTTTTTTTTGCGGTACTCGGGCCTCTCACTGTTGTGGCCTCTCCCGTTGCGGAGCACAGGCTCCAGATGCGCAGGCTCAGCGGCCATGGCTCACGGGCCCAGCCGCTCCGCGGCATGTGGGATCTTCTCGGACCGGGGCATGAACCCGTGTCCTTGTCTATGCATTTGTTGAATTATTTTCTTAAGATAAAGTCCTAAGTGGAATTGCTGAGTCAGAGTATATGTAGAAAGAGTTTGGTTCTCTGTTGCCAAATTACCCTCCAAGGATGATGTTTAATTTATACATGTACTAACAGTGTTCTGGAGTGCTAGATCTATGCCTATAGTGTTATCATTAAAAAAATTTGTTGCCAATCTGTTAGTTTAAAATGGTGTCATTGCTTTAGTTTGCATTTTTTGGTTACTAGTGAATTTGGACATGTTTTCAAATGTGTATTGGCAGTTTGTATTTCTTCTTTGGTGAATTTTCTATTTATATATTTGTTCATTTTTAAGAATTAAGGTGTTTTTCTTTTCTTTTTAATATGTAGCTGTCTTTATATATTTAGAACACATACTCTTTGTTACATGTTATAGACCTATTTCCAAAATGTTAGATTATACTTGCTGTTTTCCAGTTTTTAAAAAAGTTTGCAAGGTGCTGTTTTCCTAGCTTATTATCATGTGGAGTCATTTGTGAGAAGTATATGTGGGTTGTTGCAGCTTGCTTTGTGTTTCTTGAAATGATACATCAAAAGTATTTATATCCTTTCATGTTGAAGCCCCGCATCTTTTCTAGAGTATGTTTTGAATACGTTGTGTCAAGGAAATCACCACCTAATTATGTTCCTGCTAAAGCGTCTGTTACTGACTTTGAAGTTTGCTGCTAATCTCTTTTTAGCTACATTTCTTTGGATCTAAGTTTTAGATAAACAGTGGCAAGTGAAGACATAGAAGAATGTAATTTCTTTTCTTGAGGGAGTGTACTTTTAATATTTTAATGTTAAAAACGGAATTAGCCAACACCATTTTTATTTTTATTTATTCTATCTCTACATTATATGAAAACACACATAATCAACATCAATGGTCTGAGATTATCCTTCAGAATATTTTCTGAGCTGGTTATTCAAGCAATGTACAGCAGTTAGTAAAGTCTTTAACAACGTATTAAGGTTTGACAGACCTGTTAACCAATACTGTATCACGTACTTGAATGTTGAATGGTCTCATGCAAAAAAGAAATGTTAACTAGGTGATGGGATGGAGGTGGTAGCTAATGCTATGGTTGGAACCATTTTGCAACATATATCAATCAACACATTTGTGTACCTTAAACATATAGAATGTTATATGTCAATTATATCTCAGTAAAGCTGGGGAACCAAAAACTTTTGAAATACTTAGTAAAAAATAGGGCTTTTCTTTTGGAAAGTCTACCCCCTAATTGCTGTTTTTAGCTACTGTTGCACTTTTGGGTATGAAAGTAACATGGTAATATTAAATTTGACTATGAAAGCTACTAATATATTAAATTCATGTCTCTAAGAATTTTAAATAGGGGACACAAGGCAAATAAATACATAAATAGTGGGAGAATATAAACAATAATTTCAAGATTTTGAAGGATACAGTATAGAAGGTACTTTGGTTTGATACTTTGGCAAATAGGAAAGACAACTTTATAGGTAGGGCTTGAGTTACTCAGAGAGAAGGAGGGGAATGGAACAAGTGGTGGAGGAACAATTGGATGCCACAAGGATACAGATGAGGATTGGCAGCCATGGAGGGCAGGCTCCAGGAATGGATCCTGATGTAGGGGTCAAGGACTAACCCTAGGTAGTCAGCTAGAACCTTATCAAAGTAGTGGCTTGCATGAGAAGATTGCATGCAATCTTTTTTCTTAGATTTCTTAATATGTGAAAGCAAGACAGAGAGCTCTAAAACCCTATGGTTCTATGAGTCTGTATGCTGGGAAAATGTAACCCTCACTGACAGTGAATCTCTACTACAAAGTTAAGGGAGAAGAATTGGGCTAAGAAAGAGAGGTTGTGTAATTTTTCTATGTGTGTGATTTTTCTATGGTACCTAACTCACATTACGTATATTTTTAATTATTTGATTAGCTGACTAAAAATACCTTTGAAAACTGGGTCATAGTGTAATTCAAACTTTGTACATAATGTATTAAGACATAAACTTACGTAGTTTTTGATAATGTTGTGTATATAATTTGGATCTTTTAAAAGTTTGGCTTTGTTTTATAATGCTTGCTGGGTTTTAACCATCCATTTTTAACCATATAGTCCATTTAGACAAATTTCATAATTCTTAAAACTTTGATATTCTGACTTCTATATTCTTGACGCTGGGTTAGGGAAGTCGTGATGATAACTCAGAGTGAATAGGGTGAGATCACAAGGCCTAGTGGTCAAGATGGCTACATATTAAAATCTTTGAATCAGAGTGAAAAACAGAAAGACCACTCAGTGTCACTTGCAGAGCATCATTATTCCCCTTGTTTTTGTAGTGCTTTGTAGTTTGGAAAGTATTACTTTCCAAGGGACAAGTAGTACTTGTCCCTGCTGTTTGACTTGATCTTCATGACAGCCTTGGAGGTAGTTACAGTCATCACTACCTCTACTGTTACAGATGAGGACACCAAGACATGGGGCTTAGGTGACTTGCTTGTAACCCGTATCTCCTGACTTCCGGGAAAGTTCTTTAAACATGCATAGCCTCTATCATTATTATTTGATCATAGCTCCCTAATTGGGTGGTATCGGAAGGCAGTACTTTTGATTTTCTTCTTTGTATGTGCCATATTATTTCAGGCTTAGTGGAATAGGCATTCAAATATTTGAATGAATTCTTTTTCCCAAGAAAGGTAATAAAACAGCCCTACCTTAAATAGATTGTTAAAATCTGCCTTATTCTGGCAGATGTTTTGAAAAAAATTAGATATAGGGGTAGATCAACAGCCACACACACAGCTTGATTCCTTTGGAGAGATTTATTGCAGCGGTTAAGCGTGCAGAATCAAGTGGGCAGACAAATCTTTTAATTAGCCCTTGATCATGGAGCTTACCTCATTCATTTCCTAGATCTGCAAGGGCACAAAGAGAGGTTGTTTCAAATAATTTTCATATTGTTTTTGTGGCTCATATACTTGACTGTTCAGGAGCTACTAGACCATAAAATCCAGCCAGTGAGAGCATTGGAAGTCCCAGAGCTCAAAGGTTTATTAAGTGGTGTGAAGCTCTATTGTTTTGTGCATGTGTTAAATAATTGCTGTCAGTTCAAGACTGTTAAAAATTCCCAGCTAGTAATAACACGAATAGTACTTTATGGCTTCAAAAGGAGATAAAAGAAATTTCTTATTCAGCATTTTGGCGGCATCACAGCAGATGTCAGTTTTGTTATTGTGAGGACTTTACTTTTGGCAGATGCTCTCCCTTCTGGCAGCAGAGCTCTAATTACCATATAAATTAAGCTGGGAAATGAGCGGAGGGCACAAAACCTGGCCCCTTCTGCTTTATACCCACTTTGCGAGGGCTGCAGTGCCAAGCAGGCAGAATGGGGGCCCATGCGATGGAGAGGGCTCCACCTCCCCTTTCTTTCCACTCAGATTGATTAGAGGAACATTAAGCTGCTTAGCTGCTGTGCAAACACAAGGATCATTCTTTCTTTTTCTCTCTCTCTCTTTTTTTTTTAACCCAGCGTCGTCTCTCCAACAGTATTCCATGAATTAGCCTAATCCATCCTGCTTTAATTCAGAGGCACTAATTATATTTCAGCATACATTCTTACACACTAAATTATAAGTATCCTTACTTTAATCAGTTGTAACTAGTTCTTAAATTGAGGGTTTAGTACTTTCCTTTTATGGGATAACAGGCTTTGCTGTGTTATGTGATGGGGTTAGACCCTTTAGGACTTGAAGATGTGGATGATGCATTGTTATTATTATTTTTTTTTCCTAAAGAGCTCGGTATTTTCTTCTAGCCAGAGTGTAATTCAGAACTTTATAATGTCCCTTTACAATTTGTAAAATGGTGTTTGATGCTTAGGTAGATTTGAGATGTGAACAAATAACCACAATTTGTAGGGACATAATTATAATACAGATGAATAATGGTTTATAGTTGCAAAGCAGTTCCCATGTAAATTATCTTGTTTGTTGTTTAAATAACCCTCAACATGGGTGATTTAGGGATTCATATGAGGTGAGTGCTGCAGGCCACACAGTTAGTTGGTAGCATAGAATGGAAGACTCATCGTGCTTTGGGGAGTTCTTTCCTCCCACTGTATGCTGCTTCTTGACTGGAGGTTCCCCCCACTGTTAAGCTTACATACTTATAAAGTTCCTGATGAAAGGATCCTTCCTATCAGCGTTCTTTATTTGTATTTTTATCAGGCTTGGTAGAAAATCATCACAATTTGTACCACTTAAAGAGAACCACCTGTGAACATTCTGCAAAATTTTACATTTTACTCACACCATAAAGTAAGAAACAGTAGTTTTTATTCTTCGGCTATTCTGGTTTCTTAAAACAATTATGCTTTAAAAAATTTGTATCATAGGGTTTTAAGCGTCATTAGAAAATTATAAAGAAGAGAGTCTGATGACTATCCCCTTGAGAACCGGCTATTCAGAGTGGTTAAGAGAACTGCAGAGACTTTCTGTCTTCACAATAGGGCTGGGTAAGAACCACATCAATTGAGAGATATATCAACTTCCTGTCCAGTGTCCCCTCCTCCTCCCAAGAAAAAACTGTACACCCATTGATCCATTCTGCTATCTTACCTCATTGGGATTTCTCCTCTTTAATAGATGAGACTGGGTGGAAATGACCTTGACTTGTCAAGGTCAGAGACTCATCCTGGAAGTTAACTTCTTGAAGGAGAGTGTTCAGCCATGGCAATCTCAGGCAGAGCTACTTGGTCACTGGACACTGCTCAGAGATCACTGGCTAAGGGACAAGAAGGGGCTGAAATCCACTGGGCTCCATTTGCTAAGTCCTGCTCATTGGCACCTGCTGAGTTCACCTGGAGGAAGGGGAGACTTTCTCTTTCTTCCAGTTTTATTGAGATATAATTGACATACAGCTCTGTATAAGTTTAAGGTGTGCAGCATAGTGATTTGGTTTGCATACATTGTGAAATGATTGCCACAATAAGTTTAGTGAACATCCATCATTTCATATAGACACAAAATAAAAAGAAAAAATATTGTTTCCTTGTGATGAGAACTCTTAGGATTTACTCACTTAAAAACCTTCATATATAATATGCAGCAGCGTTAATTGTATTTGTCATGTTGTTACAACCCTAGTACTTTATCTTATAACTGGAAGTTTGTACCTTTTGACTGCCTTCATCCAATCTCCCCTCTCCCCCCAGTCCACCTCTGGTAACTACAAATCTGATCTCTTTTTCTGTGAGTTTGTTTGTTTGTTTTTGAAGTATAATTGGTCTACAACACTATGTTAGTTCCTGCTGCACAAGATAGTGTTTCAGTGTTTCCATACATCACACAATGATCACCATGATAAGGGAGAGACTTTCTCTTTACGTGAAAGGCTCTAGTCACTGGCCAAGCACCTCAGTGAGGTTGCTTCTCCCTGGAGGGGCACCTTTTCCAATTTGTCCAAAGGCATTCTGTGTAGGTGCTGCTTGTTGATGAGGCTCAGGGCAGGGGCAATTGAACACCATCTACCCAGTCACCAAGGCTGGACACTTCACATCTGCCACTCTCTCTTTTCTTTTTTAACTTGGGTGAATTGTCTGGGCACATTGCTCTTTAGGTGGACATAGAAAGTCTCCCTTTCCTAAACACTTGACTGGACCCTATTAATTATGCAAAGATAAGGCAAATAAGTAACCACTATTCTGGGAGAAGAGTGACAGGAAATTTGTGGCCGGACAACATCGCCACTGTTAGTATCCCTTTGTGTGTGCTGCAGACTGCTGGCACAGGGACCAGCGAGTGTCCGGGAGGGAAGGGAACCAGACTCTAACCCCTTTCTCTTTCGATTCACTTTTACCAAGACCTCTCTGATAGATTGATGTTACCCCAGGTGAGGTCCCTTTGAAGGAAAGAATTCCAGGGGGTCCAAAGAGAAACTCACCACGGAGGAAGGAGGAGGTTGACTTGGTGACCCAGGCTTAACGTTAGGGCTTTTGGAAGCTCATGGAGGAGGTTCTGATGGCTGAGCTTGGGTCCGTGGCACAGCACCGGTCCTTGGACAGAGTATGTGAGTGAAGGTAAAACAGCAACACCCTGGGGTCCCTTGTGTGAGGCACTGCTGTACTCTGTGCAGGGATCTACATCAGGGTTCATGGCAGCAGTGAACAAAAATGGCACATTTGTGGCTTTACCAGGAGCCATGGCAGCTAGAAATCTGGACCCATCTTAAACTGATTAGACTTTCCAGTTTCTTTCAGGCTGACGTTTGGAAGCAGGACAGGCCACAAACGTTCTGAACAATTTGGGGTTAGGGATTGGGGAGTAGCTTCTAGAGGGAGATAGTGAAGTTGCTGCTAATACTGTGGCTGATGGGATATCAGAAACAACGAATGGAAAAGTAAGAGATGGGACTATACTCTTTACCCACAGTTGTGAAGGGAGCCATATCAGGAGATTCTTCCTCCTCGTTGTTTTTCCAGTCCTCCTTCTCTGCTTCACCACATTAAATGGCCAGTCTCTCTGGGCCATTTCCACACTGCTACAAGAATGATGTTTCTAGGGCTTCCCTGGTGGCACAGTGGTTGAGAGTCCGCCTGCCGATGCAGGGGACACAGGTTCGTGCCCCGGTCCGGGAAGATCCCACATGCCGCAGAGCGGCTGGGCCCGTGAGCCATGGCCGCTGAGCCTGCGCGTCCGGAGCCTGTGCTCTGCAATGGGAGACGCCACAACAGTGAGAGGAGTTCAAATATGGTATGTTACATTCCTGCTTAACATCTTTCTTTTTAAAAAAAAATTTTTTTTATTTGGCTGTACTGGGTCTTAGTTGTGGCACGTGGAATCTAGTTCCCCTACCAGGGATTGAACCTGGGCCCCCTGCATTGGGAGCTTGGAGTCTTAACCACTGGACCACCAGGGAAGTCCCCTGCTTAACATTTTATAGTGGCCCTGTAACCTTTAGGATAAAATCCAGATTCTTTGGCTGGGTGTGTATGGACCTTCACTCCCTGGTCAGAGCCTCTCTTCTGGCCCATCTCTTGCAGTAGCTCCCTGTCTTTCCAGTGTACCCGCTGCTATGAACTACTAGCCATTTTCCAAACGTACAAATCTTTTTCATGTGAGTGCTTAGCACAGTTTATTCTTCCCCCTGCTTTTCACTTTCTCATCCTTAAAGGCTTATTCAAATGTCACATCCTTTGTCAAGCTTTTCTCTCCACATGTCTGTTTTTCCCGTGAGGCTGTGGACAGGGACTATGTCTTACTTATTCATTTCAGAATGAATTTACCTGATACCTGGCCCATGCCTGGCAATGGTAGAGTCTATTAATTTTGTGAAATGAAGAATGAATTTGGAGGCTAAGTGTTGGGTAGGAATGAAGCCTCCCCGAGGACCTCTGAAATCATGCAAGATAGATTTGTCCTCAAGGCTGAATTCAAGCCCTCTTGCCTGCTCCATCTTGCAATCTAGGGCAAGTTACTCCATTCCCAAAGAGGAGGAATGCTGTTTTACTTTGAAAGCCTGACTAGGCCACATTTTCTAGGGCTGAAGCTTTCATGTGTGACTGTATGCTGTTTTTCTTTCTTCCACTGGCTGGAGTTGTGTGGGAGTGACTTATTTGGCATGGGAAGAGGGCTGGTCTGGTCCCTCCTCCTTCCTCTTTCTCTCTGTTTCATCCATCTTTCTCATCAGGAGGCAGGTAGGTTCAGGAGCTGTGCTCTCTCCACAGGTGGCCTGGAGTAAGTGGCAGTGGGCTTTGGATAACTCTTCTCTTGCCTGTGGTGCCCTTTCCTGCCCTGCTGATGAGCATGTCCTTCTGTCCCCATGCAGTGGTCAGCTCTCCTGGGGCTTGGATTAGGGCATGGCACAATAGGGCAGGATTGTGCCCTGTTCTGTTGAGAAAAAGGCCTTTTTCATGGATCCATTCAAGTCTCAGCTAACATGAAATTGTGCGCTTTGCACACAGTAACTTCCTCCAAGGATCTTTTAGATTGGGCCAAGACAGGAATTTCTAAATCATCAGAAAAACTCTACTGCAAACCATCTGAATCCAACCCTGAGAGCCTAATGTAATGCTGGGTTTTTTTGTTTGTTTGTTTGTTTTGGGGGTGAAGTAGAAAAGGATAGCTTTATCGCTTTGCCAGGCAAAAGGGGACACAGCAGGCTCCTGCCTCGAAAAACTATGTGTCCCAACCAGGGAGGATTTTTTTTTTTTTGCATATTAGATTTGTTTATTTCTTATCATACTTGACATCTCATATTATATACCAAAACTGTCAGACTAAAATGTCTTTTGTAAATCACTGCGCTCTTTTGGAGTTAAGATACCTAAAGTAAGAAATATTAATCTGGAATGGGTCAGGTCCTAACACTCTAAATAAATGTTCTTTTTTTATTTTGAAATTTATTTAATTTATTTTTTTATACAGCAGGTTCTTATTAGTTATCCATTTTATACATATTAGTGTATATATGTCAATCCCAATCTCCCAGTTCATCCCACCCCCCCCATTCCCTTGAGACTGCTTTGGCTGTTTGGGGTCTTCTGTGTCTCCATACAAATTTTAAGATTTCTTTGTTCTTGTTCTGTAAAAAAATGCCATTGGCAATTTGATAGGGATTAAACTGAATCTGTAGATTGCTTTGGGTAGTATGGTCATTTTCACAATATTGATTCTTCCAATACAAGAACATGGTATATTTCCCATCAGTTGGTATCATCTTTAATTTCTTTCATCAGTGTCTTATAGTTTTCTGCATACAGGTCTTTTGTCTCCCTAGGTAGGTCTATTCCTAAGTATTTTATTCTTTTCGTTGCAGTGGTAAATGGGAGTGTCTCCTTAATTTCTCTTTC